>NW_017728906.1:94529982-94539084 GCF_001723895.1 Crocodylus porosus | reverse complement strand
CGAGAAGGGAGTTCCCCAGGCTGTAGGTATGCTGCTGGTTGTTCCTCCCCAGGTGCAGTAACCTGCACTTGTCAGTGTTGAATCCCATCCTATTCTCATCTGTCCACCCCTGTAACCTGTCTAGGGTCTGATTGCAGCCTATACCTCCCTTCTAGCATGCCCACTTCTCCTCACATCTTAATGCCATCTGTGAATTTGAACAGGGTGCTTTTTACCCCCTCGTCCAAGTCATTGATGAAGATGTTGAACACTGCAGGTCCAAGGACGGAGCCCTGGAGAACCCCACTGCCCACATCCCTCCAGGTCGAAAATGACCCATCCACCACCACTCCCTGGGTGCGGCCCTCCAGCCAATTAGTGACCCATTTGATTGTGTAGGTATCGATGCCACAGTCTCCTAGATTTTTAATGAGAACGGGGTAAGAGGCAGTGTCAAAGGCCTTTCTAAAGTCCAGAAAGACTATGTCCACCGCAACACCTGCATCCAAGGATTTGGTGACCTGGTCATAGAAAGCCACCAGGTTGGTCTGTCAGGTCCTGCCTCTAATAAACCCGTGTTGGTTGCCCCTAAGCATAATCTCCCCTGCTGGCCCCTCTCAGACATGTGCCAAGATAATTCTCTCAAAAAGCTTGCACAGGACTAAGGCAATACTAACAGGCCTTAGTTCCCTGGGTCCTCCTTCCTCCCTTTTTTGAAAATGGGAACCACAATGGCCCTTTTCCAGTCCTCTGGCACAATGCCAGAGCACCATGAGTGCTTGTAAAGCTGTGCCAGGGGTCCCGCAATGACCTCTGCTAATTCCCTCAGCACTCTGGGGTGGCGATCATCAGGACCTATTGATTTAAATACATCCAGTCCCTGCAGAAGTTCCCTGACTAGGTCCTCACTGACCCTAGGCCTGGGTGCACCTCCCCTGGGGCCTATGGGGGTTCCAGGTGGGGGGATGACCCGGTCCCTGCTCAGAAAAATGGAGGCAAAGAAATTGTTAAATAGGTTAGCTTTGCTGTCTGGTGTGACGACCAGATTTCCTAGCGTGTCCTGCAGAGGCCCCACGTTACCCGGTACTTTCTTTTTACCCCCTATGTATTTAAAAAAGGGCATCTTGTTGTCTTTGATCTGGGTAGTTAGTCCCAGTTCCATCTCCACCTTGGCCTTCCTGACCGCCCCCCTATAGCCCCGAGCAACCAAGGTATAATCCTCCCTGGTGATGGCCTCTCCCTTCCATTGAGTGTATGCCTCCTTTTTAGCTAGGAGATGTTCCTGGATGCTTTTGGTGAGCCATGGGGGCTTTTGTGCCCTCTTGCCCCCTTTGATCCATGTTGGGATTACCTCCCTCCGGGTTTGGAGGATCGTCTCCTTAAGGAATGACCACTCTTCTTAGACACCCAACTCCCCTCCCCTCCATGACCTCAGTGTCTCCCCAGCTATTCTCTTTACCTCATTGAAATCCGCTCTCCTGAGTTTCAGGGCTTCTACCTTCCTCCAGGCCTTTGCCACCTTGCGCTGGATGGTGAATTCCAGCAGGCAATGATTGCTGTTGCCCAGGTGGTCAAGCACCCGCAGACCCCTCACCAGGTCATCGCCTGTGGCCAGGACCAGGTCCAAAAAGGCACTTCTCCTGGTGGGGCTGTGCATCTCCTGGGTTAGATGAAGGTCCTGTATCTCAGCTAGGAACCTACATGAGCGGCCAGACCTAGCTGACTGCTCTTCACAGCAGATGTCTGGAAAGTTTAGGTCACCCATGATGACCACGTCCTTTGACCTAACTGCCTCCATGAGCTGACTTAAGAATTCCTGGTATAGCTCTTCTCCTTGGTCAGGTGGTCTGTAGTAGACCCCACCATTAAGTCCCTTTCCCCTCAACTTCCTTGGATGTTAACCCAGAGCACTTCAGTGTGCTCTTCCTCTGACCCAGTGCTACTTGTTGAGGATGTGTATTTCTCCTTGATGTAAAGTGCCACACCCCCCACCTTTTCTCTCTGTCCTATCCCTCCTGTACATTCTATAGCCCTTGATATTCACTGCCCAGACATGCGTTGGGTCCCACCATGTTTCAGTGAGTCCTACTGTGTCTGGGTTGGAGTTAGCTAGCAGGAGGGTAAGTTTTTCCTGCTTGTTCCCCATACTATGAGCATTAGTGTAGAGGCATTTGAAGCCTCCCTAAGATACATGCACTGCCCCCCTAATCTCAGTACTACCTGGGCCCCTGTTGCTTACCTGGGTATTTGTTCTGCTTGCCATCGGTCTAAGCTGGGCTGTTCTTGTGGGTGACTCTTGGTTTAGTGGTCCAAAGCTTCCTCTGCCCTTGTCTTCCCGTTCCTCCAATGAGCCTAGTTTAAAGCCCACCGGAGGAGATCAGCCAACCTAGAAGAAAACACACGCTTACCTTTGGGGGAAAGGTGAAGCCCATCCCACCCAAGCATGTCTCTCATCCTGTTGCATGGGTTGTTGTCTAAGAAGCCAAAGCCCACTTTGAGACACCATTTCTGAAGCCGTAAGTTGACCTCTCTGATGCAGGTCTTGTGTCATCTTCTACATCCACTCACTGGTAGGACAGAAGAGAATACCACCTATGCCCCTATCTCCTTCAGCATGCTCCCCAGAGTGTGGTAGTCCGCGAACAGGGAAGTTCACGTAGAGGGGAGAGAGAGAGAAAGAATTGTTCCATTATCTGAAAACTCTTCTCTTCTCCTTTACTTTTCCACTTTTCTTTGAGATTTTAAGGGATCAGTACTGGGGAAAAGAGTATTGGTTCCTTGGGTCTGCTGGCCAGGACTAAGGCCTGGTAGTTTAAACAGGGTTGAAACCTATGAGTTTCTAATCCTGCCAGTTTGGGCCAGCTGTAGCCATTAATCAACCTGACTCCTTTTGGAGTTTTTTTTCTCCCTGCTGTTTCATTTTAGCAGGCCATATAATCCAGTCCAGAAGTTTTGGAGTGCATGAATGCTGTCTGGAGCCACAATCACTCCTTACACACACACACAGCCTCTCTATGGGAGCAAATATTGGCATGCTACCATTACTCCAAGAGCAACATGGGGCCCCTTGCACTGCAGAAGGACCCACACTCTCTAGCAGTTTCCCCTGGTGCAGTGCACCCTATAGGCTATGTCTTGTAGTTAGTAGTATTTTAAATTGCATTTGGTGTTTTACTGTGTTTTCTGAAATAAATCTGTCTTTTGTGCTTACACTGCTTGCAAGGAGGGGACTTTTGTTTATGTGAGACACCCTACTAATTCATTTATTGTTTCCCAGGTGGTCTGGGTGGGGGCTTGAACCAAGGTAAAATATATTTAGTACCCCAAAATTGAGCCTAGGCCTTGTTGCTGCCAGCCTGTGCCTGGCAGAAGGATTACATTAGTAACCTCCCTGAACCTTCAGAAAAGGTGTTGATCCCTTTAGAAGCAAAGGAATCAACTCCTAAAATCTATAACAATTGCATAGCTTTTAAAATCTAGGAAACTGGTGGAATTTGTGTAGGAGAACATACTTCGTTCACTTCACCCTTTCATATGGTCAATCCTTTAGCTGTAAGGAAAAGGAAATTATCATGTAGTGATTATTACTATTGAGAAATCAGATTAAGAACACTCATTCTATTTCATTGTCTAACCCTTGTGACCATAGGCGACTGGTAGGAGGGCACAGAGGGGCACATGCCTCCCCTGACAGGGCCATCCCTATCCCCATCCCCACTGCCAGCTTCTGCAGGTGCTTGCCAGCCCCATCCCTGGTGCCAGTGCCACTGGTGGCTTCTGCAGGTCCTTGCCAGCCCTGTTCCTGATGCCGATGCCAGCTTCTGCAGGTGCTCGCCAGACCTGTCCCCGCCACCAACTTCTGTGGATGCACCCCCAGACTCAAGAGGCACCAGTCGCCCATGCTGGTGATAGATCTTCACCAAAACTGACTTCAAGCAAATCTGACTGCTGTTGGCCTGAAATATTGTGCCAGGCAGGTCTGAGTACAGCTCTTAACCTATTTGCAATGCACAGCACACACCACTTTTTAACTCATTGTGATATAAGACAGGGACCCCTTATGGTAAAAAAAATATATATATATATAATATTCTGACAAAGGGTTTTTTATCTCCCTTTTCTCCCTTTATCTCTGCATTTTCCTTATGTTCCTGTTCTTGGGTGCTTCCTGCTGTGAATTTACGCTGAATATTGATGAAAGAATACTTGATCAAATAATAAACAGTCACACCAAGAGTAAAAAACTGGGCCCTGAATTTTATGGGTTAAAACTGGACTGGCTAATTCACTGTCTTAGGTTTTAGCTGACTGGTTCTGTGTGATTTTGTGTACTTAAATTCAAATTTTTATCAAGTACTTGCACTGTATATTTTTAATAGATGGGAACTAGTGTAAATACTCCAACACCTAGCCCACACCAATCTCCATGTTACTATGGCTGCCCTTCTGTCAATACCTGGAACAGATAGTTTAAAGCTAGCTTGGGTATATTGACATGAGCTGTAGTAAAGGATAAATGTTAATACACTTGGATAAAAAACAACTACATGGACTGAAAAGTGACTAGAAGCTCATAATTAGAGAAATAAAAAACTGCAATGTATCAGGTTGGAGTGAGGTGTCTATTGCGTGACTGCTATCAGAGTTATATAACATCACATTTTTTCTATGCTCTTATTTGTGCACAGGCTGGAAACCAGTCCTTTCAATCCCTCTCTGTCATTTGCTTCTGCTTCCATTTCCTGCTATGCCTTTTAGATCAACTGCTCTGCCTTTCCTGGCTTGGGAGGTGGTTCTTAAGGTTCTCCTGGACAGTCTTGTTTTGTCACACTGACTGGTTTTCACTTTGTGGCTATATGGTGGTATGTGGAGCGCATTCCTTGAATATATCCAGTGCTTCCTTTTGACTCAGGCAGCAAGGAGCAGCTGTTGATTTATTGGATCTTCACGGGGGGATGATTTTTTTCCCATCCAATACTTAGGAGCTTTCATTGGCATTTCTTTTCAGAGGTGTCTAGTTTCTTGTCTAATATTTTGATAGATCTCCAGCTTTAATAATTCAGTTGAAAATTCTTATTTTTGTTCTGGTACTATATAGCTTTCATTTCCATATATTATTAAACATCTACAGCATTTTTTCTATGCTTGATAACTCTTTCTTCTGGAGGTCTCTGTCAAATAATGTAATGCTGTCCAGGTACAGTAACTGTTCTACCTTCCCGATATTTTTTGCCTCCTTCCTGTTGCAGTTTTGGTCTTTTGTGCCTTGTAACTGTGATGTGTGAGAGGCATTGGAGTAGAATAATTTTTTCGGTTCTTTGGAAAAATGGTTGCTTGGGAATGTAGGTGACTGGATTCAGTGGAATAAGAGGCCTCTTTTCGTCCTATGTATCCATGCTCCAAATGATGTTGTTGCCTGGCATCTAGATTTGACGGATGCTATAATTATTTCCTCCAGGTTATCTGCCTTTCTCACTTTTCAAGGATGCCACTCAATCAACAGTAAAATCTTGGGCACTTGTACACATGAGGGGGTTTAGTCCTTAAGGTTGCAGTATTTTTAAATTGGAGAAAACCAGGATCCCTGCTGATTAATAATATTTATGATGCTGCTCATATCTCTGTATATGGACTTGGTGATGTTGACAACTTTAGCTGAGATCCCATAAGACTGAAGAATGTTCTGTAATGGAGGTCTGTGTAGGCCATCAAATTCCCTTTGAAAATCAATGAACAAAATGATTAGGAAAGGTTGTCATCCTGTGCTGTCTGCTATGATGGCCCTTAGCGTAAATATCTGATCTACAATAGATCTCTTGACCCTGCATACAGCCTGTTCTTTCCCAGACTTCGCACCGATTTCTTCTTTCATAATGCATAGGATCACACTGTAAATATCCTTCCCTGTGACAGAGTACTATAGTGTGAATCCTCTCCAATTACTGCAGTCAGATTATAAAAACTGGGATTTATTTTTTTGGATTTGGTTGTTATGTTTTGTTTTGCTTCTTTTTTTTTTTTTTTTTTGGTGATTGGGGGGGGTTGCTTCTCCCCAGTTTGTGAATGACACCACAGTTTCTACTTTAATGTCTGTATTGAACCAACATCAGAGTTACGGGTTTCTCATTTCCATTTTTCATTGAAACCTGGTGTTGAGGTAGGACTAGGTCTGTTGAAGGCTCCCTTGAAATCTTCTTTCCATTGTTTCTCTATTCTTCTGTTGCTGCAAACATTTTTCCATCTTCACTTTTGAATGGATTTTCCTGTTTTGAAATTTCTACACAATATTTTAGTCACCCAGAAACAATTTCTTCTTCACTACTTGTTACCTCTTTAACACATTTCCATTTTTCTTTCTTTTCATGGCAGTTCTCTTTGCCCTTATTCCTGGTATTCTTTCTTCACTTTTTCTAATATTTCATTGGTCTTAGCAGTCAGCACTGTTTCCTCAGTGAGGCACCGCATCACTCAGTTTATCCAATTCTTGATCTGTTTATGTTGGTGACTGCTGCAGCTTAAATCACATTGTTGCTGAGTATGGCCCATTTGGTTTTGTGTCCAGCCCCTGTATCATCTTCCTTGGTTTCTAACAGTGCCTCAAATCTGTTCCTCCACTCAGTGTAGAATGTCCCATTTTATTATTTTGGACTGTTGATTTTGTTTGCTGATTGTGTTGGAAGTCTGTCTCTTTCAGTTTTATTTTCAGTTTGGCAATGCAAAACACATTCACTGTGTCTTTACATGTCTCAAAAGATGACCAATCTCAAATAAATACAGATGTAACAAATCTGACTTTCTATTTTGCCATCTGGCAAGATCCATGCTTCTTTGAAGGAGAGAGTGTTTCCGAGAACCTAGCCAGACACTAAGCACAATTCAATCAGTCTCTTACCATTTGGGTCAATGATTCCTTAGCCCATGCTTCCCCATTGTTCCTTCCATTCGGTGCTTGTCGCTCCTCTTCAGTATTGAAGTCGTCCATCATGAGAAGTAAGTTGTGTTTTGGTATTCTGTCAATCACACTTAGGAGGCAATTGTGGAACTCATCTTTGTCCTTGTCGCTTTGTTCCTCTGTCAGAACACAGCACTGTATGATTGACATCTTTAGGAATCTGGTTTGGAATCTGGCATATAAGATGGACTGGTTGATAGGCTCCCAGTTGAGTGGTTTTTTTCCCCCATAGAGTCTGTCATGAAAAGCACTACTCCCTCTGAGGGCTTCTTGTCACTCGGATGCCTCTGTTCTATGAGATCAGCATAAGTATCCTCATTATTTACCTTCATTAATGATCCAGAAGAAGGTATTAAGAAAACAGAATTCTACTGTCACTTGTAAATATGTAGGCTCAGATTACATCTAGGCTTAAGCGGGCCTTGTGAGGGAAAGAATAAGGACCTTTCCTTTGGCATACTGCTACAGTTCAGTAACACCTCCCCTCCCGCAAAAAAAAATTCAAGTGTAAATTTCTACACACACACATGCACATATGCTTTTTGCTGTCTGAGTGCAAGATCATGTCATTCATGGTATAGTTGTATATTTCCTCTCCTGTAAGATGAGAAATGTTTTCCTGAGGCACAGTTCTCTCTCAGAGCTCTGGACTGTGGTATAACTATAAATATATTCCAGTTCAGATATAACAGAATTTATCCCTAACTTAGATGGAGTTGTAAACATTCCCATGATAGAGAAATAGTACAGATCCATCAGAAACATGGGCAGAAAATAACAGACATTCAGCTTGGGAAAACACGTAGAAGTGGATGAAAGGTAGTGATTATTTGAAACAGGAAGACGCAAAATGAGGGTGTAACCTGTGGAGAAGAAATACTTAATGATGTATTAAGAATGATAAGTTATATCATCTAAGTTTATAATGTGATATTGCTCCAGAAAATGTTCCATGCTATTTTAGGTTGCCTTCTCAAAGACATAACTTTCTAGGGCAAGGAGATATAGGCATTCTGTACAGGATCTGTTGAACAGCACCTGGATAGGTCAAATAAAGCTGGACTTCGCCTTGCCAGAAAGATATTGACAATTTGAAGGGAATTTGAAAAAAAGACAACGTAATAGATCAGAAAGTTGATTTAAGAGGATTAAAGGAAAAATATGGAAGTTGCTGCTTGATTAAGCTATAATTAAAGTTCTGGTCCTGGTGGGGAAAAGAAGGAGGTAGGAACATAATAACAGGTTGAACACCTGGGCGACAGCGATCATCGCCTGCTGGAATTCACCATCCAGCACAAGGTGGCAAAGGCCTAGAGCAAGGCAGCAGCCCTAGATTTCAGGAGGGCAGACTTCAATGAGCTAAGGAGAATAGTCGGGGAAGCACTGAGGTCCCGGAGGGGAGGGGAGGGGAGCGGAGCCAGGTGTCCAAGAAGAGTGATCGCTCCTTAAGGAGATGATCCTCCAAGCCCAAAGGGAGGTAATCCCAACACAGATCAAAGGGGGCAGGAGGGCATGAAAGTCCCCATGGCTCACCAAAAGCATCCAGGAGTGTCTCCTAGCTAAAAGGGAGGCATACACCCAATGAAAGGGAGGGGCCATCACCAGGGAGGATTATACTGCGGTTGCTCAGGGATGCAGGGGGGCAGTCAGGAAGGCCAAAGCAGAGATGGAACTGGGACTAGCTTCCTGGATCAAGGACAACAAGAAGTCCTTTTTTAAATTCATAGGGGGCAAAAAGAAAGTACCGGGTAACGTGGGGCCCTGCAGGACACGCTAGAAATTTGATCGTCACTCCAGATGACACAGCTAACATATTTAACGATTTCTTTGCCTCCATTTTCCTGAGCAGGGACCAGAACAGTCACCCCCCCTCTGGGCCCCCTCAGACCCCAGGGGAGGCGCATCTAGGCCAAGGGTTAGTGAGGAACTAGTTAGGGAACTTCTGGAGGGACTGGATGTATTCAAATCAGCTGTTCTGGATGATGTCCAACCTAGAATACTGAGGGAATTAGGTGAGGTCATTGTGGGACCCCTGGCATGGCTTTATGAGCACTCATGGTGCTCTGGTGTGGTGCCAGAGGACTGAAAGAGGGCAATGTGGTTCCAATCTTCAAAAAGGGGAGGAAGGAGGACCAGGGAAACTATAGGCCAGTTAGTCTTACCTCAATCCT
>NW_017728906.1:94475626-94527872 GCF_001723895.1 Crocodylus porosus | reverse complement strand
CTTTAAGAGGAGGCTAGATGTACACCTTGCTGGAGTCGTTTGACCCCAGTACTTTTTCCTACAGGGGGTCGGACTCGATGATCTGCTCAGGTGGCTTCCAACCCTACAAACTATAAAACTATGAAATGTTAAAAATATAAAAGCGGTGTAAACAGCAAGAAGGAAGAGTGTCTTTTTAATATAATTCAGAGATTTATTATTACATTTTGTAACTAGGAATAATGGAATGAAATTTTAAAAAAAAACTCAATCAGGTTGGACAAAGGAAAAAGAAATCTAGATTAGTAGGCTGTAGAATATTTTTCCCAGAATTAGAAACCTTTCTAAAACTGGAATATACAAAGCACTAAAAAATATACAGCGGGACAATGCTACAGTTGCAGGGAGATAGAAGTCCAAAGATAAGTAAATTTATTTGCGCATTTCTATTGTCTTTATTTGTGGTATTCTTGGCCTTTTTTTAATGCCAAAATGAACTAAGGACATGCTATGTGTTCAGATTAAACATGATATTCATATTATACTTTCTTAACTTTAACGATCCTGAACTTCTTAATGTAGGAGAAAAAAATAACCATGTTTTTAAAGATTAAAAACTGAGGAGAAACTTGGAATCTAACTGTCCAAATAACTGATTTATCTGATTCTTATTTGAAATATAAAATATTTCTGGCTTGCACTGCCTATGTATTTTAATTGGTTTTTTTCATTAAAATCATACAGAAAGCAAGAAAAGCTGATTGTCTGACTAGACATACTAACTTATATTAAAAGATACAGATACTCCTTAAAAATGTCCTTGTTAAGGAGCTGTCAGGAACTTAATGGCAAAGCCCAGTAGCTTCATTCTTGACAGTACTCATGAAAAGAGTGCAGAATAGGGTTATCTAACACACCAACAGCTCTAGCATGTTACAGTAAAGCCAAAGTCAGTAGCAGTTAATACCTTTGGACTAAGTGTTATACAGTTCTCACTAACTCTAGGAACTCTCACCTCTGTGGCAGATGTGCAGAGAGGACTTGATCATGAAATGAGGTATGCTAGTGTAGTTAAGGCTTTGGAACTCAGGATATTGGCTCTCATTTTTGCTCCAATCGTCTTATATCAGCTCAGGTAAATACCTTAACGCCTTTGTACTTCAGTTCTACCATATGCAAATAGGGAGTAATAATGCTTCCTGTGTTGTGTTGGGTGGATGTATGAGTCTTACTACAGTTTGGGAGCTGTGAGTTCAATCCCAGCTCTTGACTTATGTCAAAGGCATGTTGACTCAGCTGTAAATGGGCACCTGGTCATCCAGGCTGTGGAGTCAAGGGGAACACAGCAGAGGAGGTGCCTGTGATGACTCCTTGCTTATGGCAACCTGGCATCAACATTTATAGCTGTGGGGTATTGACTTCTGTCTAAGCAGCATCTGGCTTGGCCAAGGTTTTCTGCTTCTGGTGTTTCAGTCTCTCTTTCACTTCTCTTTTTTAAGTAAATTCACTTCTTAGATGCATATTAGGCAAAAGAAAGTAAGCTCTGTGAACAAAACATGTAGAATATCCTTTCTTGGCATGTTTTGTTCTTTTTGGCTACAATTCCTAGGAAAGCCTGCAGAACTGATACACAGCTCCACTGTGAATTGGGCTTGTACTGAGAAGACTTAATATTGGGTAGAGACTATAAAATAGTAACATTTCAAACCTAGGTGGCATTAATTGTACTGTAAGTCCTATGTGAAAAAATGAGAGACTGTTAATATAGTTATAGGGACTTATGCATTATTTTGGATGTTATTATATGTGTAAACTGCAGTGCAGTACATATTTTTATTACTATTTCCAAACTGTCTTAGGTGAAAGCACCAGCTGGGTGTATAATACACAGTGATGGTAGGAGAATGGATATTTAAATATTCAGCTCCCACTTTTTCAAAATTGCATTGCAATTTTGAAAGTGCACTCTCACTTAGGAAAATTAGGCCTTAGAGTCATGCTGCAGTTGACTGACAGTGCCAGCTCCCTGTCATTCTCCTTACCTCTGATTACTGGTTAATTCTCCATTTAGACGGCATGACTAAATTTCATACTGTCTGCTCAAACCACCAGGAAAGTAATGTCTGTTCTGTCTTTATTGAGAGACTCAGGAGAAAAAAGAACTCCTGAATTAATATCTTTTTGCCCAAAGCTTCCACAGTAAGGATCTTATTCAGAAGCCATTGACATCAGTGTCAATGGGTGGAGGTTCAATCTCTACCACCTGATTTCCACATAAAGCTTCAAACAAAAAAGGGAATTTGGTGTTTGTACCGTTGTATTCAGATTTTAGATACTTCAGTGTCAGGCTTATAAGGTGCCTAAATATGAAAGTGACAGATGCCAAATGAATGCTTGTAATAATAACTGATAAATAAATTACAGTGTTCTGAGGTTATTTAATATATAACTTATATATACAACATATTTTGTGATGGCAGAAAGCAAAGCAGAGGTATACATTGTAGACTAACTGAATTTGAGATGCATAAGCTTTCATGAGCCACAGCTCACTTCATCAGATGCTATATTTTGGGGTGTAGCTTAAAAATCTTAAAACTACTAAAGTGACTTAGGAGTTTTAAGTTCTGTGAAGTCACGGAATCATAGGTTTGGAAGGGACCCATAGGTCATGCAGCCCAGCCCAGCCCCCTGCATATATTCAGGGAGTACAGGTCCTAAAATATAATTAGGATAATAAATCCACATGGGCAGAATCCTTTTTCAGTTTACACTCATGAATGGGAATTACCCAGCCACATCACTGCCAGTTTTGTAACTTATACACAGTTTGTGATGCTACTTTCTATGCAACGTACATGCATAAGTAGGGACCTACTGTAATCAGGATTTGGAGATTCTGTGAAATAGGGCATATGGCATGGCCACAAAATCCATGGGCAAACAAAAGAAAACTCACTGAAAATAAAATGCTGGCTCCCCAGAGGGAGCCCACCAGGGTGAAGAAAGTGGGGCAGAGGGCTTGCCACCAAGATGGCTGCTGTCCTCATTTCGCCCCTCACTGTTGACTGGCTGCAAGGGCTGCCTGTCATGTGACCTCCCCCTTTATCAATTGGACAGCTCTCAAAAGTGATCAGTGGTGCTGGGTGGGGCCACTGGGGTACCTTGGCCAATCAGAGGCATGGGTGGGGGGCTCACCACACTCCATTGTTGAAATAGATGCTGGGACCTGCAATCTGCCCAGGAAATTGGCAGGTAGCTTCATATGCATAAGCATCCACATGACTTCTGAGTATGCTCAGTAGGGTTCTCCCTGGCCAGGTAGTTTTGCAGCTCTGTATGCATGCATGCTGTACTCATGACTAGGGCACTTCCCAGGTGAGGTCACTAGCCACTCCATTGTTGAATTAAAACACAGGAGGGAGGGTCCTCCTCCCAGCTTTTGTCAGCCCATAATTTCAGGATTTATGCTGAGGCATGCACACATGGAGCTGTGTACCTTCCTGACCAGACAGCAGCCTACTTGTGAATCCACGCTGCATGTGGAACAGGACGGCAGACTGCACTTATCAGAAATGGTAATCGCACAGAAATTTGGGCACAAAGTGAAATGGAGTTCAGACCTAAGTTACTTTGGAAATGGGGACTTAAACTTGGCAGGTCGTTTGTATCAAGGCAGTGCCTTTATTTTAAGAATATCTTGGTCTTTCTTTCACCACCTACCTGAAGAATCTTTGGGCTGAAAAAAACAGTGAGTGCCTTGAGCTGAGCTTGTTTGCTTGTACATGTGCCTGATTCTCACATGTGCTAAAGGACATTTCCATCTACTGTAAGGTCCCTTAAAATTACCAGAATAGAGGCTGGTAATCAGGCCCCATCTCTGCTTCTATCTAGAGGCCTTGCCAAGTTCCCTTTCTTACTCATTTGTTTTTTGGCTAAATAGCATTAAGGAGAACTGTGTTCATCGGGTTTTCCACCTAGCAGGCAAGTATAGCTTCTTTTCTGTGGCAATAATCTCCAAAGAGGTTTCTAAACTAATAAAGTGGCTTAGAGTCCTGTGTGGTCAGATGAGTAAACAGAAGGGATCAAAAATGTTGGTAAGGGCACAGTACAGTAATTGTTTCCCAGGAAAACTACTAATAAGCAGTGTCAGAAGCAATGCAAAATCAGGATTTGCTATTGCTTTTTCCTGCTTCTAATTTAAACTTTATTATTTTATAACATTTGACCAGCAGAGGAAGCCTACATACATCAAAGTGGGTGGTAAGTGGTGGGGAAGAGGTTACATCAAGTAAGAGAGTGGGACACTCAGCCTTAGGAGGAAGTGCTGTGCACTTAAAGATGAACAGTTTTCTTTTAATACTTTCATCTACTTCTTTAGCTGTTTTTTGTTTCAGCTGCCATAAACACTTGCTGTGGAGCCAGTGTGCAACACTGAAAGGATTTTTTTTTTGTATTCTCCTCATTTCTGTTGAAACATGACACTCAAATTGGAGATAGGAGCAGAGATCAACAAACTCTGTCAGCTCTTGTCAACCCAGGTGTAACAGTGTGATCTTCTTAAATTGCTGCTAATCTGCCAAAGATCTCTTTATCTGCAGTCTCCATCATGCTGTTTGCTCACATTTGGTTAACACTTTAAATTTCCCTTTTGGAGGTGTCACTGTTTGCCATTTAGTAACTAAGAAGAACTGTGAGAGCAGCTTAAAGCACATGGATTTGGGAAGCTAGAAAAGCTGATTAGCTATTCACGGAGAATAATCTTATTGAAAGTAGTAAGAGCTGTATAAAGAATGCTTTTCCCTTTCCTCGTAACAATCTTCTAATTATGTTGTCAAGCTTGCTGTCGTGTTCTCCCCCTGTGCCATTAAGAAACCGTTTTCTATGTTAAGAAAGAGATTTCCAGATCGTGATGATGTTTGCTGATTTTTTTTATTGTTTAAAGAATCTGTGTGTATTAAACCAAACATTAAAAAATGATTCATGTGCAGCATAATTATTTGAGATGAGGAGCTCAAGGCAATGGTGCTGGAGAGAGAGGCGGGGGGTGGATTGTGGGTGGGTGGGATTAGTATTCCACATCAGTGCAAGAGGCTTTCACCTCTATGGCTGGGATCTGAATCTAGCTGGGACCTTTGTGACTGAAATGCAGTCATAAATCGATAGCTGCTTGAGGGGTCATAAGCAGGGCCAATAGATATCTGCGTCTGTAGATTTCTGAGCAAAACTGAACAACATTTCTGGTCGATAGATGGACAAGAAGTTCAACTGTGCACAAATCTGCTCTTTCATTTTACTGCTTTCTGTATTTTGATGGAAGGAATGAAAGTGATGAAAGGATTCTGAGTGTGATGAGAGACTCAGCCATACAGCTTGTGGCTCATCTCAACTGAGTTAATATGCAAGCAGCCAATAAATTACATTGTAAACCCAGTCAAGCAATGTCTTTTGCTTTCCAGTAAAGCAGTCCTTCCAGGTTGGATACCTATGAATTTGTATAGTAGTACAACATGCAGCCTTATGCTGATATCAAGGGACTTTGCTATAATGCACTTCGAGTGAATAAAATAGAAATTAATCCCAGAGGTGTTAGTATGTCTTAATTGGTAGCATTCTCACTTTTGCTCAAAGGCACAAATCTTGTATCAAGAAAGGCCCAGCACTGACATTGGTACTTCATTACCTGTGGTGCCATCTTTTTGGTGGGATGTTGCATCAAAGTGCTTTTTCTGACTTCTCTGCTGGTACCCAATGGAAGACAAATATCACATACAGGTGGTGAAATTAGCAGGTGGAGTTCAAGGAAGTCAGCCCTCACAAATACCATACTTTTAAATCTAAAAATTGCTATAAAAACAGTTAATTTTGGAGGCAACCCTTCCCAAATCCAAAACATATTGCTGCTGAGTTGCATAGCCTTTTTTCTCAATAAAATAGACATTCATGGTTAAAGCTGCCTCTAAAGAATTATGGAGGGAATAGTCATAGCTTGCTACAGTTCATGCCAGAAGTTCTTCCTCCTGAAAACTGTCCAGATACAATGGTAATGCATCGTGCTTGCTAGCAGAGTCAAAATTTAAAAGCAATTGTTTGTTTATTTTCCTTAGATATTAATTTATAAAACATCCGTGTGATACAAGCCATCATTTTACTTGTAAATGAACCCATTTGGTTTGGAATCACTGTGACACAACAAAAGATGTTGCCTTGCAATGCCAATTTTAGAGTTGATTTTTGGAGCGGAGTCACATTTTAAGCCAGCTAGTATGTTGTGGATTAGGAGTCCAATGAGTTGACAATATTATCTCTCAGGAAGTCCAGGAATCCTTTTAGTCTCTGCTGAAAAAATATCCAAACAAATTTGTCACCTCCAAAGGAGCCAGGAAAGGCCTTACCTGAACCTTAAAAAAGGTCTCATCATATCCTAACAGCAATTTTAGCATGACACAGAACCCACTGCAGATTTTGGTAGAGGGCCTTTAACAATGGAAGGTCTCTGGTCTTGGATGTCAGCCAGACTACCCCATTAAGGCACACTCAAAATACTTCCTCAAAGTTCATCTTTCTGGCTTGTCCTGACCATGTTATCCCCCTCTCTGTGTTTCCCTGTTGGCTGCCCTCCTCCAGGTGTTCCAATAAAATAGACATTCATGGTTAAGATCACAGTTTGCTTGTAAATCCTTTCACCAGTAAAATGATCTACTATCATATCAAGCCAGAGCTCTGCCAAAAATAGCATTTTATTGGCTTCTTCCTCTGTGAACTATTTTTCTCCTTTGCTGCCTTCTATGCATAGGAATAATTACCACACAATTCACAATTCACTGGCTATTTTAAAACTCGCCTTTAAATCTAGTTCTGTTACAAGTCGAGACTTCTGTTTTTCTGGTACTCTCTATCTTTCTGCCTATGTCCCATCCTGTTTTGTCCACTTGTTGCAACTTATACAATAAATAATGCTAATAATTGCTACACTCACAAGCTCTCTTCATCGGAGAGAAAATTCAGTCCCCAAAGTGGGCACTAGTGTCTGTGGTAAATGTCTATGCACCCCCTGGTATAGGTTAGGGCTGTCATCTCTTTGACAAATCTCCCAAGGATGGTGGTGGCAAGGACATTACTTATCTATCTCCCAGGCATTAAAATCCTGCCTTTGATGGATTGATAGCAAGGAAATAATATTTGCACTTCCTGGCTCTCTCTAGGTTATCTAGCATAATTCATAGATTTTAAAGCAGAAGAGACCATTAGATCAGCTAGTCTGACCTCTCCTCTCTATTACAAAGTATCAAAAAACACCTGTTTACTGCTGTATTGAGTACAGTAACTATGCTCTTGCCTAGTTTGAAGGCATCTTAGTTTGAAGACATCAAAAGATAGAGTATCCACCACTTCCCCTGGTAGTTTGTTTCTCTTGTCACATTCATGACAGTAACAGAACAAGATACAGCTGACATCTTGGTGATGCGATTCCAAACAAATGAACAGGAAACCTCTTGGGCCTGCATATTAAACTATCTCAGAACATGTACGATACAACCCTCCTCCTTATTCCCAAGCTCCCAATGATTAGTAAATTCAATAGTCTTCCATTAACTCCAGGCAACACCCCCCCCCCCACACAAAAAAACCCCATTATCATGCAATTGTATGAAGAGTCCTGTTCCTCAGTCCTCCTACAATGAAAGCCATGCTAATGGCATAGTGCTACAGTCTGATTCCATATACAGAAAGCATTACACAACTACAGGTTAACAAATATGGGGCGGGAGGTGGTCATGTATCTTCAAATACTCCAGTTACAAAATAAATTAAATCTCATATGTAGTCCCTTATATGTTTGGTTTCCCCTGATACTCCTCTAGCCTGCTTTTGTTGGCACAAATATGTCACAAAAAGCAAATTTGAAACTCGGTTGTTTAAATAGTCACTTGATGTGTCTATATGAGACGCTAATGTGTAGTGGTTACTGCATATTTATTTAGTACTTGCTTATTATTAATATACTTGTATACACAAGTACTGAATAAAGGTGCAGTAACTGGACTTATTGCACAGTAGCACCAGCAAATGCCTGTTAAGTGACGCTACTGCGCAGTAGCCTAATAATACTGCGCAGCAGTGCAGTAGCACTTTAGGTGCTGTGACATGCTACTGTGCAGTATTATTTGGCTACTGTGCAGTTTGTGTTTTGTGTAGGTATGGCTAGTAAGACTGGGTTTTCAATTTTTTAGCAGATCCTGATTCTCTTTTTGTTTTACACTAGTGTCACTGTTCTGCTTAGGGAAGCTACTACTAATTTCAGTTATCTGAGAGGATAATCAAACTATTTTCTCAAAATCATAGCATCATGGTTACATATAGCCACTTGGGTAAAATTTACAAAACCACATATTGGATATAATTTTCAAATAACAGATATTTGAGGCAAATATTTCTTTAGGCTTTTATTACAGCAGAGCAAACAAACACTAAGAATTTCAAATTTGAAGGAAAAAAATGAGAATTTCATTATGATTTTGAGTGCATCAAATAGACATGGAATCCAATTCATTGCATAAATAATTTATTACAAATTATTCACCCATCTCTGATACCATACAATTGCTGACTTCTTGTTAAAATTCATAATAATAGTTTTCTATTAACATAATTATTTCAATGAATATTCCAAAAATGTATTTGTGATGCTACTTATTTCAGAGTTAATTGACACTACTAGTTGTCCATCTTTTTGCCTTCTGAATTAGAAACAAGTTATTTTAGAACAGCTTTCTTTTGCTAAATCTGACCCCTTTCATAGTACCAAAGTTAACAAAAACTTCAGAATAACTGCAAAGAAAAGCTACATTTATCTTCCTGAGCCATCATGGCTACAACACACCAACCCCTGTATGTAATTTTGGCTATTGACAAATGTCACATCAGTCCCTTGAATTACAAATTTTAAAGATCAGACCTATTTATTATGATTCTTAACATATTGCACTCAAGGGCCACATATGTACAAGCAGACGTATGTACAAACTGACAAGAAGACACAACCCTTGGCTTGAAGAGGTTCCTGTCTCATCTGCAAAAAGATGGAAATTAATATAAAAGGGGAAAGTTGGAGGAGGGAAGTAATATGGAGATTAAAGTAATACTGCAGATTATCAACGTGCAAAACTTGGTAGGTCTGGAGAAAGATTTGTCTTACAATGAATAAAAAATATCTTCTATCCCTAAAAGCCACTCTGATAGTTTTGAATTGTTTTAAATATCATTTTCAGAAATGGGCCTTGAAAAAAGAATTGAGAAGAGGGCAGTGGCCTTCCAGAGCAGATCAAGTTCCAAATAAAAAGAGCGACATGGTTGCAAATATGGAGACTTTTGTAACAGAAAGAAACAAAGGGATGATGGAACAGATGGGATGAAGGTACAGTGATGAGATGCTTGGTTGCCAAAAGAGTAACAAAGTAAGGAGAGGCTAAATTGTGAAAGGCCTTGAGGTAGGGAATCTTAGAGAGTATTTAACACTTCAGGCCTTATAGTATATAACTTTGCTTAGATGTATGCTATATGGCTGTAAGAAATAAATATGACTGTAAGAAAGTAGAAAGAGACCTTCTCCAGCCTTCAAAGCACAATGGGGCGCATCCATATGAGTACACACACGTGGTATACAGTGCCACAGACCCATCAGTGGCACTGCACATATTGCTCATGAAGGCATTCCCCATGCTGTTAATTTGCAGTGGGGGGTGACACTGGGAGATCCTGGTGTAAAAAAAAACCTTGCGCCTAAAAAAAAGTGGGATGGCACACATGGTGACTGAAACTGGAGCCTGGCTGGCTGGAGGCAGATGCTGGCCCCAGCTTGCCTTACGCCACCCAGGGCTGTGTGCCAGAGCGCATATACACGGGTGTTCCAGAGGACGAGTAGCACCGGTACATCTTGTGCTGCTGCTGCTGCTGTTTGCCCCTGGGGAAATGCATGTGCCTACACATCTGGATCCAGCCGTGGTTCTGCTGGGGCACATCTGTACCATATCCTTGGCTGTCTCAAGACTGCTTGCAAAGAGCATGACCCTGCTCCTTCTCACATGCACCTTACCTGGCATGCAGCAGCAAACATTCTGAGCTTGGTCCTCTGCCACTGTCAAGAGCTCTGTCTTTGGAATGCCTTCGAATGTCTTCATCCTTTGGCAGAGGTGAGAAGAAATGCATGGTCCTAGCCATATTCTCCAGCAGCAGCTTTGAGAGCAGCAGGGCACAGTGTATACATACCCTTAAAAGTTGTACTGTCCTGGAAACCCTGTTCATGACTGGGCTTACAACAGTTCTTTTTCAGGGACGCTTGAATGATGGAATTGAAATAATAATAGTGAGTGCTAGCAGGGTCTTACTCTGTCCAATAATTCTTAGTGAACGTAGCAAAAAATCAACAAATGGCACTAGATAAAAGTTGTCTTGGAGGACTTAAGATTTTTTTTAATGACTTATTGAACACATTTTATTTAGCTAATGTCACCAGGGATCCTGGTTTTCTCTTATTTAAAAAAAATCCCCAATTTTTGGTTAAAAAAAAGTAATGCCAAATCTACATTTTTCTTTCATTTAAATGAAACATCACTAATATATAGATATACATATAGTGGTGTTTCATTTTAATCATGGAAAAATGTGGATTTGGGGTTCCTTTTTTTAAACCAAAAATTTGGGTTTTTTTTAAATCAGAGAAAACTATGATCCCTGATTGTCACACACAAGAGATCTGATTCTGCTATCACTTACAGATGAGCAAATCAGGTTTTAAAATGATTGAGTTTATACTGGTGTGCATGATAGCAGAATGAGGTCCTATATTTCACCCATCACAGCCTGAAATTGATGAGATGCTACACCATGAAAGGTACTGCAATAATGTTGACCAAGAGATAGTTCCTATCTATTTAAAATAATATCAGTGCAGGAATGTTTACAAAAGTACACATTTAAAAAAAATCTTAGGAAACCTAAGTTTTATATCTTGGACGAAATGGGGGGATGGGTCAAAGAAGATTTGCTTGGTTTATGCTTGACAGTAGGCCCATTACTGTCCAGATGATTGTAGTGCATTCTGTCCCTCAGGACCCTGGCAGATTTACAATTAAAGGGATGATGGGATCTGAAATGCAGTCCACAAAATCGCGCTTTCTGCCATGTAACATGGCATTGCATCAGATCCCAATGTGACATATTGCTGGTGCTGATCCTGATCCTGTTCCCAGGCTCCCCCTGCACCAGGAAGTACCAGGCTCCCATGGCTGGGAGCCTGGATCAACTGATGGCTCCTGTTGCGGGGAGCACATGCTGCACCCCTAGGCCTGGGATCCCAGATCAGCTGATCAGAGCTCCCAGCTGTGGAAATACAGTGGAGCCCTTGACTCCTGCTGCTCCCCAAAGGCTGGGAGCTCCAGTCTGCTATAGCTCTCAGCTGAAGGGGCAAATCAGTCAGAGCTCCACTGTGCCCTTACAGCTGGGAGCAGCAGCTGATCTCAGCTCAGAGCCACATTGTAGCCCTTGATCCCAATAAGCCCCCTCAACTGGGAGTGGGAATCACCTGATCAGCTTTCTCAGCCTCAGCAGTGAATAGGCATTAAGGGTTCAACTTCTCAAGTGTTCAAAAGGCTGGGAGTCCCAGCCAGCCTGCCACAGATTTGATTAATGGCATGATAGGAGCCAGCCACAAAATTGTTACACAGATTTTGTGTAATAATTGTGATTTAGTCCTTGTTTTATTACACTATTAATTGTATTAACATGTGCCTGAGTAACTATTTAAGACTTGATTAACTGGTTAATCATGTCTTAAGTGTAACACATTTACAAGGGGCCTTAGCCTGGTTTGTTCTGCTGACCAGCATGCAACAGGATGTTGCAACAGGATATTGCATGCTGGTCAGACGTTCTCTGCCTTATCTATTGCATGCTGGACAGATGTTCTCTGCCTTCTCCTACCTTTCCTAGTCCCCCCACAGTCCCAACAGATTAGCCTCAGTTTGAATCTCCGCTCCCCAGCTGCAAAAATGGCTGCCATCTCTGAAGATTTTAAGGTGGGCAGGCTTCCTTCCTGGGCCTTTCCCCTCACACAGGCGTGTACATGAAGCCAGTCCTAGTCTGGGCTCCTGTATGTGTAGTTCATTAAGTACTAGCCTGGTGTATCAGATTGCAAGATTGACAGCTGGATGCCCAATCCCAGGAATTCCTATAAAGCCCAAATATTGGGATGCAACCTCAATTTTCCTGTACCAGATGGGAGAGAGAGAATCCTGATCCTCAGAATCCTAAACTCACGTCAGTTCCACTCCCATTACTTCAGGTCTGTCACTAGCATAGCCTTGATACTCCCTATCTCCTTACTATGCAGAATACAGCAGCCACTCATAGGTGTGTTACAGCTGAACTCACTACTAGTGTTAGCCACTAGCCATCCACATGTTTTAATCTTGAAAAATAATATAACTCCTAATACCTCTGTCTTTGTTGTGGAAAGAGAAATGAAGAAAAATACAAGTTAAAAAGAAAGTTAGAATGCAACAAGTGTAGTTCTTTTGAGAGACTAGAGATTGGAAAACAACGTGCAACAAATGTAAGGCTGTGGTGGCTTTCATGCATGCACCTTATGTTTATTGTTTTATTGCATTAATGACTGTGTATATTATATGAGTTACAATGGCAGAGGCCCTGTGTGGTACTGCAGTTGCTTGCATTATTTAAAAATATATTCAATTAAGCATCTTATCATTTGAAACCCCAGCAAACTCCTGAGCTCTGCATCAATACTCCTGAAAGGTTACATCTCTGTGAGGAATCAGCAGAACATCCTTCTCACCCAGCTGGTTGTTCTTGTTGACCTGTCATGCCCTGTGATCCTCAGGATGATCTTTCAGCAGGTCCTGTTACTGCCTCCACATTAGGCACAGCTTCCTCCTGTTATGCGGTGTTTTTAAAGACAACAAGACTGAGCTGGGGCAGGAGGGGGTAATTTTTCACTGTACGATTTCTCTCCAGTGGTCTAGTCCTATGGGCAGTCTTTGGGTGTGCCTTACATGCAGACTATGGAAGTGGGGAAGAGAAGAAGACTGCCTCTCATTAAGGAACCTTACAGGGGATTGCTGAGGCAGTGAAGTCTCAAACTCAGCCCCCAGTGCCTAAGGGCTTGAAAGCTAAGGAAGTGAGGGGTAGAGAAGTACCTACCTGGGTGTCTGCCTAAGAAGCAATATACCTTGATCCAAATAGTTCATACCCTGTGCCAAACAAAATACACACATATTGAGTAGTATCCAACACCACCTCTTCTAGGGGTTCACCATTATTTTTATTTCAATCTCCCTGCATTTTGGGTTTTTTTTATGTTTTCCTTCCTGGATTCCCTTTGCTCCCTAGTTCCTTCTGCTCAGTGTCTAGTACAAACCTGCTATCACAGATTAGAGTTCTGGCACTGGTATATTAGTGATTGTGTTCCTATTGCAGGGGCTTTATGTATTGGGCATCTTTTCACACA
Source organism: Crocodylus porosus (assembly GCF_001723895.1). Taxonomy (NCBI): domain Eukaryota; kingdom Metazoa; phylum Chordata; order Crocodylia; family Crocodylidae; genus Crocodylus; species Crocodylus porosus. Next base: position 94,514,365 of record NW_017728906.1, on the reverse strand, counting down.
CCTGAACACCAACTTTTAAGATTTTCAAAACCTCGCTATAGTGATTCAGCAAGGTCTAACTCAGAGGCACAAGAGTTTTCCAGCTGATTTCTTTCAATCATAGGAATTGTAATTCTGGTATGAGGGTCATATGAGTCTTGTCCCCGTGAAGAGGCATAAACTTTTAAAGGCTGACGCAGTATGGACACATGCTGCCTTCTCAGTTTTAAATGGACAATTTATAATGCCAGTTACAAATTTTTCTTATAGAAAATGATGCCTATGGTGATGCAGTATAGTATGCAAAAATTAAAGTACACATTCTTTGAATGGTAACTTCTTTTTGGTACTGACAGATACTGTAGAACACACATAAAGACAGAAAGCAATCTGGGCCTTGTAATTGTGTGCATACAGTGAATAAAGTATGGGCACATTACAGTGAATAAAGCATGGGAGATATTGAATGCAAATAATTCTGTGCATACCAGTTCTACAGACTGTTCTGGATTCATATATCTGCAGATCTGTATCTATCATACAGAACAGTATTTGCAAAATATATATAATATAGCCTATATGTACATTTATGTGAATATAAGGCAACCCTGATTATAAGATGACCTCCCTAAAAATTAGATTCTGCATACAGAAAATGTGTACATTTGTTGTAATTTTCTAATTCTTGGAGGTTTGCCTTGAATTTGTCCTTCTCTTGCTGTTACAGCAGGGAAAATAAATTTGGGTGGGGGGAGATCAGGCAGTACCCTTGTCCTCTTCCCTCCAAACTTCATCACCCTGCAGCGCTTTCCCCTGCTTGGTGTCAAACCTGCTCTTCCTGAGCACATGGAAGTGAGGGACTAATTTGAAAACACTGACTTTGAAATAAACACACCTATAGTAATTTGCAAACAGGCAAATTACTACAGGTACCCATGAACTTAGTTCATTTAGGTTTGATGGATTTTACATTTTTGACACTGCTGTAACTTTTAGTACAGGTATTTCATAAACAGTTTTAAGCAGCACTTTTATATCTACTTTTATATGATACAAACTTAAATATCATGCATGATATTAATCCAAAGCCAAAAGGCTCATATTTATTGTATAGTTCATGAGGCTAGGCCCCACCAGAGCCAACAGTGTTTCAAGCCATGGTAACCCCATAGCTCAGGACTGCTCAGTATATAAGTGTACTCCAAATACTCCCCATAAAGGATCTACATGATAATTAGCCCCCTGACAGTTGGAACTGGGTACTAATTAGACCACTCCAGCCCCCAGCTGGACCTGGATGCTAATTAGATGACTGGAACTTGGTGTTTGTCATGAGATCCTCCAAAAATGTATATGCAACCTGGTCTGGCTTTACCTCTATGTCACGGGTCAGGGCCCAGGAGTGGCTGTAATCTCCCCAGGCGCCCCTACCGTGCCAAGTTGGGCCTCAAACACACCCTCTCTCTCGCCTGCCATGTCTTGCTGGAATATTACCAATGGGAGGCTGCCTTATCATCCACTTGGACACGGTGCCAAGTTTGTCCTAGCCTGTACTCTGTACAGTGATCTGGTGCACCCCAGCCTTATGGGCCACGCGTGCCTCCGACCTCCCCTTTAGCACACCCCAAGCCTCGCTGGTGTACCGGACATTCTTATGTCTTGCCACTATGCTTCCCCTGGAGGTCTTCACCCCAAAGGTCCCTGCCCGAGTATTCGCTGTCTCTGGGCTCAATCAGCTCATGCTCACCCTGTCCAGGGCCTCTCCGGTCTACCCAGCCTCTCCGGGGCCTCTCCAAGATACGTGCCCCCTCTGGGTTCCTATTCGTGCGCCCGCCCTTCTCTGGGCTTCTAATCCCGTGCCTGCCCTTCCGGGCCCCAATCCGCATGTTCACCCTTCTCCAGGCTTTACTCGTGTGCCCGCCCTTCTCTGGGACTTTTTACCATGCGCTTGCCCTTCTCCGGGACTTTATACCGATCTGGTGCCGCTCGCCCCCCTAGGGCCTCTGACTCAAATTCTGCCCTCCCTGGGCTTCCCTCTAGATTCGCCCCCTCTCCGGGACTTCTCCCAGAAAGTGGCTCGCCCTTTCTAGGCTTTTCCCCGTGCGTCCGCCCTCACTGGGCCCTTACTCACGCGTCTGCCTTACCCAGGCCTCTCAATGGCCTTGCCCCTTCCGGGGTCTTCAATAACCTCGCCCCATTCTGGGGTCTAATGCCTCGTGCTTCTTGCGCTCCCTCGCCCGCTCTGGGCCTAATGCCTCGCACTTCTCGCGCTCCCTTGCCCACTCTGGGGCCAATGCCTCACGCTTCTCGCACTCCCTCACCCGCTCTGGGGCCAATGCCTCGTGCTTCTCGCGCTCCCTCGCCCGCTCTGGGGCCTAATGCCTCGCGCTTCTCACGCTCCCTCACCTGCTCTGGGCCTGTCTCGCATTTCTCATGCTCCCTCGCCCTCACTCGGGCCAATGCCTCGCGCTTCTCGTGCTTGGGCTCAGGTGGCCAACAGCCGTGCCTGGTCCCCTGGTCTCCTTCTGGGTCGCACACCCCACTGGGCTAAATACTGCCTCACATGGGGCTGGGGTCACAAACTCCCAAAACACCGCGCCTCTCTCCGGCGCTCTCCCACAGTGCCAGCTCTGGCACCAATCGCTATGTCCTCCCCGGGCACCGGGAAATCCCCTCCCTCTATTGGGGATCTCTCCCTTAGCCTGTCCCGATAATTGCCCCTCTGGGCTTGGGTTGGGACACCCCAAACTTCAGTGTTCCCTCCAGCGCTGGGAGCACCCCCACCTTACTAGGGAGCTCCTAATGAACCCTCCTCCGTCCCCTTATAGCCTCACCCAGTCCTCCAGTTTTATACAAACAGCCCAACAGCAATGCAAAGCTATCAGCCAACTGGCTCTAACTCAAAATAAGCTTACTGGCTATAACATTCTGCGCCACCCTGGCTCTCCTTCAAGCCTTCATAACAGAGGCCTCTCCATCTCATCTCAACACATAGGCACTCAAATGTTCAGGCAGCTCTGCCTTGCTCTGCTCTGTAGCAGGGCTCCTGCCTCTTAGGCTGCCAGAAGGGAACTGGCTCTGGCCTCAGTCTCTTCTGTTTATATGGGCTAGGCCCCACCCCCTGGCTGTCAGCTGACCCAATCTGTTGCCTAAGCAACCTTCAGCCGTGCTGTCCTGCTGATTGGCAGCCCAGCCCTATTCCCAATGCCAGTAGCAGGCAGCACAGTGCCCTGCTACACTCTACCTCATGGATGGTGGAGTCACACTAATCATATGCAGCAGGCTGAGAGAAGGGGCAACTGAGGGATTCTGGGTAAATGTTTTGGGATACCATTTGAAGATATTTGCCAGACATTTAAGCTAAGTACAGAGAGTCAAAAAGCCGGAGGCTGAATCGATTTAATCTTTGCAGGTTAGTTTAAACTGCAGAGATTAAACTGAGAAACAATTGGACAAACATTCACTTTTAATTCAGGAAATGCAGCCACATGCCTGCAGCAGTTCAGGCCAGAGGTCAGGGGGCACTACAGCACAGATCTCTGGCATGTAGTCAGTATGGGCTGTGTGTTCACTTCCTTTTCCTACTGCCCCCAGGGTGTCTGGGATTTGCAGTCTAGAATCACAGCAGCAGGACTCTGCAGGGTTGCTCATCACTTCCTCTTCTTGCTTTTTCTGGGATTTGTAGTCGGCAGTCACAGCCAGCAGTAAGTTTTTAGTAGGACAGGGCAGCTCTGTACTCAGGGGAAGGGAAGTTTAACCCCCCTCCCTAACCCCAGCCCCCTGCCAGAGTTTGCTTGGAGTGCAGGCAGTCCTTGCCTCCCCACCCTCCAACCCTTCTCTGCTGGAGCAGACAGCCCAGCCTAGCCCAGGGCTGAAAAGCATGCCGGGATTCTGGGGGACTGTAATTTAACTTGAACCAGGAAGGGGTCTGCGACAGAAGTTGCATAAACTGGTTTGGCCCAAATCAGTTAGGTAGGTCTGATTCAACCAGGTTTATTCTAAATCAGTTTCAGCCATTTTGAAACTGATTTATGTGCACTGAACTTCTGTTCTGTTGCAGGTTCAAAACAGTTTCTGATTACTTAAATTACCCCTGACATTTGCCACCAGAAGGCCCTCCCCTTGCTCCCTAGAATTACTGCTTTCAGGAAGGGGTGTGCCATCTCTGAACCAGAAATATACCATTTTATAGTCCAAAAATGAAACATATAATACAACATTCATTAATTTAATTTTAAAATATGAATCCTCTTTTACATGTGTTTATGTAGTGAACATAGAGGTGATAGTATAATAGCTTAAAATGAAGTCTTACTCATATTGTGGGAGTGGTGTGGGTGGAAGGGTGGGTATAGGGTTTTGGGTGTGTTGGGTGTGAGAGGGTGTTTGTGGGGGAGTGGATAGGTGTGGGTGTGTGGGCTGCGGGGGGTATGGGTTTTGTGGGGAGCTGTGAGTATGTGGGAGAGGATGGCTGGGGAGGGTTGTGGCTGTGCTCCATCTCAGCTGCTCTTGCAGTCCCAGTGCTGCATCTGGGAGCTATGTAGTGCCAAGTGGCTAGCGGGGGAGAGAGGTAGTGGGGAAGTGGCTGTGGTGGGAGGAGGAACGGGTAGTGAGTGGGTGCATGGAGCACAGCAACAGCTAGGCAGGAGTGTGGGGCCAGCACCAGCAGGGCCCAGAGTGGGGCAGTAGGAGCACAGGACAGAGGCTGCCTCCAGCTCTACAGAGCCGGGATGGCTCCCTCCTCTCCCTGCTTGAGCAGTGCAGCCCAGCTCCATAGAGCCCCGGTCAACCCATGCTCCTGCCACCCTGCTCTGGGCCCCACCAACACTGGCCCCAGTGCACCAGCCTGGGCCACATGCTCCTGCTCAGCCATAGCTGTGCCCTGGACACCTGATCGCTACCCCTCTCCCACCTGCCACAGCCATTTCCCTTCTGCCCACCTGCCGGTACCATGCAGTTCCTAGCTGCAATGCCAGGACTACAGGAGCAGGCCCAGCCGGTCCTGACGGCTGGGATAATCACCCATGGTCCCCACCTGTCTCCGTCCCTGCCTCTTCCTTATCTGTATTTCCCTTGGTGTGGAGAGGCTGGGACAGCCCCAGGCCAGCCCCAGGCTTCTGGATGGGGCTTAGGGTAGTAGGGGCTGCTGGGGGGTAGGGCTGTGCTGGACTTTCTTCTCCAGCTGCTTGATTCTGCCAGAGGCTCCCCCTTGGCCCTGCTGCCCCTGGCTTCTGTCATCTTTAACAGGCAGCCAGGGACAGATAAATATTACTTTTTAAATTTTTTTAAGGGCTCTGTGGGCCAGATAGAATGACCTGGCGGGCCACATCCATCCCACAGACTGTATTTTCCCCACCCCTGATATAGTAGAATCAAGCAAAGTCAGTGAGATGGGCTAGATTTGGAGGAAAAGAGGGAATGGAAGTGCAAGGCCCAGTGGTTTCATTTAAATTGGACACTGGCACTCAGGTTAATATTTTACCACAACATACATATAGAAACTTAAAACTGAGACCAAAATTGAGTCCAGCAATTATCAAAATAACTGGTTATTCCAAAACACTGAAATGAAGATGATGCATTGCTAGAAACCAATATAAAAATAGAGTATACAAACTCCCATTCATTTTGGTACCAAATTGATGCCAATTTTAGGTCCAGCAGCATGTGAGAAACTGAATTTCATTAAGTGTGTGCTTGCAGTACAAAAAAAACACATTACCTCCTGTTGAATCTCTTGGTTGTCATGGCCCAAATCAAACAATCTTCCTAGGAAGAAACGAAGTGTTCCAGAACACAAGAAGCTACCTTTTGCTTCTACCATGTTCTTCTACATGGGAAGCAATGTACCTATGAACACCAGTGCAAATACTATCCTGCAGAATAAGCCTCAGCAGTCTGTAGCTAATTAACTTTGTATTGTGTGAAGGAGGACAGCTGCTTAAAGTGCAAATCATTTAGTTCCCAGTACATCAAATCCATCAAGAAAAACTTTTCAGAGGAAAAGCTTCCCATAAAAAAAAAATCAGAAACTTGAGTTGTTTTATTGGGCTAAGAAGAAAGTAAAATCTCCTGGAAGGGTGGATCTTTCTGTAGTTTATTGCTGTTTGCATCTGTGCCTCAGATTGTAACATGTTGAGCTGGGTCAAAATGGCCCCAGCTGGCAGGGGGGCTGGGAGTCAGCCTGCCAGCCCTGAGTCACTCCCCTCCCAGATCAACATGCTGCAGAGTGGCTAGCTGGGGCACAAGGGTGCTTCAGTGCAGGGCTAGCTAGCTGGAAGGCAGCTTCCACACTAGAACACCCTTGTGCCCTAGCAACCTCGAGCAGCATCTACATGTGTGATGCTGTAGAGTTTTTCACTCCACAGCAGGATAGTAGAGCTGTGTGAAACTTTGGTCCTGATTAGATTCGGAGGAGGTTCAGCCTGATTTTGGTGGCCGAATCTCCAAATCCAAATTGAATTGGGAGACCCTTTAATCTCTCTGAATTGAATCGGAACCTTCCAAATCGATTCTGAGAGATTCAGAAAGATTCAGAGATTGGGACAGACACAGCTTTAAATGTTTTGTCAAGGTAGCAGGCAGCTCATGAATGCTGCAATGCTGGGGCACATGGAGTATCCCACAAAAGTGCAGGGGGCTCCCCAGAGTGCTTGGCAGAAGACCTGGAAGTGGACCAGAAGCACTTCTGGTCCACTTCTGGGTCCACCGGAGAGCGCACCAGGAGGGGGCCCCATGCACCCTCTGGCTTAGCAACCAGTGCCTCCTGAGTCTGGGGAGGCACCCAGGGTCCCCCCACAACTGATCGCCAAGCCGGAGGAATGTGGTGGGGGGCACGGTGCACTCCCTGGTGGACCCTGAAGTGGACTGGAAGTACTTCCAGTCCACCTCTGGGTTCGCCACTGAGCATGGGGGGGAGCCCCCTGCGTTCCTGTGGGATGCTCCATCTGCCCCAGCATTGCAGCACTCATGAGCTGTGCCTGGTACCTCAAGGTATGAAGAAAAAACATTTAAAGCTGTGTCTATGGCCAAATCACTGATTCTCTGAATCAGCATCGAATCTTCAGATTCAGCTGCAGCCAAATCAAATCAGGGACAGTGATCTGAATCGACTAATCGAGTCACTGTCTCTGATTCGGGCTGAATCCAAATCTGAATCGAATAGGGCCTGTTTCGCACACCCCTACAGGATAGTACTTGTATTTAAAAGTAGTATCCTGCTGTGGAGTAAATTAGTTTACTCCAGCCTAAAAGGGGTGTATGTGCAGACACTGAGATGTTTACTGTGCAGTAAATGTCTCATGTAAATGTGCCCAGAGAGACTTGTTCAAAGACAAAAGGGAAGAGAGGTAGGAAACTAAGTGACATAGACCAGTGTTTCCCAACCGGTGTGCAGCAGCACAAAAGTATGCTGTCAGAAATGAACAGGTGTGCCGTGGAACTTTGCCATGGCAACGAGCTATAATGAGCTACAATAGGTATGAGGGTGGGGAATGCCTTAACAGGTGTGCCACGGAAAAACTTTATTAATGTAAGTGTCCCTTGGTCTGGAAAAGGTTGGGAAGCACTTGTATAGACTCGATCCCGAGTGAAGTGCATCTTCTCTTTAGATGTAACTTCTCTTCTGTAGATGAACCCCCCTGTAGGTATTAATTGCTTTTTGTATTTATTGTTAAGAGAGAGGGAAGATGTAGTGATAGAAGTTATGACTTTAGGATGCTTCCTAACAGGAGACTGAGGGGTTCAGAATAGGGAGATGGTTCCTCTGTTAATTAGCTGTTCCATTAGTTAGAGACAGACAGGGTCTGCAGGGGTTACTTAGTACTCCAGAATAAAGTGTCTTGTGGGGTCTTCTCATTCATGTATCCCTGTGTTTAGTGAACCGGGTGATCACTACAGACATGTTCTTAAATGGTGCCTAAAATATTCAAAATAGCCTCAATTTATTTCTGTTCACCAGTACCCCTGCAAGGAAAAGACCACAGATATTATCCCATCACCTTTTTAGTCCTTGGGTCATTACCATTAGTTGAGTGGAAGATTCTCAAATGAACTCTATGTTTTCTGATTGCATTGGGCTGAATTATCTCAGGGGGTTGGGATCAAGAATTTCTTGTCGCCAAAGTTATCCCTGCTCTGTTTGTGAGTCATTCCATGAAAGGCCAGGGTTTTACCTAGGGGAGAAGTTGCATGGACTTCTTTGCTGATGCCACCATTTCAATGTTGGCCACATGAATTCTATAAAGCAATTACTTCTATTCCAGTTTCACAAAAAAGACCCACAGACTGTGTTATTGGTCCAATTTTCTAGCAGAAGTGAAGCTAAGTCTTATTGTTCTCAGTAAATGTAAACAAAAGCAAAAGATGCCTTTTCATTTCAGACAGTTCTACAAGGCTTTTCTTTAGCTCATTAGAATTATACTAAATTATAGTATGAAATTATATTTATTCTCTAGTAGCTAACATAACCCCCAACTCTTTTCCAGAGGGTAATTTAACATACAGAGATCAGGCTAAGGACATAGTTATCATCGAGTCATTTGTCAATGAGAAGCCATGAACTCCTCTTTCTGGTACACATAGGCAGATTTTGTTTAGGCTGGTACTGAATTTAGATCTGTCTCATCAGCTCAGTGGCAGGACAGCTTTCAGTTGGGCTTTATGGAGTAAGAACAAAGGCATGTGGGATTTGGTCTCAAGATTTAGATTTTGTCCAATTCTGTACGAAACTGTACACATTTGGAAAGACTAAACTATACTAATAACATGGCACATAATATATTCTAATTTTTTTTTACACTCATTTTACCTCCCTTTTTGTCATGCATGTTTGTTGAGACTTGCCATAAATTAGATTTTAAGTTCTGGGCTAAGGCCATGTCATCCTATTTACTTACACTAGGACCTAACACAATGGGACCCCAGTTCTAACAAGAGGCCTTTGGATAGTCAAGGTCAAAATTCACTCAAGCTTATGAGCTCACAGGACTAGCACAGTCAAGGCTTGCCAGTTTCTGTAGCCAGTGTCACATAAGGGAGCAATGCAGCTGGCATCACAACTGGCTGCCTTTGACTTCCCCTGTCCAAATGATCAGATCCCCATTTACAGCTGGGTTGACTGGGCCAGGGGGAAGAGGGGGTTACTTGCAGCCTGAGTTCAGAGCAGGGCTCAGACTCATACCTGTGGGCCTGTAGAGAGATACTTTAAGTACACTGCCTCTGCAACTCTTGTTTGGGTAGTACTATAATGAAAGCAATAAAAGCAATAACACAAACCGCTCTGAGAGAGAAGCACCCAGTACTTTCTCATCTGTGTAGGACATGGTTGACACATCTCACAAATTATTACTGTGAGCACTATATGAAGTCAAAGAAAAAGAGAGATTAGTTTGTGTTGTAATTATTTAACTCCAGCCAGTCTTACAATTCAGGTCACGTTTCTCCTCATTGCATCTCAATGGGCATTGTGTTTCAAACTTCTAACAATATAGAGTGCCTATCATATGTGTTTATGTTGTTATGGGAGTCTTTGTTGGCTGGTTTTGCAGTAGAGTTACCCTCAAAGAATACAGAGATGAGAATCATATAAAGTACCTTCACAGAGATGTCCAGATTTAAGTTAATCATGTATTGAATTTCTCTTAAATAAGTCCTATTGGTAATTGTATTTGAAAATGTATTATCTCTTTTATGTATCCTTGATGCCTGTGTTTTTTAATTTAGCCCCTGCTTTTTTGAGAAGGCTGTTTTCTTTCCCTGGGTTGAAAAGTTACTGCTGCTTGCTTTACTGTGCCAGAAATAGGGAAAGTAAATTATAAGAAAATAAATTGCATCTGCATAATGCATTTTCAGTCATACTAATTAAAACTGAGTTCAGAATAGGTGTCCTATTATGTAAGAGTGAAAGAGAGAGTGAAAAAGAGAAAGTATTTCTTTCCTCCCTCCCCACCACCATTTTTTGTATTCTACTATTTATGCCTAAATCATATTGCAGTGAAGCTCCTTTTCGACTTTTTGGTAGTCGGCATATCAAATGTTATAAAGGAAATTTTCTGACATTTTCTGGCCATCATTTATTTTATTTTATTTTATTTTATTTTATTTTTTTCAATGGGTAGTTAATTGGGTTTTGTTATGTAATATACTACTAGAAGCGGGTTCGGGGGGGGGGCATGGGAAGAGAGGGTTGAGAGCCATCAAAGAGTTTGTATGTGCCTTCGTATCTTATTAGAGTCAATTCTGGAGGCAAAGTCACTTCTTAGAGTGTAGGTACTTTATGGTTAGGGACAGACATTATACATAAACTGGTGTAGGTGATCAGAAACTGGGTTAAGCTAGTAACAGAACAGATGTTCAGTGCACATAAACCAGTTTGAAAATGGCTGAAACTGGTTCGAGTTGTACCTGGTTGACTGCAATATCAGACTTAACTGATTTGGCTCAAACCCGTTTATGCAATGTCTGTCCTAGACACTTTGCTGGTTTAAGTTAACCTTCATTCATTCTCATGAAACCATAACTGTTGTTGTTCTCATGGGGTAACTTGTTACCCTGCAATTTGACATTGTTGGTCTCATGGTATAACTTGTTACCCTACCCACATGAACAAAATAGAACCAGAGAAAACAGTATAAGTGAACCAAAAACTATTTATTAAACATACAGATTGTTTGTTTGAAAGAGTATTTATGATGATTTGAACCCAACGTATTATTTAACTAGCACTATGAACAAAATTTAAACTTTTTTTTTAGAGTTTCAAAATGTGAATGAACATTTTGTTAAGTCTGCAGTTCACGCTGTTTTCAAACTAACAATTACATCCAAAAACATTTCCTAACTGTTTTAACTAAATATTGCATTCCTCACAAAGCAGCAGTGATGTACTGTGGTATACACAAGCAAATTGCTTACAATCTTCACATTATTTCTGGGTTTTGCAGTCATCTGTCCTTGGAAAAAAAGCACAATGTCCACTCATGCTTGCAGAAGGTTCTACTGGTGTGCATTGTGGCAATTTGTAATTTATGGCAGTCATACCAGATTTGACAGACTTAGATAGATTATGTGTATCCATCACTCTTTGTTTTATTTGTCTATCGATCAACCGTTATCCAAGCTCCTACAAAAAAAAAAAGTGCTGTCTTCTTAAATGTGATCTTTGCTTCCAGTTTGCATTGTGGCCTAGCCAAATGAGGCTGGCAATGGTAGCCACATCCAGCATACTGAAAAATGGTGTCATTGGCCGCCTGTTGATTTTCCATCTGCAGGTGGTCATACAGACTAAGTGGTCAAGGTTATCCACCCAACCCTTGTTTTTATTGTAGTCATGGATGATGTCTGGCTTTCTTTACTCTCCCCCACTGACAGGTCATGGTGCATGCTTGACAGCAGCAGCACAACTCTGGACTTCTTTGGAACATAGGAAACTAGGGTCAAAAGCAAAAATGGATGAAAAAGTTTCCCTTCTTCAATTTACTTGCATTTTGTTGGGGATATCGGCCTTGTTTTTCCGAATTGTACCCACATAGGTCAAGTCCTGCTGTAGCAGTCTTTCTGCCAAGTCAGTACTTGTGAAGAAATTGTCACCCATAGTATTAATTCCTGTCTTGTTCCAGGAATGAACCACTTTTTCAGCGCCTTGGTTACCAGGATTACCTCAACGTGGAGCTTCTGGTTGCTTGCACAGGCACATGTCTCCAGACAGGGGGAATGATTTTGCTGCATCACAGCACCATGACATTTTTAAGCCATAATTGGCAGGTTTGCTGGGCATATACTGTCTGAAAGGACAGCAACCTCTGAATGCAATGAGCTGCTCATCAACCAGCAGGTATGATTCCTGGAATAGACCATTTCCTGAGCTGCTCCACAAATTGTGTCCAAATATCTCTGAAGGCAGCAAGCTTGTCCACAGCTCTCCTTTCCTCTTGTGTTAGTTTGTTGTCAAATCTCAGGTAGTTGGTGATTTGACAAAATCATTTTAAATGCATGGTGGCACAGAAGCAAGAATGCCCAGTGTGTTGCCCCAACTCCTCTAGTGCCTTGTGACCACCGTGGTATAGATCACTCAGCAGTAGGAGGCCAATGTAGGCTTTCAAATCTGTTTCATCCAGCTTTTCCCACTTCTTTCTATTTTCAGGATGGCTATGATTCCACGCCCTGAATCTTTTGTCTACCTCTCTGTTTGTTTCTCTTATGATAACTGTCAGGATATCTTGGAGAGAAACAGGTAGAACATTTCCACCACTGTATTTTTATTACTTTCTCTTGTTGGCCCAGCACTTTCATGAACTATGCCCTTGACTGTTCTCAAATAATGTATTAGCTATGGGCTTTTTTTCCCCATACTCTGCCATTCCTTTTTCTAAAGGTGTCATCATCTGCAATGTTTTCTGGGGGTGGTTGCAGTGGTTCTGCTCCATGTCCTGCTGTAGCTCTTTTCCATCTTCCATGGTGGCCCTGGGCTGGTCCTCTTCCCTTTCTCACTGGAAGTGTTGGCATCACTTCTACTTGTGGTACCAACTCCTGAACATCTGAGCTAGATGAAGCTTCCATAGTTGCATGGTCTTCTTTCTCCCATGTCTGTAACAAAGTCAGCATCCTCAGTGCCTCGGGGTAAGATTTCATCAATGTAGGTGTCATTCCCGGTTACCTGTGCAAGACAGACTTCAGCACTGAATACGCACTGCCTTCTCATCCTGGACTGCAGAAAAAAAAGAAAAAAATGATTACTGCTGAATGCATATAAATAACTATCAAAGACAAGCCTGTCTACCTGTTCTGTCACAGAAGCAATTCCGCCCTGCCCTATGGCAGCACAGGTAGCACTCACTCCTCCTAGGCACAGAAACCAGCATCCACCCTTTGCAGGCAAGCCAAATGTGGGTGGATGTTGTTTGGAAACCAGATATGAAGGGGCTTATTGAGAGGTAGAGGGGCACTGGGGGTGTCAGGCCCTTACCATTGAAGGGGACTCTATAGTGTATGCTGGATTGCAGTATGATGTTCTATTTCTTCTCTGCTGTCCCTTTTCTCCTTGTCCTCACTTCCAACAAAGGCAGGCCAAACTAGCTTGTATGTTAAGAAAGGAGCAGGTGAGGTGGAGTTTTGCCATGAGAAAAGAGAACAGAGGTGGATTTGGGTGTGACAAAGGGTTTGGGGTTTTTTTGGCAAGGGGCAGGGTGTTTTGATGACCTTGCAGCCTTCAAATAAAGTTGTTAGCAAAAGGGATTACCACATCTTCTGCAAAAGCAGAATGGAGAATGGCCATCTATTAGTTACCATGGATACCTGAAGTGGACATGAATGAGGTATGAATGAACGCTGACATTTCAGATGCACCCACCCAAAGTGGCCAAGCAGGTCTAGGCCTGTCATTTATACAGAAATTGCATTGAGGTAACAAGTTACCCCAATGTGTTAACATGGGCTTGGGGTAAGTTGTTACCCCATATGGAAAACACATTTATGCCTGGGGTAACATGTTACCTTGGGTATTTTTTCATCCACAGAGAGCAAACCATTCATGTCAGCTGGATGTTCTCTGGGGATATTGTTCACTGCCGTGCCAGTGACAATGTCCTAAAAAGAAAAAGATTTAGAATTAATTAACTGTAAGATACTGCACAAAATATGCATCTGGGGTAGGAAATTACCCAATGGGAATGTATGAAGATTAAACCAGAATCCCCTATCCTGGCATGTTCTCTGGGCTAGGTGAGACCCTCTGCTCCACAGCAGGGTCTATGTTACCTGCTCTTGAAAATTTCCAGGGATGGAGATTCCACAGCTTCTGTACTTACCCTGTTCCAATGCTTGACAACTCTCAGAGTCAGACAGATCTTCATAACCTTCAACCTAAATTTCCCCTGTTGCTCCCAGTCTTCTCCCCTACAGCCACAAGGAAAAGTCTTCTTTATAATAGCCCTTCAGGTATTTGATGAATGTTATTCAAATTCCCCCAGTCTTCTCTTCTCCAAACTAAATATACTGGTTCTTTCAGCCTTTCCTGTTAAACCATATTTCTGAGGCTTCTAATCATTGTGTTGTACTGTGGGTTTCATTATTGGGTTGTGCGGCAGTATCATTTATTCAGCCAATTACATAATTGAAAGAGAGGTTAGACAAGCTATTGGGTATAAAATGACCTGAAGAACAGCACTTTGTTCGCAAAAGCTTGGCTAACCTCTCTCCCAGCTATGTAGTTTGTCTAAGAAGAGATAGTACCATGTAACCCCTACTTCCCAAGAGTAAACATTTCATTACATATTGAGAAAAAGAAATCAAAAGACAATATGTGATGGCACCATCTGGTGACATCTATCTTCATAACAGGATTAAAAAAATGTATGTATGGGCATGCTCCAAAGGCTATGAACATTAGATGATAGTTTTTTATTAATTTAGACAGTGTATCAGGCACTTTGAGTTTAAGCACAAGGTAATATAATACGCATAAGGATTCTTCTGAATTTCATTCACTCATTCATAAACTCAAAGCCAGAAAAGGGAATATGATGATCATTAAGGTAGCCCTGTATGAAACACAGGCTATAGATTTTTCCCCAGAAGCTGAATTAAAGTATATAATACAAGCCGTCCTTGATTTACAGTGCTTCGAGTTACAACGTTTCGCACTTACAACCTTTATAAATTGATGCCCTGTTTCAAGTTTATGATGTCAGTTTCGACTTTACAATGCTTGATCCAATGCGATGCCATGCCAGCAAACAAGTTCACTGCGTCACTCATCTCCCTAGAGAACATCTGTCCAAACTTCCTTGGACACTTTCTTTAAGAAGGCTGACAAGACTCCAGAAAAACCTGCAGCCAAGACTCCTGAGAAGACTCCAGCCGAGAACCCTTCAAAAAGTTGAACCAAGAGCCTTTCAAAAAGTACAGCAAAGTCACCTCAGAAAAGTCCTTCCAAATCACTATGATTGCTATTTACAATATAAATACATTAATGTGGCTATTACTCGTCTATAATTGATTGAGAACAAAATTCTGGGGTATTTTTAGTGAAAATAGGGTATTGGGCCTTGATTCAGGAACCAATCCCATTTATAACATCGTTTCTTATGAGAAAATTTGTTCCAAGTTACAATGTTTTGACTTATGACACAATTGTTTCCTGAAAACTGCATCTCAAGTCTGAGGGCTGCCTGTATAGAGAGATCTTTCTTTAGAGATGTCAAGTGGTGAAGAGTTTACTGCTTTCCCTTGGTAAGTTGTTCCAGTGTCTAATTGCTCTTGCCACTAGGAAATTTCATTTTATTTCATAAATAAATATTGAATTCTGTCATTTTGACTTCCAGTCATCAGTGCTCATGCTTTTGTCTACAAGACTGAAGTGACCCAGCAGATAACTCTTCCATATGTGAGTGCCTATACGTGGTGATCATGTCACTCTTAAACTTCTCTTCAGGAAACTGAATGGATTAAGTTTCTTATGCCTCACATATCCAGACCCCGAATCATTTTTGTGGCCCCCCTTTTCACTACAATATGTCTTGAAATTTGGGTGCCAGAACTGGATACAGTATTCAAGCAGTAGGCTTCCTGACACTGTGCACAGAGGTATGACCACTTCTTGATTTCTATTTGATAGTCCTTTTTTAGACATTCAGTGATTGCATCAGCCTTTGCAGAAAATTCCACTGACAACTCACATGGAGGCAGATATCTCATCTAAGATAACCTCCAGGTCTTTTGTTAGGTATGCTTTTCAAGATAGAGTCTCCCAACCAATAGATATAGCCTGCTTTCTTTGTTCCCAGCTATGCATTGTATTGCACAGTGCCCATTGAAACAGGTGATTCAGATCACTGTTCTCCACATGTTGACTGCCCACCAATCTCTGTGGGTACATAAAGAAATTCAGAGACATTAGGGGTGTCAGGTAAAAAATAACCACCTGACCTAACTTAGTTTGCCTAGGTATGGCCCTTATACTTAGATAGATTAGATAGATCTAAGTGCACACTATACAGAAGTTCCAGGAAGTTTAGATTGATTTAAAAATGACTTACCTGATCTAAGTTAACCCTACCTCCAAGGTAGACTAACTTAGATTGGTTTGGCCATCTTTAGACCTATCTTATTGTCCTAATCTTCTGTACAGTTTTTAGTGCATCCCAGGGCTGAGAGAGCCCAACCACTGGCCCCAGCTCCAGGGCTGTACTTTTTCTAACCCCCCTGGCATCAGCCTATTTTTAGAGCCCCCCAGGTCCTTGCCCCACCCTCAGATGGACACCCCCCACCTGCCATGAACCAGCCAGCCCCCTGCCCACCAAATCCTACATCCCGCAAGCTGCTCCTGATGCTGGTTTTACCAGTGTCCACTGAAGCCAGGACTTGAGGAAACAAGTCCCAGTGAAGGGAGACATGGGTGGGATTGGAAGGGGGGTTGTTCACAGGATGGGTGTTGTTTATCTGGGGATGGAGGAGTTGTGGGGGGACTAAAAATAGCCCCTGGACACAGAGGGAGAGGGGGAGAGCCCTATGCAGATTCTGGGAGCCCCCCTGATTATGCCAAACCCTCTTGGACTTCATCAGTCCCTCTCCCCATAGACCTGCCCCACCCCCAATTCTCTATTTTCCCCCAAGGATCCCACCTTTCCCCCAACCCCCCTGTGGACTCCACTTGCCCCCACAATCCCCTCTGTGGACCTTGCCTACTCCCTTGATCCCCTGCAGATCCCTCCATCTCCCCCACTAGCCCTCCCATCCTGACTTACCTTAGATCAGGTGGTGTTTTCAAACTCAATCTAACCTCCCTAAATGTCTGTATCCAAAGTGTCATCTACAGAATTCCCCAGCAAACATTTATATGTTCAGCTACATCATTGTTAAACATATTGAATATAGTCAAATCAAGAACCTTCCCCTGCAAGTAATAGGGACCCCTCATTGACACTGCCCTGTTAACAGCTATATTTTGGCATCAGTCACTAAGCCATTTTTAAATCCATCCAGTGTTTGGCTGTTAATTCCATATTAGGCAAGTTGCTTAAATCAAGAAGTTGGTTGGTACCCTGTGAAATGCCTTGGAGAAATCCTTGTCTGCTATATTCACACATTTGCCTTTATCAACCAGTCCTGTAATCCTGTCTAAAAAAGGTAATAGGTATATTTGACAAGACCTATTTTCCATTAATGTAGGCTTAGTGTCTTATTCTTTGTCAATAGAAGTAAACCAGATGTTATTGTGCTTGGAGCTGATGTCAGGCTAACAGATCTTCTGTTCACTGGATCACCCAATTTTACTTTTCTATTGGAATTATAACAGCAGTTCTTCAGCCCATTGGAAGTTTTCCAGTACTGGAAAATTTGTTAAAAATTAATATAAGTGGTTCAGAGAGCTTCTCAGCCAGTTCTATTAAGACTCTTGGGTATAAGTTACTCACTGTGAGCACGTGGCCAATATCTGATTCAGCATTTTTAAAGGAAAAGATTAGGTTTCACTATAAATGCATAAAGCATTTCAGGCCTCATCATCAGAATTATTTCTGTGATGAAACAAAGTGAAATGCAGAAAAAATAACTACATGGGCATATTTCTTTATTAAACTTGGGGCCTGTATGCTTTCTTCTATTATTCATCACAATACTACACCATGAAAGAGCAGCAGATAAAAGAATTTGTTATTTTAAATTAATAAGAAAAATCCATATCCTATTTACCTTTATGTAAATAATGAAACGCAGGTTATCACATTCTATCTAATGCAAAGAGCAAAGTCAGACAAAATAGAAACACAACAATTACAGGTATATTTATAATGTTTCTGGAACTTTTAAAAAAATGAGCAGCACATAGTTATAATTAAAAAGACAGAGTCAAATTATCCAGTGCCATAGATAGGCATAACTTTTCTGAAGTCAGTAGAGCTGAATCTGTTTTACATCAACTTAGACTTCAGCATGTAAAATGTTATTATAAAGGGGCACAGTTATTTTATGTACTTTGTAGTAAACTATTCTGTATTACAGTTACTATGTATTCTCTTTTATATGTATTATTTTTAATATGTACGGTGAGCAAATGCAAATATGAAATGACAGAAAAGGAAGCATACTTTAAAGTCCAACAGACCATGCAAATAATGATACTGATACTTGCTGGGACCTATCAAAATAACTAGTTATTTTGAATTCTCCAGATTTCGGGTACCAAACTCCAGGCCCTGATTTTCAAATGTTGGATACTCAGTGCCTCCTGAAAACCTTTTAAGTCAGAGTCGCTCAGCCTATAGCCTGTGGCCTATCAGCTGCACCAGTTGACATTACCAGTGCTGCCCTGCCACCAAATTTCCAGACCCATAGGGAGCCTCACAGGCCAGATGACATTGCCCTGGGGCTGGAACACTGGTATGCTGTGTTGCTGTGGTCACATCCGATCTGTGGGTGGATTCAGTATATGGGGTCAGTCTGTGGCTAAATTTGGCATTGAAGGTTGGCCCTGCACCCTGGTCAGACCCATGGACCATCCCTGTGCACTGGGTCTGCCTGTAGACTAACCCCACATGCTGGATTTAGGACTACAGATGAAATCCAATCCATGGACTGGGTCCCCACCATTCATCCAGCCCACAAGGCTGGATGGTTTGGGCACCATGGCTGTAAGCTGTCCCAGGTCAAACATCCAAAATCAATAGTAAAAAAAAACCAAAACCAAAAACTTTGAATGAGAGAGCTTTCTGTTCCTGCCCTCAGTCTCCAGGCCACTAATACCAGCAGCAGGTTATCTCAGACCCCACTAGGGTCAGAGCTACCTGCAGAAGGCCCACTGAACTGTATTTCCTGTTCAGGTTCCCACCCTGGCCAGACCCATTCACTGTACTACATGTGACTCCCTGAGTTATTCCAATAAGTAATGCAAAATCCCTGCCCAGGGGCTTCACTCCCCAGGATTCAGTCTATCCTCTCCATCAGTCTCAGTTTCTTGTCCTGACCTCCTGTGTTCACATCTTCCTGCTACCCCTGCAGCAAGTCTGAGACCAGGGCCTTTGTCAGCAGATACAGACACAGTCTCAACTGTACCCCAGATATGCCTTTTCACAGCTGTTCTGTGCTTCCAGCCCCTTTTCCTTTCCCAGTTCAAAAACCTTCAGCCCTTATTCTCTCTTGAAATTCCAGGGCCTGACATTTGTGGAAGGGTCACGGAGTTGGTGTCTGAAGCACCTTTCCTCCACCTTACAGCTTCTGAGCTAGGTCTCATCTATTGAGGAAGCAGTAGCCTGGAACTGAAGCCACTTTGACCCCTTGGGTCAATGTGGAGCTATGGTGCCATACTGCTCCACACCATTCCCCACCCATCTCAGTCACCTGTTGAGTGGGTTTTGGTTTGGATGGGGCAGTTAAGCTGTCTGCTCAACCCTTCCCTGCCTCCAGAGGAGATAAAGATGAGCTTTTCTTTGTCACCATAGGGGACAGGACTGGAAACTATTTACTCAGACTTCAGCGGGGAAAATTTAGATTGGAAATAGGAGGAACCTTCTGACTATGAGTGTGGTGAATCACTGGGTTTTTGGTTGTAGCTGTGTTGGGCTAAGGAAATAGGCAGGCATGGTTCTTTGGGTAGATGTGATATCTTTTATGAGACCAACTGAGTAGTTGGAAGAAAGTTCTTATCAAGCTTTTCGGGCACAATCACCTTTCTTCAGGCTGTTCTGAGACTCCAAGGAATGAGATAAGCTAAAAGTGTGACAGGACGTCAGTGAGAATGTAAATAGGTAGAAATTAGGAAAACGAAAGGTAAAGCCGGGGGAGATGAGGGAAGCAGAGGGGGAAAAAGCTAAAGGCTGACTCATATGCTGAGATATGAAGCGGGATTAAGGTTTAAGATTAAGGGATTAAGATTTTGATATTTGGAGATCTCACTATTGTAAAAAGTATATTAAGGTCTGGAGTTTCTCTCAGTTTGTTGCTTTAAAGTAGAGGTGTTAAACTTCCAGCCTGCAAGCCAGATCCAGCCCATCGCACCATGTCATCTGGCTTGCAGGACTTCCCATGAGTCCTGAAATTTGGCAGTGGGAAAAGGTGGAACTGCCTTCATGCTACTGATCTTCCAACCCATGGGGAGTCCTGGGCCCTGCATTTAGCTCACAATCCCAATGTACAGGGTGGAGGTAATGCCAGGACCCTTGACTCAATCTGGGTGGGAGCAGGCAGTGCCGGCCCCCCACCAGGACCCAGTCCTGGCACACTGAGGGTGAGAGGGAATGATGTTTTCCCTTGAGGACCAAATCCCAGTGGCTGGGGGTGGGAGGAGGTGGTGCCCCTGGGACCAAATCCTGGTAGTGGGGGGAAGGAGGGGACAATGTTGAGCCCGATTTGGTCTGCAGATAGCCTCAACACAATTTGTCTGGCTCACAGGGACAAAAGGTTGATCACAAAGGCTGAAAGACAAAACAGTGTTCATGGGTCATCTCCTGAGATGCTCTGTAGCACCATAATGCACCCTACAAGATCTGGTAACACCAACCCCAGAAGCAGTGGCTTGTGCAGAATATTGGGAACAGACCATATAGTACGGTTGGATTGGAAACACAATGAAGAAGTGTCCTGAGCAGTGAATCTCTCAGGAGGCAGTCTGACACTCCTGAACAGGAATCTGATTACAGGTGCAGATTGCTTATGGCAATGCAGAAATGCTAGTGTTTTCATAAGTTAAATAAGTGATGCCTCTTTTATCTGCTAGTCATTCTGCCTCTTCTCATTGTTGGTGCTGTCCTTTTGAAAGCAAAATAGCTCCCTGGGATAGAGCACCTTTGTCCAGGGCCTATGACTAAAGCGTGCAAAGGGGGATGTAGATTCTAAAGAACTCCTTTGCCCTCATCATCTCCCTGTAAAGGCTAATGGTTTTTCTTTTCTCTGTGGGTGTCTGCCACAGACAGTTTTTATATTTTCCTTTCAGCTAAGCAGGCATACATTTTCCTCAATGCAACTCACACTCAGTTTCCATCATTACATACCATGAATCAGGGACAGAAGTGAAGAAATTCTCTCACAGTAACTAGCCCATATTAAATGGTCAACATTTAATGCTCATTTTGAAGAATTGTTATCACTGCTTAAATCAGTGATTCTCAACTGCTTAAATCAGTGATTCTGTGAGACTGTTTTAAGGGTGCCACAGGATACCACAAAATATTAGCACTCTTAGGTGTGCACACACTTATGCATTTACAAGGTAACCCCAGAGAGTCAAATACAAATCCATTGTGTTAAAACCATTCTGACTTGTTGTGGTCTTTCTGAGTTCTTTGCAATACAAGAATTGCTCTGTTATTTTTCTGTACCCAGAAAAAACAAGTGACAGCCAAGAGCTGGCATATTCTGAGGGGTGCCTTGAATCTCATGGCGAGTGTTTTGAGTCTAAAAGGTTGAAAATCACTGCTTAAATGATTTTGTAATGTATTTACTAATTGTCCTATGTGGGTGGCTATCTGTATTGCATCCAGCAGTGTAACCGGATCTCTGAGGAACTGCTTTCCTATGCTGGGACTGAGGGAAAAGACCCAGGAAATGGGAGTTTTGGCTTCACCCCTTCCATGCACCAGCCAGCACAACTGAATCAGCACAGAAGGGAAATCAGGCAGTTGTATATTGCTATCTCAGATTGTCAACCCCACCTTTTGAAGCTGTTTCATGTTGCAGAGAAGAATTCAAAGTCCGTTGGGTCAAAAAGTCTTTGTGGAGAGTTTAAAGCCCTCTAGTTAAGGCATTCCTCTACAGTTATGAGGAGTTATGAGGAGTCCTGGGTTCCAGTCCTTGTTCCAAAGGCGATTATGTATTTTATATTAAATCATTATTGGAATAAAACACTTTAAAAATCCTTAATGCAGAAACTCATGTGAGTTCCCTAACCACTCGCTACAGACACCTACTTCTCTCTGACTTGGTGAATCTTTAACTATTCCATGCAAGGGGGAGCTAAGAATGTGAATCTGCCTTTCTTGCCAACAAATGCTCTATAGCGGGGGTAGGCAGTTATTTTGGGTGGAGGGCCACTTACTGAGTTTTGGCAAGCCATTGAGGGCTGCATGACAGGCAGCCATGGGCAGATAAATATTAATTTTCTAAATCTTTATGGGCCCTGTGGGCTGGATAGAATGGCCTGGCAGGTCATATCTGGGCCATAGGCTGCATTTTGCCCACCTGCTCTATAGCCTGGCACTTAGGGCTCTTTCAGGAGGTGGGAAATGTAACTTTGAGTCCCTTTAGATCTCCTCTATTTCAGATAAATGCTCTAACCACTGAACTACTGGATAAAAAGATGTGGACATCACCCACCATTGCCTTCTCCAACTAGATTCTGACAAAAAGGACTGTAATCCCTGCTAAGTTTTTTTTAACAGAAAGGGACTTAGGCATATACCTTCAGAAAAAGAGTCAGGATTAAATGAATTATGAACAGGGATCCTGGTTTATTCTGTTAAAAAAAACTCCCCAATTTTCTGATTTAAAAAAGTAACACAAAATCCATATTTTTCCGTGATTTAAATGAAACTGTACACACACACATCCCACTATATATATATCTATATATAGATACACACACCACACTATAGATAGATAGTGCTTGCTTTTAATCATGGAACAATATGGTTTTTGGGTTACTTTTTTAATCTGAAAATAGGGGATTTTTTTTCATCAGCGAAAACTAGGATCTATGATTATGAATGAAAGTAGGCACATAAGACCTAGAGAGAAACAGGATTTAAGATATAGCCCTGTCACCAGTGTTTTTCTATTGGCTCTGTAAGGCAGCTCTCTGCTCAGCATGCAGATTTTTGTGGATCTCATTGTGAGATGTCAACCTCTCCCCACACATTTCATAGTGAGTGGAGGTGTTGAACTCAGTCTTGTGGATTCCACTCTGGATTATTGCCACAGTGAATTTTGTGGTGCTTCATATCTCTTTCTGAGTATTTCCCTTTGGTAGGTTCTTAGCCTCCTCTATAGGTATTACACAATTACCTGATTAATTGTGCAATTACCCTGAGACCAACTACAGATGCAAAGTAGCTATCACACAATAAAAAGCTCCAACTAGCTATAAAGTTAGACCTTGAAAATGTGTACTAACTTTATTGCTGGTTGCTATCAAGTTTTAATTCGCAGTGTAGCAGGGTCTCTCCTGAAGCTGGGAGCCTTGTCAACTGATAGGGCTCTCAGCTGCATCATGCCTAGTGTGAAATCCCTGGGCCTGGGGGATTGCGGCTGCCATGATTCCCAAGGCTCAGGGGTTCATGCCACCCCCAGCCCACAAGGGGCATTTCATCCCAGTTGCACCTCATGCCCAGTCTGGGCCCCTGTGTCTGGGAGTTCACTCAGCAAAAGGGGCTCCCAGCCATGCAAGCCTGCTTCTTGTCAGTGCAGAGGGAACCTAAGATCAGGTGCCTCCCTGCACAGGCAATAAGGTGCAATTGGATTTAATGTGCTATCCCACAATCATGCTTCCTGCCCTGTACATGTACCATGGCAGGAGGTGCGACTGTGTAGATCATGCATTAGATCCAATTGCACCTTTACCTACACATGTAGATGGGGCATTACACTGTTCCTTACTTAAGGCTGTTGGTAAAATTACCATCTAGCCATAATATTGTATGTGTTTTATATATTCCCTTCTTCAGTATATTTTGCCTGAGTCAGAAATGCTGGAAAGACTTTGCAGGTATTGTTTGTGCTCTGCCAGAATCCTGTGGTGAGAGAATCATATGCTACATATTGTAGCTTTTATTTTTAAAATGCTTTATAATACAGTCTTTTTTATTTATTTTTGTATTATCAACTCTAAACAGTGATAGAATACCTACCTTAATTTTTGTTTTCTCAAAAAACCTGAGCAACTGGTTGTGATATCTGAATTTGTGTTTAGTGTCCAATGACATTCCTGCCATACTATGCAGTATGTTTGACTAATCTGAACAACATTAGCCATATCACTACTTATTTTTATAATGTGCTCCAAGTCAGTCACTATGCACACAAGGTTTCTTATAGTACATTCAAGTATCATCTTCTAAACTGCAGCCTCCCGCATGGGTTTGCAGTACTTACTGCTAACCTATGCTGCCAGGTCACTTTCATTTTTATAGAACCCCCTCAATATTACTGTTTCAGACAGCGCTTCCCTTCAAGGAAGCTTATCTCCCACATGTAATGCTGTGATTCTGTCTGTTCCTTTGCACTCTGCTGATCCTTTTAAAGTACTCGTGCCTCTAATGTGTATGTGTCTGAGAATCTGAGCTACGTTTCAAAGTGTTCATTTACAGTTCTCTCATATGCGTACCAGCATCAGAGTGCCTATTTCATGTGTGCTTGTATTAATTTACTAACCTTTCATGGGACTATTGATATCCAAGGATTCATTTAATGTTTTCATTCAGTGCACCATGCTAATCATATATTATTTATTAAAATCCCTCTTTATCATGCAGGATATTCTCAACAAGCAAATTTAGACTTCTTTGCTAAGAAACCTAGCCTTTCCCCTCCTTTAAAAGAATAGGCCAGAGATAGGGAAAGGCTTAACTACTAAGAGATGCTGTCATGCATTTTAACATTGTTTTAACAATTAGTTCAACTAATGTGCAAGATATAATTTTCATTCCTCACAGCTTCTCGAAGAAGCTCAAGCTAGGAAAGGTCAATAAAAGGTCATTTCTACCAAATGTGCAAAAAGACTTTTGAGGAAAGGATGTTAATCTGCATTGTTAGTTGTCAGAACAAACTTCAGACTTTTTCTTAGATCTGCTGAGCAAAACAAAGATGAGCAGCAGAAATGGCAATTTATCTCAGCTGCAAATCAAGGCCCTGAGTCAAGAAAATGCTTAGGCACGTATTAAACTTGATCCCAATGTAGGACAACACCAAAAGCATATCCTTAGCTTTAAGTACTTCCTTAGATTTAAACATGTGCTGAATTCCATTGACCTCAATGGGGTAAAATAAATGCTTAAGGTTAAATACGTGCATAAGTGCTACTATGAATTAGGGCCCCAAAAAGGTGTTTCACCATAGGCACAGACAGAAGTGATGATTTTCACCTCAAATTCCCATGAAAATGCTCTATAGCCGTGACCAAACACAAGCGCACAGCTACAGAGCACTTTAAAAGGGCCCAGTCCCACAACAAGATGAACCCTCATTACAGGAGGGTTCAAATGAAGATGCTTTAAAATGGAGCATCTTCATTGATGTCTGTCAAGCATGTGATGGGAGCAGGGCTAGCAGGGCTGGGCTGACACAGCTCAGCCTTGCTCCTGGCACTGTCTTCAGAATGGTGTGGGGGAAGGGAGCAGAGGGAGTTTGGTCTGGGGCTGCGAGAGAGAAAGGACGGGACTAGAGGACAACGGTTTCAGACTCGCAGCCACTCCAAATTGCAGCTGAATCCCCCAGACCCTGGGACCCAACACCAAATGTCTGTTGAGTCTGGGAGATTGCTATAACTCATAGTACTTCCTGTGAAGCGCTATGAGTTGCAGTGGGGAGCTGAACTTCTGTCTGCACCTTAAACTTAACATTGAATGGAGAAGCATATTGATGCTCTACTAAACAGGTTTTCTATAGATACTGATGAACCCAAGGGACAACTTTTTTTTCAATGCAGAGGAGAGTAAAGGTTCTAAAAAAACATGGAGTCACTAGGAAGATTGATTAAAATACTATGCCCATATATAAGACTAGAAATATAAAGGTTACACAGCAAATATCAGCTACCAAGGACACTATGTAGCTACACAAGAACTACTGGAAGAATTTTATTCAATTAAAATTATTTGGCAGCTTGGGACAGATATACTCCTGCTTTCGTATTTGAAAGAATTTAAAGGAAAAGATGCATTGCTCAGACAAGCATGCTGATGTTCTGTATGCAGTGGGCCTTACTCTCAATGAACTCAGAAATACAAAAGACAATTTAGCATAACATTTTATTATTTTGGGGCCAAATTCTGCCCTAATTTAAGCTTCTATGATTTCATAGATGTCATAGACATTAGGGCTGGAAGGGACCTAGGAAGATCATCGAGTCCAGCCCCCCGCCCAAAGGAAGTCAATGAAACCCTGTGGAAGTCAATGGTGTTGCAAAGAGTAGAAAGTTTGGCCTGTGCCTTCTAAGAGACAAAGATACTTGGTAAACCATCAGTTTACAGATGTCTGCCTACTGCATCAGAGTTCTACCCCACACAGTAGGGGGAAATGTTAGGGAGCTGTGCCTTATTATCAGATTTTAAGGCACTGCATCAATGACACTTGATGGTAGCTTTAAGTTGTTACTAGCAATGTAGGTGCACCTTATTGGTGCTCTACCACACATTCTCTGCATCTCCTAATATGTCTGGAAGGGCAGGAAAGTAAGTCATATAGTCCAGCAGTGGCACAGATGTACCAGTAGGGAATATCCTTAGGACAGTAGACTTTTCTGGTGATGATTTCCATCTGGTTTTTGGGCCCTTCTGGGTACATGACTCTGCCCCACTAGCTATAGCTGTTTTCTTTTCAGACCACCCCTCTACAGGATTCTGTAGGAAAAACATTTTTTGAAAAAACTGTCTGATATGATATACTTCAAGAGGTATTATTCCATCACATAATGAAAGATTACATCATAATGCATATGTGCTAAAAACTGAGTTAAGATTGGACATGTCATCATTGCTTTATTATTTCCTGCTTCTTGCTTGCCTAACTGTGCAACCTTAACACATCATTGGCATGGAAGTATAGCAAACAGAGGGAAAGCTCAATAGGCACCTATACATGAGCAGTGAGGCTGCCCTGATGCCCTGTAATTACAGCATGTTGGAGCAGACTCGATTAATTGAGTCTGCTGGAACATGGTAATTACCGCGCACTAGCAGACTCCAGCTGGAGTGAAAATTTTTCTGCACAAGGACACTAATACACAAGATGCTCCGGGTGCTTTAATTAAAGCAGTCTAATTAAAGTGTCCTTTCCCCCCCCCCCGAGCATATGTATGAACACCCTATCTGCCTAACTTGCAACACGAATGTTCCCACATAAGCACATGGTTAAGTATCTTGCTGAATCAGGGCTACACAGTGGTCCACCCAATTACATTCCTATCTGTCGAAGACATGGTATTAATATTTTATTTAATGGTATTAAATGTTATTTTGAAATTATGTTCCTATAGTTATGTATTGATGGTTAAAGCAGCTAAATTAATTTAGAATTTTAGGCCATGCATCATAGAGACTCCTTAAGAAAGAAGAAACTAGCACCTTTTCTCTCTTTTTTGTGTACTATTTTTTTCAGTGTCATACAAATGCAGAATGTATCCATTCAGAACTTTACACCTATTTAAAAATATCCTTCCAATTGGTAGCACTGTAACTAAAGTGTATTTATTTATATGTGTAATTCAATTAATCTTTAAAGAAAAATATGTAGTTAGATGCATATAAACATACTGGTTAAGCTGTATGTCTTCATTTCTTCCACTTCAATAAGTAAGACTGTGGAGAACAGACTATAAAAACTGCACCAAAGAGCTTGTTCTCTTTTTATTGCCTGTCAAATTATTGCTGTGACACCCATAGTTGGTAGTGAAACATTGTGATCCACTGCTAGCAATGAAACACAGAGTGTGAGTTTCTCATTGAGTTTAGGTAATGTACCATAAAACATTGCATGAAAACACTAATTTTCTCAATATATATTAGTAGACACGGTGTTTACCAACGAGAAGTTGAAGATGTTTTTAAACATAGTTTGTTCATCCAAAGACTTGGCCAGGCTTTTCTTAATTGCATTGTTCTTAGTGTTGCAATTGCAGCCTACTGGCCTAAGTGCTGAAGAGGCATTAGTCGCAGTACTGGCCCACATATTGGCATTGGTGTGGGGCAAATGTTATACTGAAGCTCCTGTAGATCTTTCTCCAATGTGCTTAATGTTGGATTTCCCTTCTTTCTTTTGCTTATTATGAGAATGTTAGTGGAGTTGCATCAAAAAAGAATTGTACCCATATAGTTCTTATCAAGCTGCGTAGTGTTTATATCCACTACCCCCTGTATTCTGTATGTCACATACACCATACGGGAAATTAGTCAGTGTATTCTGAAACTTACTGGTGCCTTTCTTAGTAGTCAAAATATTGCATCTGAGCTGCGTCTTCACCACCCTGCCCTGACTTTAGCTGTGTTATTGAAGATGATCTTGGGGCTATTGTTAACAGTGTGTCTTAAGAAGTTGTATAGATAAGAGCTAGTTTTATTTAATTTGTCTAGGCTGTATAAAGAGAGTCATAAGATCCAGCATTGTCAGCCTTTAATAACACTAGCATTCAAATATTTTATTATCTTAATATTTATCAGTGTATTCAACAAGAGGTTCTTTGTCTCTTGTCCTTTCTTTAAGATGCCAGTTTCTCAGTGTTAAGTAGTAACTGTTGTTTAAGACGGAGAGGCAAAACTACTATTTCTTCAATTACACAAAAGTTGATCTTGATATGCAAAGATAAACTTCACAGCGTGATTCATACTTTTTTGTTGTTTATCTTTTCTTAAACTTCCCAGCACAGCATTCTCTTCTCTTTCAGGTAGGGTCTTACATGGCTTTCTTTGCTCCTTGTAGCAGCATACTAAGTGACATGGCCAACATTTATCACTTGTAGTTCATATTCCTTCTCATTCCAACTGCTGAGGTCACATAGCATGTGCAGTAGGGAGGTTGGTTTGGTTTGGTTTGGCTTGAAGTGTTTTTCTTTCTCCTCCTCCCTTTTTTCTCTCTTTTTTATGCATATACCATCATGTGTTAGTAGTCAGTGACCTATCACAGGCTTCATTAGAAAAGCTGGCAATTTGGTATGTCTCATTATACCTTTAATCTAAGTCCTATTAGATCAGCAATATATTTAATGAATTTTGTATCTCCTGTGGTAATTTGGCTCTCTGGGGTCTTGTAAATATCAAATAGATCATTTGTTTATTCATTTCTCAAAAGTTTTTGACTAGCATCGCAGCCATCGTTTCAACTTCATATTAAAGGTATGGGAATGAGCCAGGCCTTTTATCTTACACTAATAAATGTCTAGTAATGTAAAAATGAGCATAGATCAACCTAGGTCTATGGCTGGTAGCCCCTTCATGTGCTCTAACACCTGGCAAAATTATTCATTAATTCAACAACCACATTTAAAAGCAGGAGTTCAAAGGCCCTGTGAATTGTAGAATAAGGCGTTCAAAACTGAAGTGCACTTCAGCAGCAGCAGTGTCAGAGTTTAGAGAGAGAACCATTTCCTCTGAGATGAAGGGCCTAGAGAGTGATGTGTCAGTTAGGAGCGTTTTCTACTTCACATGCTTGTTCCTTCAGTCTCTGGTAGGGCCAATAGAGACTAATTGAAAAGCATTTAAAAGGGGGTAGGGAAGACCACCTAAGTTTCTCCACAAATGACTTCTTGTTGTTATGTAATTTTAAAGTAAATTTGTCTTTGGGGGAAAAAAATCAATAAGTAACCACAATCTATAGAGAACAAGTAAAGAGGCATGACTCCTGGACAGTAATTTTATGTTGGAAACTGGATAGAATGTCACAACATTCCTATGGACTGGAAAGTCTGCAGTGTACAAGTCACAAGTATTTCCAGAATTTGCTCTTTTGATTCATGAAGGTTAGGTTCACCCTGAACAGAGAGCAGGGCTCCTCTGGATAGACTTGGGTACGCACAAACCTTTTGCTGTTGTCTTTACCCAGGGATGAATTCCACCCATACTGTGCCTGCCCAAACTTGCTGCTGTTACTTACACAGCCCCGTCTTGTTTATTTCAGTAGAGCTACAAATATGCTGAGATTTTAAAGATTTGTGGTTTGGGAGACAGAAACTATTTGGTGCAAGCCAGTTCCTAAATTCATTGATAGGAAGTCAATAGGAGTCTATGAATAGGAAAAAGTCCCATTGATCTCAGCTGGCACTGAATCAAGCCCCAAGTGAATCTATCTTTTCTGCAGTCATAAGATATTCTTTCCTTACCTATTAAAATGTTCCTGGCTTTTTATGATGATATTTTTCTCCCATGAGAATTCTCAGAAACCTGGATTGACTCTTGCATCTTAAGACATGATATCCAGTGGATAGAAGCAATTATTCCATAGCACCTTTCACCTTCTTCATTCTATGAACTTTAAAATGCTTCCATCTATGAAATGATTTTAAATTGATCTTCTCCCTTAACTCCCTCTTTACTCATGCCAAAGCTATCCAATTATATACATTGTATTAGGTAGTGCTCCATTAAAGAGCTTCATATTTTAGGTCTAGCAATATGTGGGAGTTGTGGTTGAAGGAAGGGAAGGTACTTGTCTTTTGCTTTCATTTTGAGCCCTTCTCTGACTGCACCAGATTGTATAACCATTTAATTTAGCTGCATTAATATTCTGTTACTTTCTGCCCACTCTTTCAGCTGAGTGGATTGCCCTGAGGCTAACAGTGTACAGGAGCTGGTTTGCAGTGTGGATAACCTTGCGGCATGAAGCAGGATTGATACTAGGGCTCACATTTCCAAAATGAGATATTAAGCTCCTAGATCTATATGCTGCATTAAATGATTTGCCTCCTTCAGAGATGCAGAGCCCCTTTCAATCCTATTGTTGTCAGTAGGAACTGCATGGGCTCAGAAATTCTAAAATTCTTATTTAGGCTCCTATTTAAGAACTAAAAAATCCAGCTTTTGGACACCTAAATTTGAAAATGTTAGCCTTAACTTTAGTTTGCTACCAAACATTAAAACACATCAGATAGTCTATAAACACAGAAGGATGAGAGTGAATATTCTGAACATTCTGCTTGTATTTTTAAGCAAGTTGGCTATAGGTCAGCTCACTGCTGACCCACCATTCTTACAGGCTATTCTAAGTTAAGAAATCGAAGAGCTGGCATTCATATTATGGGCTAAATTAAAAACAAAAGTGGATTTCCAGAAAATAAACTGAGCAGAATCTAGAGAAAAAGTGAATTCATGCATATACAGGGCAGAATTTTCAATCTTACAGTTTGTTTGTTAAAATGAAAATAGTTTGTTCAAAAATTGAAAATATTTTACAAATATTTGGAAATTAGGGCTTGCAGTTGCCTGAAACTACAGCCACACTTCCAAAAGGCACAGAATACATACATCAGAAGCTCTGCAGCTGCTTGTTTGTGGTGGATAGGGGTGCTTGTACACGTGACAAAAGTTGGCCTTTTTTGTAGTTTAATTACATCACACTGTACAGATGTGGGACAGGGAGAGAGGGTTACAATTTATATGAGTTTGCTATGTTGCAATCTACACCAAATCTGCACATAGTTTAGTTTGCAACATAGCTATTTGTAATACAGCCTTTGAGAGCTCGCTCGCCACCGCTGAGGGAGAGGTGGGCTGCAGGCAGAAGCAGTAAGGGGCCAGATCCTTTTTTTTTTTTTTTTTTTTTTGTGGAGCCTGTCCATATCTCTCATGACCCACCAGCAGTTTACCCCCTGGCCAAGTGGCCGCTGAGCTGCAGAGGGCCTTTGTCCTTTCTTTACCAGTGGTGGTGCCCCTCTGGGGCCGCCTGGGCAACCTGCTAGTGGGCAGTGCTGCCCTAAGGGCAGCCACCGCCATGGAGGAAAGGACTGGGGTCCCCCACAGCTCATGGGCTGCTCAGCCCGCCAGCAGCTTGCCCACCGCCCCCCACCAGCTGTGGGGGACATGGGCACGCTCCACAGAAAACAAAAAAAGAGAATCAGTCCCTTCACTGTAACAGTGATGGAAGCCCCTAAACTGAAACAGTAGGTTTTTAATCATCGCAATTAAAGCCCACTGTTACAATTTAGGTGACTAACCCCCATTATATGTACAAGCAGCCTAAAATATGTGCACTGCACTTGTTCACATGTTTAGGTTTAAATAGGTGTTGCATTTGTCCTGGGAAAAAGCCTTTTGTCTTGGGATTCTACAGATGTACAAGTCCACTGTCCCACTTCAAGTCCTCTGCTATATGCAGGATCAAACATGCTAAAACATGGCTGTGTGAGTCTCTATGGCCCCTTCTATGCATTCAGGTAAAGGCGCGATTGGATCTAATGCATGATCCACACAATTATGCCCCCTGCCATGCCACACATGCATGGCAGGGGGTGCAATTGTGGGATTGCATATTACATCCAATCATGCCTTATTGCTGGTGCCAGGGAAACCTGATCCTGGGGTCTCCCTGCACCAGCAAGAAGCAGGCTCCCATGGCTCCCAGTCCCAGCTGCACCTCAGCTGATAGGGCTCTCAGCCACAGGGAAGACCCTACTACACATGCAAATTAAATCTCAATAGCAACCAGCTATAAAGTTAGTACACATTTTTTAGGTCTAACTTTATAGCTAGTTAGAGCTGATAGCTACTTTGGATGTGTAGCTGGGTTTAAGGTAATTACACAGTTAACCAGTTAGTTGCATGATATCTGCAACATGTAGAGGGGACCTAAGGTTATTGCATATCCTTCCATAACAAGTTGGCTAGGTGGTGTATGCTTGCTGACCACTTACTGGTGGAAGGGGAACCTATGCAAATAACTGGATTGCACCTATTTTGATTCAGGTCAGACTTGAATACAATCAGACTTACAGCTGATCACATTTGGAATTGGCTCATGAAAGATCAAATCTAGGAGCAACAGTGGCAGGTTACAAGAGATCATATCACTTCAACCACTGACACTCCATTGTTTAGGCTGAAACATGTTACATGTTACATTTAAGGGTCTTCAAAGATCAAGTACTGAGTGATAATAGACAAGAGTTAAACAGTATGTGGAGATTCTCAATTTTGTATCTTGTGCATACCATCTGTTTGGGATTCAATAGCAAGGTTGTTACAATGATGCAGTAAAAATGAACTAACACTCACACAACTGTCTCCCAAACAAGGGCATTGGTGTTTCAAAATACAGGAGCTGAGATCCTAAGACCAGTCAGTTCAGTGGGAGTTTTTCCTGTTGACTTCAATGAACTTTTGGTCAGAAGCCTTTCGAGTCTAGTAATATTAAGTCAATCTAATTGAACCTGATTGTGCAAACACTGGATTTCATAGATGTTAGGGTCAGAAGAGACCTGGCAGATCATCGGGTCCAACCCCCTGCTCCAGGCAGGAAAGAGCGCTAGGGTCAAGTAACCCCAGCCAGATGCCTATCCAATCACTTCTTGAACACCTCCAAGGTAGAGGAAAGCATCACCTCTGTTGGAAGCCCATTCCGTATTTTGGCAACCCTCACGGTAAAGAATTTCTTCCTTATGTCCAATCTAAATCTGTTCTTCTACAGTTTGTAGCCATTATTTCTGGTAAGCCTGAGGGGCACCCTGGTAAACACTGAATCCACAAACCAGATAGTCAATCCTTATTTAATTTAAATTATAGGTCAAATTTACAGAAGTCCTATTTTCAAAAGTAATGAAGGTGATTAGGATCTCCAGCTTAAAACCCTGGACAGATGGTCACATACTCCAGTATTATTGATATCAACTTTGTATATGATGTGAATAACAACAGGATCAGTCATGGGCAGACCAATAGTTTCACCCAGGATAGCTGCGCACCGCAGGTGGCTGTTACTATGCCTTGTCTATAAGAGGTGTTGGAGAAGGTAATGACCTGCTTGCCTTCAGCAAATGGTTGCCCTAGCATGGACCTAGATAGACAACAGCTAACCCAGTATAACTTGCATCAGTAGAGTTTTACCCTTGATTTTTTTCAGCAATTATTATCTATGGGATAGGGCAAGTTACCCAGGACTAGGGATTTACATAATCTCTTTGTTCCTTTTTTACACTGCTGCAATGCTCATTACAAAAATGTAAAAGTATCATCTAGTGAAACACCACTAGACTACAGATCTATCTATCAGTCTATCTGTCTGTCTGTCTATCTATCTATCTATCTATTGATTCTAGTGGTATTTCATTTAAATCATAGAAAAAATGTGGATTTGGGGTTACTTTTTTAAGTGAAGACTGGGGACTTTTTAAATCAGAGAAAACCAAAATTCCTGCCATATATATAGTGGTGTTTCATTTCAATCATGGAAAAATGTGGATTTTGGGTTACTTTTTTAACCCGAATTTTTTTTTTAAATCCAAGAAAACCACGATCCCTGCTTATTAGAAGTCTATTTTAATTTGGGGGTGAGTCAGCCATCTAACTGAGATGGGCACATTTGAAACATCTATAACAATACAGATTTCTGTCCATGTTTTAATCACACACAATGATTTTTACTATTGACAGTTTGCAACAGTGTGGGATCTATACTTATATTTCTGTGAGTAACAAGTTTGGTTATTTTCATTACATCTTAGCTGATACAAAAGGCTTGTAAAAGCACAAAACACCTTGTTCTTCATGGAACCAGGATAATGCTTTCTATTATGAAGATGTTTATGAAACTTATATGCAAATAATCCAGGACAGCTAAAGTAAATCAAAGATTCATTAATTAGATGGAAAACCATGTCAAACATGTCACACACAAGTCAGGTATAACTTCATAGCATCTGATCTCTATACTGCTTTGGAAGTCATTATATATATCATATCTCACAAGGTCAGTATGTGCCTCTTAAACTGTGGTAGTTTCATCTTAGAATGGAGTTTTCACTTGTTTTTCTTTGGCCCTTTCTTGCAGCTGCTGGTTAGTAGCATTTCGCTCTCATTTTGTTCCATGCAACCTCTTTGCACTAAATCCCAGATGCATGTGAAATGGCCACAAAAGAACTATCTGGGTTAAATGAGTGCTAAACAGGTTTAAAATTAGTGTGTATTGTTTGGAAGCAGATGCAAGCCTCAAACAAATGCAAAACATCAATGCAAATGCAAAAAGGAGGGCAATTTGAAAATCAGATCCTAAGTACTTGATTCTATAGGTTGTTTTTTTTTCCTAGTAGTAATATCGAGACCAGTTCTGTTAATGTAATGGAAGCACATTGAATAACTACTCCACCAACAATTTGTGTTTGTGGAGTTCATGATTCAGCAAAATAACTCAGGTTCTGTGCTATTCTCATTTTAATGAACTGTTATCACTATACAGCTACCAACTGGCAAGCGGTACTGCTCATCTCTTATAGTAAAAGAATATAATTGCTTAGGGTGATTTTTTTTGTTTTTATTTTATTTTCCTTTTGCATACACTTTGCTTGTAGACCAGTATTATCTAAGTTTGAGGCTCTGTAGTTAGTAAGCCTATATTGAGAATGTTATTTGATTTTTCACTCCTTGTATGTGACATTACTGCAAGTTGATAAATGTTAGTGTTCAAGAGGGATTTGTAGACAGGGGACACTATTTAATCACATCCATATTAAAAAAATAAAACCAACCCCCCGCCCCACTACTTTTAAAAAATGTCCTTATTTACTCGGATTTGTAACTTATGCAAACTCAAGAATCACATATGACATTTCAGCTATTGTTAAAAATCATCTGTGACTCACTACATCCTATTTCATACAGCTACTAACACTGCTGTACAAATAAAATTACTGTAACAGAATATACGTTTCAAGGAATATGTGTTTTATTTCTCTAAGGGGAGCGGGGGAGATGTTGCAGTAATTTATTATTTCAACAAAGCTGACAGCTTTTATTTCAATATTCATGATAAAAAGCGTGCATTTACACAAGACACTTTAATGCATAGTAGAGCAAATTACTATATAGTAAGCATCTGCATCTACATGTGAAGACCCTTACTGCACAGTAATTTGCTGTACTCAGCAGTTACTTTGATACTTGCAAATGCAAGTAGTAAATGAACTGCTGAGTGATTACTGTGCAGTAAGACACATGAAGATGACAGAGCGGGACCAAATTTGCTCCTGGTCAGCTGGGTAGCAGGGGGCAGGAGATTACTCCCTGGCCCTGGGAGCTTCCTGCTGCCAGGGTGGGCTCCACCACTGGAGCCTGGGTGGGGACAATGTCTCCCTGCCCCAGAAGCAGGGAACTCCCAGCCCCCATTCCACAATTGCAATCATGGAGCAGGGGCAGGGAGCTCCCTGCATGGGGAAAGCTCCTTGCCCAGCCTGGAGATGGCTGGGACCTGTCCATGACTGGGATGGTTCATGGCCAGCCCTGGGCTATGCAGGGAAGTCTGCATGTGCATTCTGGAGCTGTCTGGGGACCGTCCCATTTCTGCACATGCAGACTTGTCCAAACAGCCAGAGGCTGGCTGGATGGCTGGAAACTGTCCTGCTTAGGTGCATGTCCAAGCCCCACAGATTTTTCCCAGCCCCATGCTCCCTGCCAGTTCATGGGCTAACACCTAGGGGGAGCCTAGAGCTCCTCCTCCTGGCTACTACAGGGGGCCAGTGTAGGGCCAGAGGAGGCAGGAACAGACTGCTGCCAGGAGCAGGAAATCTGCTCCCAAAAAGGCACATGTGTAGATGCCTGCCCAGGGTGGGTTTATTCCAAAGTAAATTACTCTGGAGTAAACCCATCAAGCAGTATTTGCATATATAAACATGCCCAGTGATTCCAAAAGGTACTAGATGGCAATACTAGAAATAGAAATGCCCTCTTTAAAAAGCAGTATAGAGCAAATTTTGTCATGGATCTACAGATCCTGAACTAAAATTGCCCTTAATACTGATCTGGAGCAACCAGCTCTGGAGCCTATCTGTTCTACAGTTGCCATCTGACTGGCCAGAAGTTTTGAAGACTCATCCTAGGGTAAAAAGTTATCTTTGAGGGACTACAGCTCCTCTGGCCTGTGGGGAAGGGTGGTCATTAAAACAACTATAAATTCCCACAAAACAATACAACCACTTTACCTGAAAGATTTGTCAAGGACCAGTTCTTGAAAATGACTTACAGTTTTGGGAATATTTGCAATGTGGATGAAGCTGTAGGGGCAGAAGGGTAATTCATTTTTCATATCTCTCTGCAGAGAGTGCCAAGAATCTATCAATTTGTGCAAATTAAAATGGTGGTAATTGTGATGTGGATACCTGTCCACTAAAGTCAGGCCTGGAAATAACAACTAATTTCATAGGGGTCTCTAAACAGCTGCTAAGTGTGTTGCTTTTGGAAAAGGTTTGATTTAACACAGCCAATTGAAAAGAAAAAGAAAGAAAGAACCATAATCAGTAGGTGATGGCCGTTATGTTCTAGTGTAGTGTTGCTGGCAGTTGACAGTAGTTTATGGTAGGCAGCATTTCTGATGGTCATTGAATTTCATTTCCATTGCAAGTTAATCCTCATATCAGCTTCCCAGGAGGTATTCTACATGTGCATTAACATGCTTTAAATCTAGTATCTGTGTGTGTGTCTACATGTGCACTTTAATGCACGTTAGTTTTTTTAAACATGCATTAAAGCATCACAAAAAACCCATGCTCTTTTGCTTATAAAATAGGCTAATGCACATTTTTTTAGTACCTCACAATGGAGCATTACCTAAAGTGCATTAATGAATTCATAGAGTGCCCACTATTGTGAGGTACTAAGATAACATGTATTAATATGTCTTAATGTGCATTAACTAAAAAGCACAGTTTTTAAGTGATGCTTAATGCACAGTAGTCTATTTTAATGCGCATGAACTAAATAGCATGGCTTTTTAGTGATGCTTTAATGCACATTAAAATAAGCTAATGCACATTAAAGTGCACGTGTAGACATGAACAGGGTTAGCCATGTTACCGCCATAGATCTCTGCAGCAGGTCTAGTACAGCATTTGTTGCTTGCCTCTTTTAATTTCTTTCACTTGGATGTAAACTATTGTGTGTTCTACCATTTTTGTATCTATAATTATCCCAGATCTGATAGTAGTAGAAAATTAATGTAGAAAGACCTGGCTTTTAGACATATACACTGTAGAGTAAAATGGAGCATTTTTGAGTCAGACTGCTTTGCCTTCACATATAGGCAAGCAGAAGTTAAAGGAGCCCACACTCATCAATGTACCCACATAGATCACAACCATAGTTAGATTGCACTAGGGGAGCAATTGAAGAGTACTGGTCAGCACAGACCACAGTACAGACTTCAGGCATCAAAGCCTCTGATGGTTTAAAATGACATAGATTCACTGATTTCAATGCTCTTGACTCCAATGGAGCTGTGTCAGTTTTTACCAGTACAGGATCTGGACTCATGTGTCATGTAATCAAGCTAACATTTCTAAAGGATGCATGAATCATGCTCTGGGGGCACTAGTTTTTTTAGTCATCTCCTCTCCTAACCCTGCAAACATTTTCCATAAACCCCCATGCCACAAACCCCAACCATTCTTGCACATTTCAGTTCAGTTATACCCCCTCTCCCCCTCATACACACTTAATTGCCTTTAGCCTTTTATTGCCAGTTCTGCCCTTTAGTTGCTGATAGGACGCACTAGGTAATAGGTGCCATGTGTGACTCTATGGTTC
The DNA here is from genome assembly GCF_001723895.1 of Crocodylus porosus. Taxonomy (NCBI): domain Eukaryota; kingdom Metazoa; phylum Chordata; order Crocodylia; family Crocodylidae; genus Crocodylus; species Crocodylus porosus. The sequence continues at coordinate 94,475,975 of NW_017728906.1, read as the reverse complement.
CACAAACCCTTTATAGTTTCATAGTTTCTAGGGTCGGAAGGGACCTGAATAGATCATCTAGTCCGACCCCCTGCCATGGCAGGAAAGAGTACTGGGGTCAAATCAACCCCCAGCAAGGTGTTCATCTAAACTCCTCTTAAAAACCCCCAGGGTAGGAGCCTCTTGGAAGTTGGTTGCAGATCCTAGCCGCCCTGACCGTGAAGTAGCGCCTCCTGGTATCTAGCCTAAATCGACCCTCTGCCAGCTTGTGATCGTTATTCCCGGTCACTCCTGGCAGTGCACAGGGGAACAGGGACTCCCCCAATGCCTGCTGATCCCCCCCTGACTAGTTTATAACAGGCCACTAGAT
>NW_017728906.1:94448226-94475438 GCF_001723895.1 Crocodylus porosus | reverse complement strand
TGTGGATGCATGACAAGGTGCGGTTGGCCTTCCTGACTGCATCCCCACACTGCCGGCCCATGTTCATCTTGGAGTCAATGATTACTCCAAGATCCTTTTCCACCTCTGTGCTGACAACAGAGGAGTTCCCTAACCTGTAGGTATGGTGCCGATTGTTCCTCCCCAGGTGCATCACTTTGCACTTGTCTGTGTTGAATCCCATCCTATTCTCATCCGCCCATGCTTGTAACCTGTCTAGGTCTGATTGTAGCCTGATGTGCAGGCTGTGCCCTTTACACCAGGGCACACCTACACATGCAATTTAATGCACATTAGCCTATTGTAATGCACATTAAAACTTCACAAAAAAACCATGTTCTTTCGGTAATGCATATTAAAATAGGCTAGTGTGCATTTTTCTAGTACTTCACAATAGAAGTACTAGATTTAATGTGCATTAACTAAAGCACATCAATGAACATGTAGATATGCCCTGTGCCTGTTTAGGGGGGTGGGGGTGGGAGGGCAAGGACAGATATCAGGGCAAAGTTTCTTTGAGCATAAGCAAGGAGTAGGAACATGGTGGTGGGGGAATGCAGGTTATAATATTCATGAGTATTCCCATCGCTCCTATATGTGAAAAGGTGTCAGAAATGAGCCTTAAAAATCTATCATGTCCTGGTGCTCTCCACCCAGTATTGAAGAAGGTAATCTGTTCCCTGATACTAAATAAACTGACATATAGCTTAGCAAGTATGCTGTGGTAAATGCTATCTTTTTCATATTTATTCATTGGATAACATATTTCTCTGACACAGGAAGGGACACATGTTTAAAGGTTATTCCCCCTTCTTACCTAAGCAGTTTATACTCAGGTTTTACTTTTACTTTTGGTACAATTCCAATTCAATTGTAGATGCAAATCATGCAGCTAAAACCTTACGCTGTTGGACTTACACTCACAATTTATTCTAAGAGAGGAGGTTCAACTTCTTCGGGCATAAATTGCACATATTACGAGAGGTCAGGCCTTGACACGTATTAAAAATTAATCCAAAACATACACAAGATACCAATTTAAATAATTCTTTATGGTGGTTCTTTCACACAGGTTAGAAAATATACTTGTATATATAATGGGATAAACTGGAACCTTACCACATATGTAAGAATGCTATCATCATATGAGTTCCCAGATGTACTTATTGAAGATCGTTCTATAACTTGCATTAGTTCTATTTTATTACATCCAAGCATTACAAAGAAATTTTTCTGCTTTCTAGCCACCTTCAGTGTAGAAAAATGACAATCTGGAACCACTGCAAATGCCTCTTTTCGTAGAGTTCCACAAATGCTTTGCCTGCCCAGATCATTTGCAAAATTCCAGGGAAGCTTTCTACAAAACACCTCCTCAGCCTCCAAAAATGGTAAACATAATACATAATACTGATAAAACATAATACTGATATATTGATAACACATTTTATGCCTGTAGAGGAGACAACGAATGAAGGATATGCAAAGGTTATTCAAAAAGCACTGTAATGTGTAACAGTTATGTTGTAAATCATAGAAAATTAGGGCTGGAAGAGGTCATCTAGCCCAACCCCTGCTCAAAGCCTGATCATTCCCAGCTAGATCATCCCAGCCATGGTTTTGTCTAGCCAGGTCTTAAAAACCTCCAAGGATGGAGATTCCACCACCTCTCTGGGTAACCTGTTCCAGTGTTTTACTACCTGGTGAGAAAGGTTTTCCTAAAGCTAACCTAAAGTTCCCTTGCTACAACTTGAGACCGTTACTCCTTGTTCTGTCATCTGCCACCACTGATAACAGTCTAGCTATATCTTCTTTGGAACCACCCTTCAGGTAGTTGAAGGCTGCTATTAAATCTCCTCTCAGTCTTCTCTTCTCTAAACTAAATGAGCCCAGTTCCCTCAGCCTCTCCTTGTAAGTCATATCTCCCTGCCTCCCTAACCACTTTCGTTGCCCTCCTCTGGACTTGGTCTAATTTGTCCACATCCTTTCTGTAGTGGAGGACCAAAAACTGGACTCAGTACTTCAGACATGGCCTCACCAGTGCCAAACAGAGAGGAATAATAAATACATGGGGAAAGGTCTAATGTGATCGTTTTAAAGTGAAATTTGTGTCATAGAAGTTGAGACAAAGAAATCCGGACAGTGGAAATATTTTAATAACAAAACACTACACCGGTAATGATAGAAAGCAGAAAAAAAAGAACAATTAAAGGGTGTGATCTTAATTAGTCCATAGTGATGTATGTGCATAATTCCTATCACTACTGAGAAATTACAATGAAGATAAGAGCATCTCCAGAAGGTACTATTTACCCTGCAGTTCATATAAACCTAATGGGAAAAAAAGTTCAAGTCAATATATTTGAGAAATATTAGGTAACCATATATTAAGATGAAGAGATGCTTTTGAAATGGAAGATCATGAATTCTCCCTACTAAGATGCAGTGCAAAACATATCAGTGAATATATTAATTTAGAAGGGATTTCCCCCCTTTTAAACATGAAGTTAGAACTCACAGAATTTTTTCACTTGATCATGTGGCCATACAATAACTAACAGTGCCCCTAAGTGACCCCACAATAATGAACCACGAGCCCGAGTGACCCTACAATAACAAGCCAGTGTATGCAATACCGATATCATGAGTAACTATACAATAGCAAACTTGTCCCCTATTGGGACCTTACAATAAGAAACCAATGTGTGCTGCCTTAGTGACCTTAGAATAACCAACCCATGGTTGTAGCCCTTATACCTCCAGCTGACTGTCAGGTAACAAACTAGTGCCCTAAAGTGACCCTACAATAACAAACTATCACACACTTTCCCACCGACTAGATTAATGGGCTGGGGTATTGTGGACACTAGGGCACATAGTTAACAGCCCAGAGGTCACAAGTCTGAGGTCATAACAGAACAGTCAGGGCATGGCCCTATCAGACTCCAGAGAATCTGCAAAATACCTTGTTACAAGGACACGAAAAGGAAAGGAAGGAAGGTGACTGTCTATTGTAAGCAGGCTGACTCTATTGAGATAACACAGCCTGACTGCTCCCTTGTGTAATTACAAGGATAATTTCACTGACACACAAGATTATATAGATATATCAGTTTAGGATACATATATCAGTTTGGGAAGAAACTAAAATCCACATAGTTTACCTGTTCATATGATATTCTTTTAGAGTTAGAGAACAACCCTGGCAAATACAAATTTGGCCATATAGTCACAATGGCATATAATCAACAATACAGCATGTAAAAACCATGTCAAATCTGTTTTGAATCAGAAAACATTATATTAACTGTTTGCCAGATATAATTTGTATTCATTATTGATTAATGCAATAATGCATAGAAACTGCAGTCAGAGAGTGAAAAGCATTATACACGTATAATGAAAAGATGACCCAAAGATAATATGTTATTTTAAAGGGCAAATGTTTTCTGGAAAATGCCTGTGTCCGTATCCTCTGCAATTCCAAATTCATTATTTCTCAGCAGTGTTCAAATGTGTTCAGGTTGCCTTGTCCCTCAAGTGTTGGGCTGCAAGCCACTCCCCAGTTACGCCACCATGAAGTGGCCTTACTAAAGCAACAGGCGGATTGACTTGTAGAACGAAGTGAATTGCAAGAATGTTTAAATCAGTAATTGGTCTTTTCTCAGTGTCCATTAGTCCTTTAGGTAATATTATATTTTTATGTGTGCTATTCAAAGTATGGGGCAGTGCACCCATAACAGAAGGAACAGTCCCCTGCCCTGAAGAGCTTGCAATCCGTAGAGACAAAGATAGATAAATAGCAGAAGAAAAGAGCTACAACATGCCATAAATATTAAAGTAGAGATAACAATCAGTTGATATAATGGGCAATGGTACAATAGCACAGTTATTTGTACTGCTCATCCATATGGAGATAGTGAGATGCAATTATAAATAATGTTAAAAAGCTACATTACCCATTGACAGATTCTTCCTCCTTTTCTCTCTTCTGTTTATTATACCTCACCTTTGACAGTACATTTCAGTTAAATTATGCTGAGTTAATTTTTTCAGTCACTAGGAACATCCAGAAGTATTTTGGTGATGTAAAAGGCATGAAGGAGGGGTTGAAAATGCTGTTATTTTTCTAGTAAGAACAGCATTTAGCACCAAGTTCAATAGTACTGGGTCTGTAAACACTGATTATGCTGGTGGTATTCAACATGTTATTGCCTTGCAAGGATATTGTATTAAAAATGAATATTGCAATATAATTGTATAGCAAAGGAACTTAAAACTAAAAATATTGAATTTCTACATGTGTTTCAGTCCTCTTGACATCATGAGCCATTTAACGAGTTTGAATAATAAATTCTGACAGGCTTATGGTGCTAAGACTGAGTCCTTTAAGCATGTCCTCAGTTTATGTTGCTGGGTTCATCTGGATTTGAATTCCATTTTTTTGAAGTATTGAATCTTGGTGCTAACACAGTATTGGAGTTACTTTTTTCCCTTGCCTTGCTGATTTCTTGTTTGGTTGTTTAAGGTAACATGCCTTCTGTTAGCTAATTGTAAGTGGCCTCCCTGCTGATTCTAAGTATTCTCTCACATTTATATCTGATATTAAATACCTCCAGATGCAGCAGAGTTGGGATTTTTTAATGTTGTAATAAGACTTTTCAGATTTAAAAAAATGGGTTAAGTTTAGTTTTAGGATTGAACCAATTCTTATTTTATATAAGCAGCTCACCTGTCACTACCATAGCAGGAGGTATGTTCTACTTTTTGTACAATCTGTACTAGTAATAGTACCCAGTTATTTTAATAGCAATCCTTATGTTTCATGCTACTTTCATTGGTTTTCTGTATTTAATTGAAGAGCCTTTAAGTAGTTGTTCAAGTAGAGAAAATGGATTGTTTAGGCCTCTGAAAGCTTTTCAGTGCTATGGCTATTAGCTATGAATCAGCAAGTTGAACATAGTACACCTAGTGATTCACAGATAATAAAGTGACTAATGTTGTTAGGTTGATCTCTGGTGTTTCTTAATTTCAATATTTGCTAAACTGCCTGACTAGACAAAGTGAACTACTTTAGGAAGAACTATATTCTTTGTGTTGCCTAAAACAGTTACATATATTATTTTTACATCAATGCTTTAGAAGCATTTGCTGTGAAAACAAAGTCTATGGATATCAGTACTTGGCCCTTTTCTCTGCCTGTAAAATATTTAAACAATATGAATTTTGTCCATCTTCTAAAGCCTTATCATAGAATATATATTTTCCTTGGACAAAAATATCATCTCATAAAAAAAAATTTTGTTTGTTTTTAATACTATAAGCTGTTCCATCCAGCCATAAGAATGGAGCTGCTGAACAAATTAACTATGTTAAGCATTACAACATCCGACTTAGATGCTTTGCTACCTATTGCCATTCATGATTATAATGGACTTCCAATAAGAAAAAAGCCACCTAGGCTACTAGCCAGTAAGAAATGTGGAAGGGAGAGAGGGCTTATCTGAGGAAAATGGGCATCCAACTCTGGGCTGCAAAGATATGTTTATCTCTGCTTGGGATTCTTAGTTATGAGGTAGTGGGATGAACAAGTTTAGTCTTTTCTCACAAAAAATGATAATGATTCTCCCCATTACCCAATCATCCAGTGATTCGATAAAGGATACCAAGCTTCAAGTCCATCTTCAGAATGAGGGAACCTGAACTGGCATCCCCCTCATTCCAAAGAGAATGCCTTAACCCTAAGGTTACAGGCAACTCTAGGGTATGGTGCTCTTAGATTATAAAATGGTTAAGACACTCTCCTGGGAGGTAGGAAATATGGCCTTGGACCCCTTCAGGGTGAGGAGGGCCTAGAACCCAGTTCTGTTACTTTCTGCTTGAATGCTGCAAACACTAAGCTATCACATAAAGTATGAATACCACACTAGCATCCCATTTAAAGGGAAACAGTGAACCTCACTTAGTTCTTCGGAAAAAATGCTATTTGGTGCTGGACCTTTGGAAAATATTTCAGGCTTTTGGTGCTGAGGGTATAGATGAACTCATCTGAAGCCTTGATTTAGGTAGGTCAAGTCCAGAGTAGGGTACTGCCTCAAACACATCCTTATGCTTCTTAGGTAGCTCCAGGCAGCTTCCTGCTCCGTATGTGGGGTTTTTGGATTGCCTTTTTGAGCTTCTCAACATGCCCCTTGCAATGCATAAAGGCGCACATGTGCTTAACACAAGTTTCTTGTTTCTACTTTGTGGGGCAGGCTCCAAAAAATTAGATTTAACTGCACTTAAGTGGTACGGCTAAAAGGCCTTTTGGTTCTCAGTCTTAATTCCTATCCCCAACTAATTAGCTTGTTTTGGATATCTGTTATCTATATAATTTTATACTTAAAGCACTTTAAAACAATCATTGGTTCTGCCATATATTTGCTTAGTGGTGGCTTGGCCTCTAAAGGCAAAGCTGCATTGCATCTGCTGTCATGAAGCACACATGGAGTGGGCATACTATGCTTCACTGCGGATCTTTTTAGTGCATTCTTTTGATAGCATATATATGTTTTAACTCAGTGGTTATAAACTTATAAATTCAAGGGACCCTTCCATAATGTTTCTGAGTTGAGCAGCACTCTGGTTGAGCACCACTGTAAAATATCAGTTTACCTCCTTAGATTTTGCTGCTCCACTCCCTGCCTCTTCCTTTCCCCATTGGCTGACTGTTCAAATATAGGAAATACAGATTTTGCAAAACTGAACGTGGCCCTCCTCTATACTCAAAATGTCCCCCTGCAGGCCGCTGCCTGCATTTCCTATTTACAAACTGCCAACCAATAGAGGAGCATTGCACAGCAAAGCAGGAAAAGAGGGGAGGAAAACCCACTGCAGTGAGAAGCAACTTTTATTAGACCAACTTAAACAGTTGGAAAACAATTTTTAAGCAAGCTTTTGGGTTCAAAAACCCTTCGTCAGGCTGAGGAAGTTTCAGCAGTTGGTATGACCTGCTGGAATGAAATTTACTCTGGTGAATGAATGAATGCACACCGGAAATCTATCAAAGACAGGAATACCCAATTACCTGTGGGGGGCACATTTCTCACAGGAAAACCACTCTCCCCAATCTCTCAGTCCTGATCCTCAAAGAAAATTTACAGAACACTTCCCAGAGACAAGCCTATGAACTCCACTTCATCAACCTCCTGGATACTAAAAATCATGGAGTAAATACAGTAAAAGCTACGCTATCCGGCATCTTACAAGCTGGCATGCTCTACTAACCAGCATGCCAGCTTGTAAAATAAGGTGAAACCATAAGTGCCCACCATGGCACTTCCAGTTTCTCTGATCCCCCATGGCCGGGGGCAAAGCAGCCTGAGCTGCTGAGCCCCCGTGGCCCAAGGGCATAACAGGCTGCGCACAGCTGTGTGGGGCCTGCCTCCCTGTCCTGCGGGACAGGCAGCGATGCGGCAGGTGCGACGGTGATGCCACAGGAGGGAGAAGCCTCTGGCTTCTTTACTTTTCATTCCATCCAGGAAGAGCACACACCAACTACTGAAACTTCCTTAGCCTGATGAAGGGTTTTTGAACCCGAAAGCTTGCTTAAAAAATTGTTTTCCAACTATTTCAGTTGGTCTAATAAAATATATCAGATTCACCCAAAGAACCTTGTTCTCATACTATGAAATGATTTTTCTTTCTCTCAGTGAAGAGAGACTGAGATAACTAGGAAGATGATAACTTTTGAAATTAAGATTCACTGGGAAGATTATGCAATACCAGTCCATGAAAGATCTCTTGCATATGCTTTCTAAACCATCTGGTATAGGCCATTGTCTGGAACAGAAATCTGAATGATAGGGACCACTGGTCTGAACCAACAGGATAATTTCATTAAGGGGTAGTTTATTTTTGTGCTACTGTTGACTAAGGGCAAGATTACACATTACAATTAGACCATGTTAAGGGCACTTAAAACTCACACCTTAGCTCCTTAACAAGTGCTAAGTCCCCTCTAGGCATCTTAAAGTTGTGCCCCTTCAGGTGAGGATTATCTTTGAGCTATGCTACCTAACTCATTTCAAATCAACTTCTGACTGTTCACCTGGGATAAAGCCACCAATCTGCAGTCCTCGACTACTTGAGCAACTCTTCTGTGTCAGCCTGATCTAATAAGGAGTGGAACACCCACCTCAGCTGTGCTGAGCACACTCAAGAGTTGAGAGCACTGAGCATTGCAGGATTGGGTCCCATCGGCGCATACTAAATACTGAACAAAAATGCTTGCTTTTCTTTTCTTTTATTAAAATCACATTTCGTTCCCATAACCTCTGCTAAAGTCTATTTTCCGTTAAGGTTTTTAAATAGCTCGTACTTGTGAGTTTATTGTTACAGCATCACTTAGAATGTAAAAAAGTATTGGTGTTCAGTAGCATTTCTACTCTGTCATTTCCTTTATTCCATTGGTGTCTCCTTTAGCACTTGTGAAGCTGATCATTTTGGGATTCTTTCAGAGGTGGCACTAACAGCATATTCTCCCCATCAATTCAGAATGCCTAACCTCTTCATTTTATTCACTACACAAAGAGCCCATGCTTGCTTAATCAGAGGGCAGGATGAAAGTGCTGCTGTCTACTCACTAAGTGAATCTCTTTCCTTTGAAAAAGCAGTGTATGCAAATATGATGCCCTGTTTTCTTTCAATGAAACCTTATTTCACGATGTAACAACACTAGAAAACTTTCCTCCATCTTGCTCACTTCAGCAAAAACTTACGGAAATTCCCAGTATGTGAGTAACAATTACAGGCCTAAATTGTGCTAAATAAATTAATCCACTCAAGTCCACAGTATGACAAAAAGAGATGATGCTGTACTCATGCATTACACAGATGCCTAAATCCTGGAATAGTATGATTTTTCTACTTAAACAATCAGCTGATAAAGACAATAATATTTATGTTTCATCCATTCATTTCATCCTTTCTGTGCCAACATTGGCACTGAGGTTGAAAATTATTCCCTTTTACTCATCTCTGCCATTTGTTGCTGCTTCCATCTGCCTTGGGATGTCAAGATTGACAGCTCTATCCTCCCTGTTAAGGGTTCTCATGAGTTTCCTTGTTTTTTTCATACCAGTTGGTTTTTCATTTGAGGCTTCATTTGTGACTATCTGTTGGAATCTGGAGCATATGCCCCAAAGATGCCCAGGATTTTTCAAAGGCATCTAGTTTCTGCCTAATGCTTTGGTAGATCTCCATCTCTCACAGCTGTATGTCAGCACTGAGATTGCACTGAGTAGAAAATTCCCAGTTTTGGTCTGATGCACTATGCAGTGCCCAGAAAACATGAGGAGCATTAACTGTCCTGCCTTGTAAACAGCCCAGTGGTCACAGAAACTATTTATACCAGAATGATATATATAGTAACCTTTTAATACATTAAAATGATTATTTGTTTATTACTTATTTGATTTATTTATTAATTTACTTGAATACAATATATCAAGATTATAATTAGGTTTCAAAGTAAACTCTGTATAAAACAGTCAAGGCTGCTGCTCTCTCAGAGCTATTGATTCAGTCTGGAAACCTGTGTGTTCATAAAAATAATGTGGAGGTAACTTCCATTTGTAAAGGTTTTCATGTCAGTCTGGCTATATTATTTTTAAATAAAAGTTTAAATCAGACATTAAGGCAAGCTTTAGAAGCATAGGCTACTTATATTTTGAGCTTTTCATGTTTATGAAGAAAATTTTGAACTTGATGAAAGGAGCAGAAGAAAGTGAACTTGGGGGGGAAAAATTACATGTTGCTTTCTAAAGTCATGGTTTAAGGATATGTAATTATGGCACAATGTAATGCTGTGCAGAAGTACCTAAGGTGGCTTATGTTCTGGGCTGCCCACTCTGCCTGAGCTAATTATACATGCTAAGACATCCTGACAAGCAGGGTAAATAAATCTGGGTGAAGTACTCTACTAAACACTGTCGCTGGTACACAAGCTAACTCAGGGGATCTCTGCATTGTGCCATAATGGCATACCTTTAAGGTACTAGAAGATGCCTTCTGAAGAGCTTTGAGAGGACTCTTCTATTGAATACCAGAAGGTTTCAGAGAAACTTTTCATGGAAATATTTATAATGCCAGAACCAGGATTTTATGCCTTTACTCCCCTTGAATACTACCTTTCAGTTATTCATATTATGTTGCTTATGGGGTATCAGAACCCAGGCTATGGGGCTACCAATTATAAGAGATCAGATTTCACCAAGACTATCCAGTATTACTTTCCAGCTGGTATTTTCTGTTTTTGGCGGGTGGTGATGGTTGGTCTTACAGAGCCCGGTCAGTTAGGCCTTGGGGGTTTCTGTACACATGTGTGGAGCCTGCTCTGATGCACTGGAAATCCAGCACATCAGAGCAGTCTTGATTAATTGAGTCTGCAGGAGCACGGAAATTGACATGCTCCAGCAGCTTCATACAACATGTGTATCAGTGTCACCACACGTCACCACACTGACAAAATGGCAGTTGTACGCTTTGAAATAAAACATGTCCAATGAGCTTTAGTTCAAAGTGCCCTGCCAGCATTTTTTCAGCACAGGGATGCACAGTAATGCTGAAACATGTGATGCATGGGCACTTATGAGTAGCACAACTCGTTGATGAAAGTGCCCAGTGCTGCACTGGAAGCACGTGTAAAAATGCCCTGGGTTTCCATTGTGCTAGCCTCTGTCCATATACTTAACAAAAGAGGTCGATCCCCAAAAGATTTTTTAATCCAAATTTCTAATGTGAAGATAAATCTGTCCCACACCAGTTCTGCTGAAACTATAACCCAGCCTAGCTATATCAGCCTTACAGCAGCACTCTGAGCTGAGCTCATTGCAGCCAAGGAAGACGCAGGAACTTCTGGGTGCGTGGGAAGCAGTAAATAAATCCTAGGACCAAGTATATCTCCAGAAATCTGCTGGACATGCTGGGTAAAATGCATAGACTCTTCCAAAGTGGGGCAGACGTCTCCCTTGGGAAACTTTATAAGGGAATCCTTATGGAGATATTCTTCCCCTGGGACTCTGCCAGGAGTTTCCCTAGGCTTTGGCTATTTTTTCAAGCACATGGATAAGGAAGTCATTATGGGGATCATGGTGATGTGAATATTAGTTTCAGCTAATGGAACTTCAAGGATGTTGTTTTGAATCTTGTTGGAGAGGCCAAGTGCATCAACTTTATAATACATTCAGTCTGTAAAAGCATTTGTCCATAGAACTCAAGCCATTTCACAAAGCCAGGTCTCCTGATAATGGAATCAATTAGTAGAGTTCAGAATACCAGCAAATGAGAGCTGGCAAAGCCAAACAGAAGCATTTTCTGTTTTATAATTTATTTTTAAAAATATTAAACCTTTTGGCTTGTTTCTTTCAAGCCCATCCCCCTTTACTCGCTACTTGTTTCACCACCAGCGTGTCTAAATTAATGATGTATTTGGCAGTCAGACAATTGATCCAATTGGCTATAAAGTTACATTTAGAAACTGCTCATCAGTCCTGCAGCCTACCCATTTTTTTACGCCTATGTCATGAACACAACCATTGAGCAAGTCAGCATGCCTCTTCCCTCCACACACGCAACAATATTTGCATCTACACAGTGAACATATTGTCAAACACAATGGGTGCAGGGTCCTTCACCATGGAGCAGACAGTTGATTCTGAATAAATAGTGGCTCCATGACTGACATGTGAGCACTGTTTTCATACAGTCTAGTGTTATACAATCCTTCCTGGAATGGAGTGGGGCAACTCTGCAGAAGGCTAGACTTTCTTCTGTAGAGCTCAAGTCCTCACCACTTGTCAATACTCAGTTATTCAGTTCATGATCTTGAAGGTGGATCTACATTTCACAAGATGATTTACTGCTACTAGTATAATAAATATTGCACTGGCTTCAAAAATACTTCTTTCAAGAGGCTCACGAGCACTTCAGGGAAAACCAGGCCAAAAAATTAACAAATAAAAGAATCATGAAGGCAATGGGAAGTTTTGCTGTCTAATTGCACTGCTTTCCAAAGCAGCCCAACCTGACTTTCCATTCTTAAGTTTCTTATGTAAACTACACTGTTTAGTTTGCCCACAGCTCTCCAAAAAAGGCAAGACAGCCACATCACCTCCTACAGTGATGGAATAACAGCTGTGCAGTGCTGGGGGGCTGCGCTCCCATGACAATGTTACAAATTGCTTGCTACCTACTCCCCTGCTAACTCCACAGGTGTGCCTTTGCCATTCTCCCTTTGGGGTGGTTTTGTTCACCATTCAGATTCACAATGATTGCTGCTGTGATCTTCCTTTGACTAGACGATACAAGGATAGGGACTTCCTCCATACACCTGGCACATAGATGGTGGTCTGTAAAAAAATAATGGGCGTGTCTACCTGTGTTGCTATGGCGAAGTTGTTACTGTGCCATAATTTAGTATTTCCTTTTGGAAGTATTAAATCATGGCACAGTAACAGCCCATACTCTGCTGTGTGATTGGCGCATAGTTATTTTTAGCAGCTACTCTGCCGTAGCGGTGCGCTATGCTGGGGAGCGCATCACTACAGCGAAGTAGCTGCTGGCCACATAGATTCCTACTGTGTAGACACCCATGGATGCTATATCACCATAGTGCATTGCTACGGCAACTTAGCATCATGTGTAGATACGCTCAATGAGTAGGATGTGTATGTTCCTCTACTGGTTGAAATCAGAAAGCTCAGATGTCATAGGCACTCTAAATTGCTAAATGCTATAAAAAGATCTCCTTTAGTCCAAACAGTAGGAATATGTGTCATTCTTTTAAACAGAAGAAAATTGGGTGTCTGAATTGCCATGCCATACAGTAATATCAGTTAGTTTCTAATAGGACTCCAGATTTATCATATTTGCAATAATATTAAATAGAATTGGGGCCAACCCATTAGCCCTTTGGATGGCTAATGCTTGTTAGCCATCTCTGCTTATTATTATGAAATTAAAAATAGTCAAAGTCAACGTATTTATTAATGTTTAAAGTAAAGTTAAAGTCCATACTTGACTAAATTAATCTAGATTAAGTAGAGACCAAAATGCTAGATGTTTAATGTCTTTTTCTGCAGCATCTTGTATTGGTTTCCTTTGAAAATTTGGTATCAGACTAAATGGACAATTGATTGCTTTCTTTGGGTGTGGCAATCCCTCCTATGTTGCTACCATCAAATACTGTTTGCTTCAAGAATGTAACTTTAGTAAAGAGTTCATGACAATAACTGGGAGATTTCTAAAAGGGAGGGGAAAGGTTAAAAATAGCAAATGAGAGTGCTGAAGTTTAATTTCAAGTTCAAGAGCTCTACAGCAACAAAGCCTGCTGTAGTGCTGAAGACTTCATTACCAGTGGGTGTTACTCTACAAATCAGGAATCATAAAGGACAGGCAGAAACTAAAAGAGGAGGAAAAAATGTACCTAATTTTGGAAGACTTTTACAACTTTAACTAGATATTGATCTGGAATGTGTCTCAAATTAGAACAATGGAACACTTTGAATTAATGACAGCCTGAGAGTTAAAGGTTTCTTAATCATCAAAATGTCACCAGCCTTTATAGCCTACATATTTTTCACTTTTTAAAATCTTTATTAGACAAATATAAAAAACAAATGGTGAAAGTGCAAAGTTGTGGGACCCTCCCATGGGCTGAGCAAGAAATACTTTTCAGCAACAAAAAAGACCATGTCACCAGAGATTAAAACCTCCCTCCTCCATGACCCTAATGGGGTTACATATGTACAGCCAGCTGTCCATCTTCCACCTTGCAGACTACCTCCTCAATGGCTGAATGTGACACAAGCTGGTACACATTTTGTACAAATGCAAATGTGACATGTGCCTGGATCAGAACATGGAAGAGTTGGAGGGTGGCATTGGAGCCAGTGTCTACTACTTTTCAGTTGCCATCTTGGCCCTGCCCAGCAGGATATTGACTAGATTAATAATATACATATATGTTTTCCTGTATGTGTATGTATGTGTATATATATGTAACAGTCACACACACACTTGGGCTGTATATTGTGGGCTTTTTCATGTGTGTTTTTTATGTAGGGAAGATGGCCCCAGTGTTTTGGCAATGGGCTCAGTGCATGGTAAGCTGGGGCCTGTATGTGGGGAGAATATATAAAACCCTCTGGATTCATTGGCCAGGAGAAGCAGAGGATTCTTCAGGCCAATTGGTTGGGAGAGGAACTGGAATGTAGTGCTCCCTGATTGGAGAAGGCCAGAGTGATGTCTCCTACAAGGAAGAAGGAGTTTGCAAACAGCAAAAAGGGAAGCTCAGGTAGAAGGGAGATAGAGGGAGGGAGAATTGTCCAAGTATCTGAGAACTCCTCTCTTCCCCTTTTGTCCCCTCCCCGCCCCACTTTTTCTTTTGAGGTTTTAAGGGACTAATACTAGGGAGAAGAGTATTGGTTCTTGCTGGTCTGGTGTTAAGCCTGTTAGTTTAAACAGGGTTGGAACCTAAGAGTTACTAAACTTCTCCGTTTTGGACCGGGGTCAAGGTTTGCACCTTTCTGCTCCCTGTGAAGCTCTGATCCAAACTACCTGTAGCTCAGGCCTAGAGAGTAGGCCTAGTCTTTCCTGTTGTTTCTTTTGATGGTCCTTTGCTTTAATCAAGCTGTGTGGTTGGGCCAGCTGTAGCCATTAATCAACCTGGCTCCTTTTGGAGTTTTTCCTGCAATTTGGTTTCAGCAGGCCATACAATCCAGCCCAGAAGATTTGGGGTGCGTACATGCTGTCTGGAGCTGCAGTCACTCCCCACACACACATACAGCTTCTCCGTGGGAGCAAATATTGGCATGCTACCATTCTTCCAAGAGCAACGAGGGGCCTCTTACACTGCAGAAGGACCCACACTCTCTAGCAACTTCCCCTGGTGCAGTGCACCCTATAGGCTATGTCTTGTAGCTAGTAGTGTTTTAAATTGCATTTGGTGTTTTACTGTGTTTTCTGTAATAAATCTGTCTTTTGTGTTTACACTGCTTGCAAGGAGGGTTTTTTTATGTGGGACACCCTAGTAATTCATTTACTGTTTATTTATTCATTTAGTGCTACCTCCATTTTCCCCTACCCCACCCAGGGTAACTTGCACTGTGCCAGAGTATGTGTGCACAGGCATTCCACAAGGACAAGTAGCAGCAGCACAACTATGTGCCATTGGTATTTGTCCCTGGGGAAACACACTTGTCTGCTCATCAGGATGTGCCCAGAAAGGCCAAAATGCAAAATGAATTACGATTAGCAAGGGATATTAAAGGCAATAAGACAAGAAAATAAATACTGGAAGGAAGAGGAATACAAAGAACAATATAGGACCAATATTTAATTGGAAGGGAGAATAAATGATGGATAAAGTAGAAAAGATTCAAATGCTTGATGTCTACTATGTGTCAGTCATCACAAAATGTTCAATTGTGGCCAGATATTAACACAATGTTTTTAAAAAGGCAATGAGGTTTGCCTGTCTTATGGGTAAATTCAGCAGTGGCTAGGAGTGGCCAAAATGGAAGGTAACATTTCTACAACCAATTCAGAGAATGATCATCAGCTTCAAGAGTTGGTCAGGATGGCAAAACAGCACTGGTTTATGAAATCAGAATTTTCAGAGATGACAACCTAATCGGCATCATCTGAGTGGTCATTATGGTTAACAACATGAATGCTGGAGAAAAGATGGCAAAATCAATTTTGCTGCAGAGCAGCGAACTAGATCTGGCCCTGACAGTTGGAGATCTGAGAAAGACAATCATAGCACCTATCTTTAAAAATGGGGAAAGGAGGACCTGAGTAGTATGGACAAGCAGGCCTAACTTTGATACCTGGAAATAAATTATTAAGCAGTTTGTAAACACCTAGAGGATAAGCTGATAAGAAAATAGCAACTTACGATTTGTCAAGTGCAAATCACATCAAATCAATCTAATTAACTTCTTTGAAAAGATAACTGATTTAGTCAATAAAGGAAAAGAAATAGGCATGACATATCTTTAATACAGCTCTTGACACTGTTCATTATGATATGGCATCAACAAACTAGGTAAATATGATCTAGATTATATCCTCAAAAGATGAGAGTATCATACAAGTGTGTTGGGAGAAAATTAGGAAGGCCAAGGCATGATTTGAGATGTAGCTGGCAAAGGACATAAAAGGCAATAAAAGGATTCTACAAGTAGGTCAAGAGTAAGAGGAATACCAAAGAAACAGTAGATCCCTTACAAAATGCAGAAGGCAATCTAGTTATGGATGAGGCAGAGAAGGCTGACGTATTTAATGCCTTTTTAAATTCAGTCTTCACAAATTGGGGCAGTTACCAGATGAATGCAGCTAGCAGCAAAGATAGGGCAAAATTGGCTGAGGTAATTTCAGAGCCTTTGGTATCCTCTTTGAGAACTCGTGGAAGTTGGATGAGGTCCTGGATTATTAGAAGAGGGCAAAATCATGCTAATCTTTAAGAAAGGGAAGAAGAGGGATCCTGGGAACTACAGGCCAGTTATCCAGATCTCAATATTTGGAAATATCATGGAACAGGTCCTCAAGGAATCTGTTGTGGAGCAGCTAGAGGTGATCTGGAATCTTCAGCATAAATTCACCAGAAGCAAGTCATGTCTGATCAACTTGATTTTCTTCTCTGACAAGGTGACAAACTATGTGGATGGAAGGAAAGCAGTGGACGTGACATACCTTGACTTTAGCAGGCTTTAGCATGTTTTTTCTCCCACCACATTGTTATTAATAAGCTAAGGAAACAGAGTTTAGCTGAAAGTCCTACAAGGTGGATACAGAACTAGTTGTATCATCATACTCCACAAGTCATCATTCATGGCTCAATGTCTAGTCAGAAGGAGATATCAAGTTGGGTTCCCCAGGGGTCTGTCTGGTATTTAATATCTTCATTAATGATCTGCATGATGAATGACCACTTAGCAGATCTGTAGATGACACCAAGTTGCATGGAGCTACAGACACTCTGGAGGAAAAGGTTGAGGGACTGAGTGGGGATTTGATAACAGCCTTAAAATACCTTAAGGGTCATTGAAGAGAGGACAGAGATGGGCTTTTCTCTGTGGTCACTGAGGACAGTTCTAAGGATGATGGCCTCAAGCTGCAGGAGAGGAAATTTAGGTAGGTTGGACATTAGGAGGAACTTTATGACCATAGAGATGGTCAGGTATTGGAACAGGCAATTTGGAGAAGCTATGCAATCTCTGTCACTGGACATGTTCAAAAACAGCAATAGTTGGACACTTGGCTAGGATTGTTTAGTCAGAGATGATCCTGCCTTGAGCAGGGGACTGGGTCAATGACCTTGTGAATTACTTTCCAGCCCTGATTTCCTATGATCCTATGAACTGTTTGAAAATCTGCATTTGAAGTGTAGATATCAATGAGTTACTGTCAAGCTGGGAATGTATTTTAAGGTGGGGTTGAAACAACATCCATCCTATGCTAGTTCTGCTCATTGTTTTAATGAATTACTTGGATGATGGAATAGGGAATATGTTTATAAAATTTGTGGATGACATCAAGCTGGAAGGGGCTGCAACCACTTTGGAGAAGAGTATCAGATATCAAAATGATTTTGATAAATTGGAGAAATGGTCCAAAATCAGCAAGATGAAATTCACTAAAGATGAATGGAAAGTACTATCCAGGCAGTTCTCAGACTTACGACACAATTGGTTCCTGAAAACTGTGTCTTAAGTCAAAATGTTGTAACTTGGAACCAATTTTCTCATAAGAAACAATGTTATAAATGGGGGATTGGTTCCTGAACCATGTTCCTATACCCTATTTTCACCAAAAATACCCCAGAATTTTGTACTCGATCAATTATAGATGAGTAATATAGCTACATTAATGTATTTATATTGTAAATAGCAATCATATTGATTTGGAAGGCCTTCTTTGAGGTGACTTTGCTGGACTTTTTGAAGGGCTCTTAGTTGGACTTTTTGAAGAGTTCTTGGCTGGAGTCTTCTCAGGAGTCTTGGCTGCAGGTTTTTCTGGAGTCTTGTCTGCTTTTTTTAAAGAAAGTGTCCAAGGAAGTTTGGACAGATGTTCTCCAGGGAGATGAGTGACATAATGAACTTGTTTGCTGGCATGGCATTGCATCGGATCAAGCGTTGTAAGTCGAAACTGGCATTGTAAAGTTGAAACAGGGTGTCAATTTATAAATGTTGTAAGTGTGAAACGTTGTAACTTGAAACATTGTAAGTCAAGGACTGCCTGTACTATAAATGACAATGTGAGAAACATCTGTACAATGACAATTGAGAAACACCAAGACAGAAATACTGCAGAAAAGGATCTGCAGGTTGTAGTGGATCATTAACTGCATATGAATCAACAATATGGTAATTTTGCAACAAAAAAAAATCGAATCTCATTCTGAGATGTATTAACTGGCATGTATGTTAAATATGAGAGATAATTATTCTACTTCATCTCAGCACTGATAAAGCCTCAGTTGGAGTAATATCTGCAGTTTGGGGCACTACACTTCAGGAAAGATGTCTACAAAGGGCAGAGGGTTAGAAACATGATCCATGAGAGAACATTGAAAGAAGTGTTTTTGTTTAGTTCCACAGAGAAGTGACCAAGAAGAACATAACTATCTGCCAAAAGATAGAATATTGTTATAAAGAGGGTGGTGAACCACTTTTCATTGTGTCCATGGAGAGGGGTGGAAGGGTAGAATTAAAAAAATTCAAACAAAACAGCCTTTTTTGTAGGAAAAAAAGTTTAAGTGAGATATAAGAAGGAAAAAAGGTAACAATAAGGATAGTGAAACACTGGACCAGACTACCTAGAGGGCTTGTAGAATTCCCCACACTGGAGAATTTTAAGAACAGGTCAGGCAAACATCTGTTGGAGATGGTGTGGGTTTAATTATCTGCCTGTGATAGGGGCAGACTAGATGATTTCTTTAGGGCCCTACAATTTTATAAGTCTATGATTCTATGATTCAACTGTTTGAATTTTTTGCCTTTGAAAATAAAATGAAAGCATTAAGTTTCACTCAGCTCTGATGTTAACCTTCCAAGCTGTATTTGCATAAGACTACTGTTGTTGTAACATCTTCTTGGCTAGCATGATTTAATATGTGATATTTACATTCAATGTTGCATCAGCCCATAGCAACTGTTTCTGGCCTTGTTCTCTGGCAGCAGTTAATGATAACTCATGGATCTGTTTTGGAATGCAATCACATTATTTCTTCCTGACAAAGAAGATAATGAGCTAATTTCAGCCCTGGTGTGAGCCAGGGCACCTCCATTGGCTTCAGTGGAGCTACTTGAAACTGTTCAGTGTGAGCGAGGGTGACAGAATTGGGCTCTTGGTGGTTATTTCTCAATAATGAATCCCAGTAATCTGATTGGCAGACAGCCACTATTAATCATTCATAGGGGTTTTCATAATCAATGTTGAGTTATTTCTCAGTTAACTCAATAGAGAGTATGCAAATCACTCTACTTTGACATTAGTGGAGTTATGCTGATTTATATCAGCTGAGGATCCAGTCCACAATATCTTGAGGGTACTTCCTTTTAATTTGATAATAATCATATGTTGGGCTAATATACTACAAAGTATTTGGTCATTTTATTCAACTCAGGATAAAATTATTGCCTTATAAACAGCACGCACTTTCAAGTTATTATAATAAAAATGTATTGTATATATAAAAAAGAGTAAAAGAGCAAAAAAACCACATTAATATAATTTTTAATATATGTTTCATTGGTTCTTATTTCCATTATATCTGATGACATGACTGAAAAGAGTAAACCATGGGTATGACCCAATAAAGGGCAGGTAAACTCAAATTCCATTTCTTCTTAAAGGCCCTATATATTTACTACAGTTACTGCAAGGGGATAGAAAAGCTATATAAATCCTGTCATCCTCCAAAAGGAATCTGAGATTAAATCAAAAGCCATCTGAGAAGGTAAGGTATTTCTTCAACTGTCCTAGTGACTCATTAGAGAAACTGAACACCCAGATCTCAGAATATAAAAGCCTCACAAAGGAGGTGATATACACTCACTTGTTGCTTACATTTAAAAGAAAAGCTTCATCTTATTCCTGGTTAATGTTTTATGGGAAGAGAGCCAAAGAGTGAGAAAAGGTGGAAAAACCCATAGACTTAATTCTGCATTATGTTAAGCCAGTTTTATGCCATTTCAATCCTACTGACTACAGTAGAGTTACATCAACATGAAACAAGAGTTGTGTAGGCTAAAAACATGCCCTCCGGAAACAAAAGGAGGAGCACTGGAATTCTGTTCTTTCAGTATCTTATCCAAAAGAACCTAACAAAAAGATGGATCTTTTTTTTAGCCAAATAAAATATGCACTGTATATAGATATTCTTATGAAATAGAAAATCCAAATGATCCAAATTCACACTGCAAATCTGAAGTAACTCCACTGACTTATGTAGTATACATTTACATTTATAGTTCAGATTTTCACCCCTGGATTCAATTTGGACTTTGATTTACCGAAAACCACACTACTATACTCTGAATTAGTTATACTCAGAATCAACATTGCTGCCTTATCAGGAACTTGGCTGTCAGTTACAGGTTCTATCCAAGAGAATGATTACGCCATATTCTGGCACAGAAAGCCATCAGGAGAAAGAAGAGTAGGGAGTAGGCTTTGCTATTAGAAACAGCTTACTATCTTCCTGTGAAAGCCCCATTGCTGTATCTATTTGACTTATAACGCTCAGCGTACACACACAGAACGGCTTCATTATATAGTTTTATGTCAGTGCATCTACCCTTCAAGTTAGCAATGAAGACAAGAAGAAGAGATTGGGAAAGAAGAAAACCTGAAGAAGAGATTGAGAAAACTCACAGAAATGAGACAGTTGGTAATACTTGGCAACTTCAATGCCAGGGTCGGATTTTCAAGAATTTGCTTGCTATTCTGAGCAAACATGGAATTGGTAATATGAATGAAAACGGCCAGCAAGTATTAGAATTCTATGCAAGTCAATATCTATGTGTTACCAATAGCTACTTTGCTGTAAAAATCACAAGACATTGTGGAAACATTGAAGATCAGGGCACTGGCACCAATTTGATCTAATATTGACCAGTGCAACCACCTGAAATAAATCTGGCACTCAAGGTCTTATTACAGTGCTGGCTGTGACACTGACCAGGCCTTAGTCTGCTGCAAAGTCAGACTCAATGCCAAAAAGATCTACCACAGCAAAACTACCAGTCCGCAGACTGACATCAGCCAAACAAAAAATATAGAAGATGCAGACTATTCAATGAAGACATTGTGAAAGCAAGTTTACCTAACAACTCAGCAACTCAGTTTTAAGCTTGGGAAAACTTAAAAACAAACATGTACAGTGCTGCTGTGACAGTGTTTGGCAAAAAATGCAAAAAAAAATGCAGAATAGTTTAAAGAGCACTTTGAGGCTGTGTCCATATGAGTACCCATGTGCAGTATGTGGCACTGCAGACCCATCTACAGCACCACACACTGCACATGCAGGTGTTCCCCATTCTGCTACCTTGCAGTGTTGCAGGGAGGAGGAGGTTGATCATGGGAGATCCTGGGGTCAAAAAATTCCTCATCTTAAAAAAGCAGGGTGGTACAGTAGTGGCAGCATGTTCTGCCCCAAACCAGAGCCTGACCTGCCAAAGCTACACTCTGGCTCCTGGCCAGGTTTCCAGCTGCAGGAGCACTGCAGCTGCATCTCCCTGAGGCCCTCAGGACTCCAGGTAAGGCTGCTGGGGCCAGCACAGTTAGCCCCAGCCTTCCCTACCCCACCTGGGGTAACCTGCTGCATGCCAGAGCACATGACATGGATGTTCCCTGGGAACAAGTAGCAGTGGCACAAGGTGTGCCACTGTTTCTTGTCCCCGGGGAAACAAATGCCAGTGCTCATGTGGATGCAGCCTGAAACCCTCCTATTGCTGGTTGAGAACAAAAGGACAGTGCTAGCCATCTACAAGAAATTTCCCAACACCATAGCCCTGGAAAATTTGCAAAAGGCTAGAAGAGAAATGCAAAAGAGGCTAGGAGGTGTGCCCAAGATTTTTGGCTGAAACCTTGTGATGATATTCAGAAAGCAGCTGACACAGGTGATAGGGGCAGAATGCATGAAGGCATCAAATGAGAAATTGATCCAGTCAAGAAGAAAACGGCTCTGCTGAAAGACTTAACCAGAAATGTCATCAATGATAAAAACAACTCAAGTGCTGGATTGAACATTACGGAATTCTAGACTCCAGGGAGACAGAAATCAAGCACAAAGAGCTCAAAGGATTACCACAGTTTGAAGTTATGATCTATTTGGACAACGAGCCTACATTAGATTTGCAGAAAGCCATTAAATCAATTCTGGGAAACAAGGCATCCAGCAATTACCACTTGCCTGCTTCAGTCTACAAATGTGCCAGTGACAAATTACTTCAAAAGCTCTATGAAGTTATACTGCTCTGTTGCAAAGAGAAAGTGGTACCTCAAGATTTCAAAGATTCTCAATTTAAAGTTATACAAAAACAAGGCAGATAGAAGTAACTGTGATATCCATAGAGGTATCTCCCCACTGAACATCATTGGAAAAGTTGGCACTAATGTTATGGTTCCTAGGTTGCAGTCTCTAGGTAAAAGAATCATACGAGCGTGCACGTGTGTTTTGCAGTGCCTCAGAGGCTTTTGAGGACCTCTTGCATATGATTTGGTTCTCTGTGCTCCATGTTTGAAGTGCAGAGCCAAATTTAGATACCAGGAAATCCTGCCAGCTGCCAGCCAGGCTCTGTGCACCTGGATTGCATCAGGTGCAGGCCCCAGCCTTTCCTACCCCACCCCAAGCATTTTTCCCTGCACTAACCCCACATGCAGGGGTGTGCACTGGGGCAAAAAACAGTGGCACAGATTCATTCCCCACAGCAGCTGCACACCCCTGCTTGTGGGAATGCAGCCAATGTGTGCAAAAATTATACAACTTCAATGTAGAAAGATGGGACGAACATGTAGAATCCAGTCTGATATGGAGGAAATATCCAGTATTTGGGTGCAGTTCATTGTGAAGTGACTTTGAACTAGAGGATGAAAGCAAAGTGAGAAAAAAGGAAGCAACCCAGACAACACATGGATCCATGAAATCTGTAATAAGCTGTGTCCCTCTCTAATTGGGCTTGTCAGCCATAAACGGATTCATCAGGTATCTGACTAGATTTCTCTTACATGTACACCATGATCCAGAGGCAGTTGGCAGTTGCCTATTAGGGGTGTGCGAAGTGGGCCCTATTCAATTCGGATTCGGCCCAAATCAGGAACAGTGTTTTGATTTATTGATTCAGATCACTGTCCCTGGTTTGATTCAGTTAAATCTGAATCTGAAGATTCGATGCTGATTCAGAGAATCAGTGATTCAGACATAGACAAAGCTTTAAAAGATTTTTCTGCATAATTTGAAGTAGAAGCTGTGGCTTGTGAATGCTGCGATGCTTGGGCGCATAGAGCGTCCCACAGCAGCGTGGCGGGGGGCCCTCCCCATGCTTGGCGATGAACCCAGAAGTGGACTGGAAGTTCTTCTGGTCCACTTCCAGGTCTGCCAGAGAGTGCGCTGCCCTACACCCTTCTGCACCTCCCTGGCTCGGCAGTTGGCCACAGGAGTACCCCAGGTGCACACACCAGACCTAGGAAGCACCAATTGCAAACCTGGGGGGAGTGGACCCGGAAGTGGACTGCTTCTGGTCCACTTCCAGGTCTGCTACAAAACATGCCAGGGACCACCCCTCCCCCGTGCTTCTGTGGGACACTCCATGCACCCCAGCATCACAGCATTCAGAAACAGCCTGCTACCTAAAGGTTTATAAAAAAAAACATTTAAAGCTGTCTCTATGCCCGAATCTCCAAATCTTTCCAAATCTCTCCAAATCAATTCAGAAGGTTCTGATTCAATTCAGAGATTAAAGGGTCCTTTGATTCCATTTGGATTTGGAGATTTGGCCACTAAATTGGGCTGAATATCCGCTGAATCGAATCAGGAACCAAAGCTTCACACAGCCCTATTACCTATACATTTAATTAAACTGACGGCAGAATTTGGCCCATCCCATAACTTTCTGTAATGAAGAAATTTGTTGATTTCTTAGATGAGAATTTTGATATCTACTCAATAGTTTGCAGAGAACTCAAATACTATGGGTGGGGGTTTAGGTGAAATCTAAAAATGTAACAACTGATATTACATTGCTGGAAGCCATAAAACTGGGGGACTATGAAAGGTGTTTGAAGAGAAGTTGAGGTCTGATTTGTATACAAACAGTAAGTGTGTTAAATATTCATACAGAAACCATCCAAAGCTTGTCTGGCTTCATGGTTCATTTTTTAACCTCAAAATTAAGTTTGGGTTTAATGCACAGTGCATTTTACAGACATTTTGAGCAAATTATGCCTATATTATAGTTTTGCATTGAAATGTTTATAAAGTTAAGGCTTTCACATAATTTTGATGCACAATTGGATGAAGTTCAGTTTCCGTTTATTTTTTTCATTTGAGTCTGAAACGTTAATAAAAACTTGAGGAGTGATGGGGCAGAGATCAAAGTCGCAGAGACTGAAATCAAAAAGAAAATAGATGTGAACATTTCTGACCTAGAACAGAACTGTTGAATTTGGTACAATTTAAAGAAATGAACTTTAGGTGCATGAAGCTTTGAAGATGAGAATGTACTTGTACTATTTTGTGCACCTTGACATTTATTCTTTTCAAACACTCATTTTATGTTAATAGAAAATATTTTTTAAAAAGCCAGACCATTGGCTGATTTTATTTTGAGTAGCAATGCCAATTAGCATCCCTTGAAGTATTGACCCTTACATGAATATGACTTATATTATTTTTCATCCTTAACAAAATTCCACCCCGATCCTGCAGATCTTCCCAACTTCAAATTTAGTGCAACCACTCACCTGTGTAAGTGCTGCATGATTTATTTATATAATTTTATTTTATAAAAACATGGGAGAAAACCATGAAACAGTTCTTGGAATGCAGTATATAACTGTTGACTATTCTGAAGGAAACTAAGTATACATAACTATAATCTCTTGTACCAGGGTATTATCCTGCTGATTTATCTGGTAACAGTGATTTCCTGGAATGAAGTCAAGACAACAGTTTTACACATTGTAAAATGGCCTGAAACTAATTACTCTGCCAGCTCTGAAGAGAGTCATTGGCTCAAGTCTAGGCAACAACCTGCTATTTTCAATGCAATAAAATGGTCCTAAAGCTGGGCATGAAACATGATGTTTTGAAGATCAGATGATGGTAAGAAAGTGAGTTAAAATATTAATTAACATTCTGATCCTTGTTTCATGTAAGGCCTTTTGCAGTTTTGCCAATGATATCAAGGCAAGAAGGCAGGTGCCCTAAGAAATATTATGCGTATCATTTCCAAGTCCAAAATGGCATGTAAAGCAACACCTTGCTTATATGTACATGCATTTTTTGTAATTGTTCTTAATTTCTGTAAATTATGTTCTTTTAAGTGAAATAACATGCTATATAGTAAGTTCCTTTCCTGTTGCCACTTCTGCCACTCACAGTCAGATCTGCAGAACAGTTCTGTATATTGGTTCAGTGATTCCCATAAACCTTGTCTACTTATACAATTATATTGAAAAAGAATATTTAAAAACTTATCTACAAGTTAGTTACAAATTCAAACACTCTGAAGTCATAAAATTTCAGAATTGCCATTGCCTGTGCGCTCTTCATTTGGTTCTCTTGTACATAAGTATTATGAGAGCCTTTAAAGACATGATCACATCCTATTTTTTTCTAGAGGATCCCTGACTCATTCAATGCACAGAATGAATGATGATCAGGAAATGAATCAGTTGAGTAGTGCATGAGAAAACAACTTTATTTTAGTGTAGGTTTTTAAATGTAATTTCTTAGGGTTTTTTAAATAAAAAGGTAAAATTCCTGTTATGTATATTCATAACATATACAGACATCCATTCATTGAGGGCTGGCTGGCAAAGAAAGACTTGATTTTGCTAAAAGTTTTGAGCTTTCTAAATTTGTTTCATTCTACCTGCAAATGGAAATAAGACCTTTTGAAATCTTCAAGAAAATGTACTAGAACACTCCCTACACCTACCCCAGGATAACCAAACCAATAAACTAGTGTTTGGATCACTCAGATATGCCCTGTGGGATGTGGGGAATTCAGGGGTTGATCAGAAGTTCCCTCCTAGTTTTGAAAGACTTTTCCAATGAAAGTTTTGTTGAAGCTGATGCATTCCTGCAATACGCTTTTTATGATGAAAAACTGGTTAATTGAAGAATTCCCAATCAAGGCCAGAAGTATCCTCACAAATATATAAGGCCTTCATTGCTGCAGCTCAGGCTTCTGTTACTTGAGATACAGAACTGTGCCACTAGCTGAACCATAGCTGAACAGAATATGGGAAAACAAAATGCACCTTTAAAATTCCAGGGCTTCCCCCCCACCCCCAAGGATCAAAGAGGAGGTGAACATCAGTTCCAAAGAAGAGCAACTTGAAACCCTCTGGGTCAAATTATGGGGGTGGTGGTGGTGGTGAAAGAAACCTAACTGTAGGTATATACTATAGACTACCAAACCAGGGGGAGGAGCTCGATATGGAGTTCTCTCAAGAACTGGCAGTGGTCGTGCGCACATGGGACATGGTCATCATGAGCGACTTCAATTACCCAGACATCTCTTGGGAGGAACATTCAGCTAAATTGGATTGGTTGCGTTGCTTCCTGACCTGTATCAAAGAGCTAAACCTGACTCAGGAAGTGCATGGGCAAACCAGAAGTAATGTTCTACTGGATTTGGTCTTCGCCAAAGGAGACAATCTGGTGAGTAATTTGAATATAGAGGGTTGCCTGGTTTCAGCAACCATGAAACCATCACGTTCACTGTCCGTCACAAGGCAGGTAAATCAGCTACTAGGGTTGAAGTTTTAGACTTCAAAAAAGCAAATTTCAACAGTCTCAGGGCAATAGTAGGGTTAGTGCTGTGGGACCTGGAATGGAAGGTGGAAGGAGTGTATAAAGAGTGGTCGTTCCTCAAGGATACGATCCTCAAAGCACAAAGGAAGTCCATTCCTATGCAGAG
>NW_017728906.1:94413566-94447856 GCF_001723895.1 Crocodylus porosus | reverse complement strand
CCTCTCCCTGCCTGGCACCTGTGCAGCAGCTGTCACATCACACTGGTGCAGTGCAGCTTGTCAGGGCACCACACACTGTCCCAGAGCTGAGGCAGCTCCAGCAGTCACCCGGAGCCTGGCAGCACTCAGCCTGAGTGGCTCCAGCTCCTGGACACTGCCTGGAGCCCTGTGGTGCCATGCCAAGCCATGGTGCACCAGCATGATGCAATAGCTACCACGTGGGTGCCAGGTGGGTGGACCATCAGCACTGCCTCCTTCTGTGTGGGGGGGCTCTGCCATAAGCCCCCAGAGGCCTTGATTGCTGCTGCTGCAGCCGATGAGTGCAAAGGTTTTTTTGTTTAAGTGCTGGGACACTGGGGTCCCTTTCCCCCTCCTCTGGCACCCCTCCTCCCTACTTACCAGCGCAGAGCCCAGGTCCAGCTCCCTGTGGTGACAACTGGGGACTGACTGAACCTCTGAATTTATTCAGAGGCTTCCAAATTGATTCAGAGGCTTCCGATTCGATTTGGAGGCTTCTGATTCAATTCAGACCTTATAATGGGCCTCCCGATTCAATTTGGATTCAGAGATTTGGCCTCCAAATCAGATCGGCTCAAAGCTTCACACCACCCTACTGGTAAACCCTCTTGGCTTAATAGGGGTATCATGGTCCTCTTCAAAAAGAAGAAAGAGGCATACAAACAATAGAAGCTTGGGATAGTCCCCAAGGAAGACTATACAACAATGGTCTATACTCTGAAGGAGCAGATTAGAAAGGCTAAGGTGGTGACTGAATTTAAACTAGGAACAGAAATCAAGGACAATAATAAGTTCTTCAGGTATGTAGGAAATAGGAGGAAAACAAATGGAAGTGTGGGGCCATTGCTTAACTCAGGACAGCTGATAACTGACACTCAGGAGAAAACTGAACTTCTGAATGACTACTTTGCTTTGGTATTTCACTGGACTAAGCAGAAAATCATACTAGATAAGGTTCAGAATAGGCATGGTGGGAATGACTGCCTTCCTATTTGAGCTGGTGTGTGATCAGTTAGAAAAGTTAGCCATAAGTCAACAGGACCTGATGAACTTAATCTGAGAGTGCTGAAGGAGCTGGCTGAAGTCATCGTGGGACCTCTGATGAAACTCTTCCAAAACTCGTGACACTCGAGTCTTACTGAAGACTGTAAGAGGGCCAATGTTGTGCCCATCTTCACTAAGGGGAGGAGAGAGGACCTGGGCAACTATAAGCCAATTAACTATCCCAAGGCAAATCCTGGAAAAATTCATCAAGGAGTCTCTGTGCAATACACTTGCCGAAGGTACGATTCTGAATGACAGCCAGCATGGCTTCATTGCAGGCAGGTCTTGTTTTACCAATCTCATCTCCTTCTACGACCAGATAACTCGCTACTTTGATAAGAGAGAGGATGTCAAAACTGTGTACCTAGACTTCCAAAAGGCCATTTGATCTGGTATCCCATGAAGTTCTCACAGGAAAATTGGAGGATTGTGGCTTAACTGCAGGACAATGAGGTGGGTAAGAAGCTGGCTGTGGGGTAGGGCCCAGAGAGGTCTAATGAACAGATCTGTGTCTTCCTGGTGAGAAGTGGCCAGTGGTGTCCCACAGGGGTCTGTGCTTGGTCCATTCTTTTTCAACATCTTTATCAATGATTTGGATTTGGGGGTGAAGAGCTCACTGGCCAAGTTTGTGGATGACACCAAGTTATGGGGGAGCATGGTCACACTTGAAAATAGGCTGCAGATACAGGTGGACCTATATAGACTGGCAAGTTGGGCAAAATGGAACCAGATAAAGTTCAACATTGAGAAGTGTGAAGTGCTCCATCTGGGGATGAACAATCCCCAACATATTTCCAGGCTTGGTGGTGCCAAACTGACTAGCATCATAGCTGAAAGGAACCTAGGGGTAATAATATACCATAGTATTAACATGAGCCATCAGTGCGATGCTGTAGCCAGAAGGGCAAAAAATATTCTGACCTCCATCAACCAATGCATCTCAAGCAAAACCAAGGAAGTGATTCTTCCACGTTACTCAGCAGTGGTGAGAACACAGCTGGAGTAGTGGATCCAGTTCTGCACTTCAACAAGAATGTGGAAAAGCTTGAGAGTCCAGAGAAGGGCCACGTGTATGATCAGATACTTATAAGGCAAGCCATATGACTTGGGTATCTTCAGCCTAAAAAAGAGAAGGTTGAGAGGGGACTTGGTAGCAGCTTACCACTATATCAGGGGAATACATCAAGGGCTCAGCAAGGAACTGTTCACTAAGCCACTCTTGGGGAAAATGAGGAGTAATGGTCACAAACTCTTGGAAGACCATTTCAGCCTTAACACTAGGAAAAAAGCTCTTCATAGTTAGGGTGTCCAGACTGTGGAATAAACTCCCTCCAGAGGTAGTGCAGTCATCTACCCTGGAAATCTTCAAGAAGAGACTAGACGTTCACCTTGCTGGGGTCACCTGACCCCAATTGTTTTTCCTGTCTAGTACAGGGGGGGATGGACCTGATGATCTTGTGAGCTCTCTTACAATCTATGACTATATGAGAAGGTCATAAGACTTCTTTATAATGGAAAATATTAATTAATGTTGCATGCAGGGCTTGTATAATCCCTTCAAGTCCATTGACTTTGGTTTATAAATCAGATCTTAATGTTTACTGCTTATCGTATCTAATGATTGAATTTTCACTTGCAGTAGTGTAAGACAGGAGTGGCTTCTCTGAACTGAGTGGAATTACACTAAAATGAAACTGATGTATATAATATGAGAATGAGGCCATTGAAATCTGAATTGTGAACACTGCATTTATATTAATAAGAAAGGATGAGAGAAGAAATACCAAAAAAAATCCAGAAAAGCATGACACTGGCTAAAAGTGTTCATAGTTTATGAATAGTCAGTTTAGAAGGAAAACAAAGTATGCTTTCTTTAGAAATAGTGCGGAGTGATGTATGGTATTTCATCCTAGCTGAAATAGATCTGTGAGAGAATTTTAGAGTTTGTGACATTTATAATTGTTCTATTATGGACAGAAAGAGATCATCTCTGAATCAGCCTAACTGGATAATAACAAATGGGAAATTACACTTGGTTCCAGTTTGTTTCTGATAGCCTTGCCTTGGCCTTGAATCATAATTGCAATGCTGATTTTTAAGGGCACATGTACACATTTGCAGGATCCAGTCTATGATCATGCAGTTTACTTTAATGTTTATCAATGATGGGACCCATACTAGGAATGCAATCTAAGCACATCAGGATAGGGAGAAAGGGTGGGTAAGATCAGAGGGGACTAGCAAGTCCTCTGGGGAGTGGGAATTCGTGAGATTGGGTGGGGCTGGTGAGTCCACAGGGGAGTGCCTGGTGGGGGTTGGGGAAGGCAAAAGGGCTAAAAATGACCTGTTCACGGTTGGGTGTGGTATAGAAAAAGTTGGACTTTCCCAGTCCTGGGGCTGTATTCCAAACATGTATACAGGTTTGGTTAGATCAGGCATGGGTTAAGTCAAACTACATAGTGCACCTCCTTGGCTGAACTAAATTAGATCAGGCTATCTATTTTTACCTGCTCTAAACTCTCTGAATATATGTACAGTTCAGCACTTAGATTGACCTAACCCTTGTTAGGTCAATCTAAGTGTAATGTCTGCACATACTCTAAGGCTGAAGCATCTGCTAAATCTGAACTTATGTATTAAATATTTGGAGACTTTGTTAATTAACTTTAACATTATTATAATCTCCTTAACAGTATTTCAAAATAACTGGCTGTGATTAATAGACCATGATAAGAATTTTGATCAGTCATGATCTAATGGTTTTTTCTGTAAAAAAAGGGAAGAATTTATTGTACATTAAAATTACTTTGTTTGAATTAATTGTAGATTTCAATCTTGTTTGAAAAATGCAATCTTCATCCATTCAGTGACATACAAAGTTAGTTTCTTCTGTTCAAACATTTACAAACCTATTTCCTTTTCTTCTGCCATTATATCATTTAATTTCATGTGGTTTTAATGAGTGACTGTTTTCAGCAGTTTCTGGGAGATTCAGTCAGCAATATTTCATTCTGGAATAAAAGCTAATGATCCATAAATTCTTAATGCCATATTTTTATAGCCAGTAAATTAGTCTTTAATGGGTTCAATAAGTTCTGTGATGTATGTCATTAATTGTTAATGGTGTTTTAACTAGATAATTGTTGTGAAAGGTTGTTTATCATCACCATTGGTAAATGACTGATCCTTGCAATCTGTTCTGCCTCCTACGGCTGAACTTACCCTATCTACCACCATATACTGAAAATCAGGAGCATGAGGCAGAGATCAAATAGCACATTCAAATGTTTCTAGTGGATAAAAAACCGTCACCTACAGACCGGCAGATTTAATAAGGTCAGATTAGTTTTCCTTTTCCAAATGAAAATACATCCATATCATATCCTAGTGCTCTTTGCACATAGCGCAGACATATTATAAATCACCCTTGTCTGAGTAATAAGAATACTTGCGCTTAGATGGAAACCAGTTCAGGCATTAAATTACCTAAAGATTATCCTAGCCAATGATTTAGTGATCTGAGTAGCAAGTGAAGCTTAGATAGTCATTAGTATTTTCTCTTTAGGATAAAGGGCGTAGTATTACCCTAACTACATGAAGTAATGAGAGAAAACACTTCCCTAGAAATGCTGAGTGAGACAGACTCTTCAGCATGTAAAACTAGCTGTAGACAGGAACAGTCACCCCTTGACTGGAATGATTAGACAGAATGCAGAGCTTTATTGATTGTTTCAATTAGAGGATACATTTATAAGGTCAGTTATTTCTTTGATCCAGTCCTGTTTAATTAAATATAATATCTATATGAAGCCCTGTTTCTCAGAACATAGGAGCTGCTAGTTATTGGGTCTGACTGTAAGTCCATCTTACCGGGTATCCTATGTCACATGGTGGCAGAGAGTGGATGCTACTGATGCACGTTTCCTCCAAGACTTTGTCCAATCCCTTTTCTGAATGTTGCTAAACTGTCAGCTTGCACAACATCTTGTAGCAATGAGCTCCACATTTTAATTACACACAGTGTGAAAAAGAACTTCCTTTTGGTGGTTTTAAACATACTACCTACTACATTTATTTTATGGGCCCTAGTTCTTGTATTGTGAAAGACAGTAAATACTAAATTCCTATTTATTTTCTCTTTATCGTTTAGTATTTTGTAAACCCTTATCATGTAGGGATCAAATGGCAGGAGACAGTTTCTTTGTTCACAGTTACAAGCCCACCTCCAAACAAGCAGTCTACCCAAACAGCTCTCTCAGCACCTTTCTCAGGAACGCTACAAGTCACTCTGTGATTGTCTCATAGCTTCTTGTTGCTTTCTCTGTGTGCTTCTCTGACCTTTCTATTGCTTCTGTCTCCATTACCTCAGATTCCTAAATGTCTTGGCAGATGGCTTTCTGGTGCTGATTCTTCCATTTTCAGATAGCTAGTCCATAAATACATTTGATTGATGTGCTATAATCCTTCCATTGCTACACTTGAAGATACAGGAGGTCATTTTCCTGGGAATCATAGTTAATAAAGCTGAGACTTTAGTAATTGATTAAAAAGATTAGGGACAACATTCTGAGTTGACCTAAATGTTGGTGTAGTTTAAAGTTACACACTGGTGAACCAGTGAGTGAAAGCCAGCTGTAGTAACCTACTCAAGGAGAAGCAGAAGAGCATATACAAAAGCAGAATCCAGAAGAGCATATAAAAAAAGCACCTGGTAAAGCTCCCAGGGGCAGGGAACTACTTCCCACCCCTGCTTACCCAGCTGATCAGGAGCAAATTTGCTCCCAGTCAGCTGTCTACATGTGCCTTACTGTGCAGTAATTACTCAGCAGTTAATTTGCTACTTGCATTTGCAGGTAGCAAATTAACTACTGAGTACAGCAAATTATTGTGCAGTAAGGGTCTGCATGCGTAAATAGGGATGCTTACAACACAGTAATTGTCTCTATTGTGCAGTAAAACATCTTGCATAGATGCATCCAGTGTGTAGCTAAGCATTCATAATTTATTATGAAAGGTAATAAGAGGACACATTTACCAGTTATGACAAAGTACTGTATAGGACAGACTGTCCTCATACATTTGTCAGCAAGTCTGTCTCTGCTCTTATAGGCTGCTTGCAGACATGAGAAAAAACCAAACACTCTTTACTTTAAATTTGGTGCACTCCCATGCCAAGCCCAGCACATGCCCAGAAGAGGCAGGGCATTACTTTGACCTGGCTCTCCAACATCTTTATAGATCAGGTGCTTTTTAGTGGGGCTTTTTTGACACTTATCTAATAGCTAATTGAATCAGCTACTAGGTAAAAGGACCAAAAGGCCTTGAAGGTGCTTATCAAAAGTGGAGCACCTTCATTAACTGGTGTCCCTTCCAGCGGCTGGGCTGCTGCAGTCCAGTCTCATGCCTGGTGCTGTCTCAGGATGGGAGCGGGGGACAGAAGTGGGGAAGAGGGCTTGGACTGGTAGTTTCCCAGCCTGCTTCAGTTTACCTGCCCCTACTCCAATGCAGGCTGGGAAAAAAACAGACCAAGCTCTCTCCCCTTCCTTCTCCCCCGCTCCCATCCTGAGATAGCATTGGCACTGGGAGAGGCGTGGTGAAGCTAAGGGAAGAGGTTCCCAACATGCAGCCTCTCTTGCTGGATTAGCTCACAATTGGAGCTTGATTCCCAACCCAACAGCTAATAGCTGGTCTAATCCATGGCACTTTCTGTGAAGTATCATGAGTTAGATCAGGGAGCTGCACTTCTGTCTGTTCCTATTGTCTTTACACTAACAGTCCAACTAATGCCAACAAACAGGGCCTTGTGCAGTTACTCATGTAAAACATTTCACTGGGTTGCCCTATAAATTATTATTTTTTAAATACCTTTGAGGTTTACGAAATGAATTAATTTTGTAAAACTCACCAGTTGGGGAAATTGCTCTGGAAGCATTTTGCAAAATCTAATATTTCACCATATGCAAATCTCCAGGAAACAAGCCTACCACAATCTTATCTTAAGCCTTCAATTCCTACTCTTGCTTTGCTCCTCTCATAGAAGCTGACCATAATCTGTTTAATAACTGTATGGTCTATTTACAGTATTCTAAACAAAACACACCCTAAGACAATAATCTTTTTTTTCAGTTGTTTAATGAATATAAGGTTAATTTTATTAGTACTAAATGGGCAGCATTTTCAGTTTTAATCTTTAAAGTCATAGGCTTGATATGGTTTTCAAAGGAACCTGAATTTACAGACCCCCAAGAAGGTAGGCTGTGTAGGACTCCTGGACTAAAAAGAAGACTTAGGCCTAGAGGGGTAAACAGGCTGTACTGGGAAAAGGAGTGCTCCCTGCTCCCATCCCCAGTCTCTCCCAATGACATCAACAGGAAAGTACACTCTTCCCAAATTCTGCCATTTTTATTGCCAGGTTTAAAGGGATTCAGTACATTGGTTCCAGTGGCCCAGATGAAAACAAAACAGGCTGCATCCAAAAAACAGTCCCACAACTTCCACCTCTGTAATGTGGTTGGGGTGGGTGTAAAGCTATAGTATCATATGAACAAAAGGGATCACCTGGGTTATCATATCTAGTCCCATAGTATCACAAGTACAATGTCACATAATCCTGTCAAAAGGTCTCATGCCTTGGGGTGTCTAAATTTGGGCCGCTGACCCAGTGGCTCCAACCTTGATCATGGAGGCAAATTTATGCCAGTTCCAATATTAAAATCAACTGTACAGCTTTGATATATAGCGAGTCAGGACTAAATTAAAAATCGGCAAAAAAGCAGAATATGTTCTTTTGAGATTAAGGCAAAAATATTTTGCATCTGGTGAACAAGCTGGGATTTTGTTTTCATGTAGCTAAATAAAGGGGAAACCCAGCATTACATACCAGACATCTAGGATAATAATGGGACAATAATCATAAGCACCACAGAGGAGTGCACAGGATTTCAAAGGCTGAGCATCTTTATAGCCTTAGTGGAGGTACCAATGATATGAGTCAATCTAACTCCCTCCAGTATTTGCAGATCCCTACAGTGCTTCGATAGGATAATATATTGCTGGATGCACCTAACCTCATTACAGGAACTGAAGGTGGTTTTTTCATGTCTAATGCTGGGAAATTGTCCAGCTTAGGCAGTCAGTTTTTAAAAAACATGTATTAAAACATGTGAAAAATGTAAATGATAGAAGAGAGACCAGTCCTATGAGGTGCTCAGAACCTTCTTCCCCTCTTGAGGTCAGCACCTCACAAAAACATGCCTTTATAGTAGTATAGTAGTTGATTGCCAATGCTGAAGTGGCTTGTAAGGAGTTATTATAATTAAATTCATATTTTAAAAAATCCAAATTGCTGGAGAAAGTACAAACCTCTCTCAACAAGTTTTCTTTCTAAAATGAGGACAAGTTTCTTTAATTTATTTACTCTCAACTCCCCTGACCTTAAGAACTTAATCCTCTGACCTCTAACCATGGTAATAATCCTTATTCTTGTGAACACTGAGTTTGACATTAGCTCACATAAGAATTAGGATTTGCAGATGGTCCTCTGTGACCCCTGGCAAATCTTTTAATTTGCTGTGGCTCAGCTCCCCAGTTCCTGCAGGTCTCCTATGCAAAGCCAGTATAATACTATTTCCTTCCCCTCAGTCTCTCTTGCCCATCAGTTTCATTGTGAATTCTTTCAAGCAAGGAACTGTCTTGCTGTACACATAAGATACCTGGCATGATGGGTCACACATCTTGGTTAAGACCTATAAGTGTTACCCATTATTTATTATGTAAGTAATAAAGTCAAAACTGAGGACTTAAATTTTTGATCATATAATTGTTAGATGGTGGCATTTAGTAACTTCTGTAGACTTTTTCTCTTAAAAAATAGAATTCCATACAAAGCAACTATATTTCATTTAAATACTATCTTTAAACTTGGCAAGG
The DNA here is from genome assembly GCF_001723895.1 of Crocodylus porosus. Lineage (NCBI taxonomy): Eukaryota > Metazoa > Chordata > Crocodylia > Crocodylidae > Crocodylus > Crocodylus porosus. Next base: position 94,438,865 of record NW_017728906.1, on the reverse strand, counting down.
GAAAAAATTATTTCTACATCTTCTCTGAGGTGGTTTTACCCTCACACATTTGCTCTTTAATTTTCAAAGCTCCCACACCCACTTTCTACTTAGCACCAGCAGAGTAACCAAGGGTGAGCAACTGGGGCACGAGCTCCTGGCACTCAGTGAAGGGGCTGGGGGAATGGAGGCAGGAGGGCACTGGAATGGAGGCAGGAGGGGTTGAGGCTCCAGCTATGCGGAGTGGACTGGGGACAAGACGCCACTGTGAAGGGAGGTGTCGCTGTCAGTAACTAGGTTAAACCTGCCCTGGCCTTGCAGCTACTGCCAAATTAAGAGTTTTACACTGTCACTTGGCATATAACTCTGCAGCGGATGTGGGGCCAGGGAAGGGTATATCTGGCTGATGGTGGTAACACCTCCCCTTACAGCAGCATCCTCTCCGACTCTGGAGCCTCAAGGCCTTCTGCCTCCATTCCAGAGGCATAAATCCTATTAGGAGGCCTCTTCTGTGCAAGGCACAAATTCTACCAGTTACAGCCACTCAGGCATGGTCCCAGGAGGGTGCACCCCCTTTCATTCCTGCTTCACCCAAAGTTTAAAACCAACTGCCTGGCAGTGGCAGCAGTGTTTCTAGCCAGGCAGTGCTAAGGGAGTCACCTGAATTCATGGTTCATTATAATCTACCTGATCCCTTCTAAACTCTTCATTCTGCAGGTGTTAACAATCCCCTCTCCTTTTTAGTGGACTTGATGTTCCACTAAACAAGCTATTCTTTCTTGTGCAATTCTGCTGTTAGCTTCTCATGGCAATGTACCTTCTATTTCACAGTGGTAGCTAAAAACCATTAACTCAGATGTGGAAACATGAACTCAAGTGAGGAAATAACTTTCAGTGAATCATGGGATGCACTGTCAAGATGCTCAAGAAGGCTAGATTTTGTTTTATGAATCTGAAAAAAATGTACATTTAATTCTAATGACTATAGGACTAATGAAACAACATCTTTGGATTTTTTTTTGCCCAATTTATTGCGTTTTTATATATAATATGTGATACAGCAAATTAATGCACGTTCTAATAGGTACAGTTATTTGTGCTTTGGTGTTAAACTTAATAGGCCCTAGGCCGCTAGTGTATTAGGAAAAAAAAAACCTAGTTCCTTTTTAACTGGAGGAAAAAATGTTATATGTGATAATCAGCGATCCTAGTTTTCTCTGATAAAAAAAAACAATTTTTGGTTTAAAAACAACCCCCAAATCTACTTTTTTCCATGATTAAAATGAAACACTACTAATATATAATTTTGTTTTAATCATGGAAAAACGTGTTTTTTTTAAATCTGAAAATTGAGGATTTTTTTATCAGAGAAAACCAGGATCCCTGTTTGGTTCTTTTACCCATAAGGCAGTGGGGCCCTTCAGGTTAAATACGTCCCTGGCTCATCCCAGTTTGTGAGTCCCCTTGTCTCCCTACTAGGATAAGTCAGGATAACAAACCTCTATTTTTGTTTCCCTTACAGAGGTAGTTTTTATCATCCTTTTGAAAGACAGAGAATATATAGTGCATGTTCAGTTTTATATTTTAAGTGGGATTTTCTTGAGTGCTCAGCACTGGTTTAAATCTACTCCCACAGAGTAGGAAGGCAGCCAATGCTGAATGCTTTAAATAATTCCACCCTTACTATTCAAGCTGTTTCCTTACTTTTTTGCAGACATAAGCAATTTCTTCTGTTTGCATCATCCTTGGCTCGGGTTTGTTTCGATGGGGACAGACTACATTCAAATTGCTGTGATGCTCAGTGCTGATAGTGACACAGAGTAGCTACTAACAGAGCCTTTCCTCCTTCCCTAGTACCTTGTATCCCTGTTTCCCTGAAACCTTGAAGGTTTGGTCTCTGCTTCATCAGCCATATGCAGACTTTTTAGCTGGGTTCAGAGGAGTGACTAGAAATAGCTACACGTACGGAAAAAAATAGTTTACTGCATTCATTGTGTGCACATCTGCAATAGCTCTGATTTCAGGAATTGTAACTGAGACCAGAACTTTATTAAGCAGGCCTGACAATCAGCAAATGATCCTACCTTTATTTTTGTGCTTTGATATACAATAAAACAATTAGTATTATATGAATTTCAGCAGAAAAGCATTATATCCATCCCATTTTTCCTGAGACTGTCTAGAATTTTGGAGGCCAATCCCAGGCATGGGGCACAGATTAAAATTGAGCATCCCGGGTGTGGGGCACAGTCCAGCAGGGAAGGGAAGTAATGTAGTACCCCAGGAAGGCAGCCAGGCAGGCTGGTTGTCCCAGCATGCCACTCTGCCTCCACCTTTCCCTGCAGTGGGCCACTGACTTAAGAGGGGAGGAAAAGGGGAGGGGGGAAGGGGGCGATGTACCAGATGTCCTGTATTTCCAGTAGTGATGGATAGTTACCCTAAATCTAACAGACTTGTCTGAGTCACCACTTCACTATTCTATGGCTTTCACTGGAGGTATACTGGGATAAAACTGCAGTGATGCAGTGGTAAACTAAACATTCATAATTTTACATATATTATCTTTTGTGTTTGGTAATAACAACACTTGCTGTCTCATATATGTGGCCTTCTTTGGGAAAAATTATTCAGCCCCAGTGAAATACAGCCTCCATGTTCGTGAACACAAGTGTGTCAGCCCTTGGCCTCAAACCTGGCCAAGCATGACCACTCATCCTGGGCTGCCACTCAGACTGGGTAAGGCTGGCCTGAAGCCTCCATCAGGGTCTAGCCCTCTGCCCACTCCGTGTCACCAGAGTGGCCAATCCGGGTCATTTGACCCTCCATTTTCCCCATATAAGCTCTTAATCAGGAACAAGAAATGTCTGGGCAAAAGGGCTTAATCTGATACCAGACCACTTTGCTGTTCCCTCTGTCTTGCTCTCTGACTCTTCTCCCTGCTTGCTCCCAGCTTGCTCTCTGACTCTGCTCTATGCCTGATCTCTTGGCTGCTTGACTCAGCTCATTCCTAGACCCCGCTCGCAGACTGACCACCTGACTTGTGCTTAGAGTCTTCCTGTTCCCCCTGACCCTGTTTGGCACCTTGATCCTCCGGTGGCCCCAGACCTGGCCACCAGTGACCTAGTGTGACAGTTTGACTGGAGCACCCATTCAGTGAAGTGGGTCCAGTCTGAAGCCCAAACCCTGCTGGTGTTCTTGGACCTGCCCACCTCAGATGCTACATCCCAGGGAGACTTGAAGGTTAGACAGGATTAGCCGGACCAGCTGGCCTTCTTCTGACAAGTACTAGAAGCCTGGGTGCAGCAGTTGCAGGCCAAAAACCTATCCCTCCAGTCTGAGGTGGCATACTACTAGGAGAGCAACCAGCACTGATGGAAGCATGATGTTTGGAGAAGAAAATTGTTGCATTCCAGGCCTATCCAGCAGAGTCTTGTGCTGTGCTTCCATTACCTGAGAGGTACAATGGAGACCAGCAGCATTTCAGGGGATTTCTTATTCAATGCCACCCTTTGTTTCTAACTCAACTTGAAACCTACTCCCCAGGAAAAGGGGAGCCTTGTAATAAGGCTGACAGAAGATGCTCTGAATTGCACCTTCTCACTGATGGAGAACAACAACCCCATCTTCCAGGACCTGGAGGCATTCCTTCAAGAACGCTCCACAATGTTTGATGATCTCCACTGGGCCCAGAGAGCAGAAGCCAATTAAGGAAACTTTGTCAGGGGCAGAGTACACCACCTTCATGAAGTCCAGGAGGAATTAAAACAACATCTAGAAAAGAGAGAGACATATAAGCACCAATCAAACCAGAATCAACAGGCAGGGCCCACCTGCCCTGTGGGACAGAAAGAGTGGTTGTCAGCTGAACACCTTCACACAGACCAGCCTTCACGGAAGCTAGACCACCACTTCCTTGGCCTCTTCTGCACAACCCAGCAAATCAACCTAGTAATATCTGAACTACAACTTCCCCAGACACTGAGAGCCAAGTGATATTCCACGTATCACTACTCAAGGCACAAACCCTCTGGCTTGCATTCTGGCTCTGTTCTTTGCCTGGTATCCCAGCTCTCCATCCACCTTGTTCTCTGACTCCATTCTCTGCTTGATCTCCTGGCTTACTTATTCAGCTTTTCCCTAAATTCTGCTCTTGGAATGATTTCCTGGCTTCCTGACTTGGATTGTGCTTCGATTCTGCCTGCTCCTCCTGTCCCTGGTTTGCGCCTCAATCCTCAAATGTCCCCAGACCTGGCTGCCTATGACACAACATGACCAGGAGTGAAAAAACAATCGTACATATAAACAACATACTTGGAAATGAGACCCTGGTGTATCCTCTAAGTTGATGTTTTGTGTTCTGTTAGGCAGTTGAGCTAGCAGATGCTGCCACAAGTTTGCAGATACAAAATTATTATAGGTATAATTTGCATCCTTTGTGCATCCAGAAAGAAAGATGGGCCTTGTGCATATTTAGGCTTGTATTTAAAAGCATGTCACAAACTATTAACCCATGTACACATACCTTGTGCACATAAATAGTCTGGGTTCATGCAAGTATTTTAATCAGCTTCAAGTCAAGTCTATAAATCCATTCCAGAAGCGCAGAGGGAATGGTGATCCACCCCTAAGAAGGATACCCACATGTTCTCCTGATTTAGAGGAAATCCCTGGGTGATATAAAGATCCACAGCCAGATTTCCACTACCCACTCTTCATGCTGGGGGGTTGCTGGGGTGGAGTAGGTTAATGGAAACAAGGGAATAAAGACAAATTAAGATATACCTGTGATCATCAGCCAGTTCAGTGATCCCTAGGGCTGATCTATATTAGGAAGAGTTATTTTAGTTCCCAGGTAGCTCCAGGATTGAGGGAGCAGAAAGGGGATTTACTCCCTGCTTTCTTGACCTTCCACCACCAACCATCACTTGCACTGGCCCATAAGACTGTTCACATAAGAAAGGCTTTCTCATATGTGAGGAGGAAATGTGTTCATTAACTATTTAGTCCCGATGACAATTTCACAAGGTAGGTATCAGAAAAAAGTACCTTTACCAGAAGGACAATTAGAAATTAAACACTTTACAGAACTACCTGGGTCATCATCAAAGAAGGAGCCATTGCTGGAAAGTAAATTAGGTAAGATACTGCTGGGTTTTTCAAAGAGGAAAATCTTGACTGATGCAGATGATTGTACTGACTGACTTTGGAGATCTTTTCCAAACATGTGATTCCATGATTTGCTTCAAAAAGAAGGCGAGGAAATTGGACTGCCATGGGTAGGACATAAACAAACACAAACTTCTCATAAATGTAGACTTTAAATTGAGATTAGGCTCACTGGTGATTACATCTCATAGATTTCATAGATGTTAGGGTTGGAAGGGACCTGGCAGATCATCGTGTCTGACCCCCTGCTCCGGGCAGGAATGAGTGCTGGGGTTAAGTAACCCCAGCCAGATGCCTATCCAATCTTCTTTTCACAGGTAACTCTTAACACTGATGCTGACTGTCTCTGTTCCCCATGGAATCTCCTCTCCAGAAACCACTACTATTTTCACATGCTGAGAGGAAAGAGGAAGTTTTATTTCCTTACACGGTGTTTTCACATGGCTGGGAAAAAGAGACTTCAGAATACACCTACAATGTGAAACCTACCAACTTTTTATGCGCTGACTAAAAATGGTCCTGAAGATCAATCCACTAAAAAAATGACAGGGAGTGGGGGTGAGAAAAGACATGCTCCCCTTCTAAACTCGATCTATGTAAGAAAGGTGAAGTGCAAAATTTGAAACTGTAAGTAGCAATGGTGAAGGTGGCAGGTTTCCAATACCAGTGTTGTCATCTTATTCTGAAAAGTTGACCTTTTTACGCTAACACTGCATCTTTTCTTTTTCTGTATGACAGCATTTCGCATTTTTGTGGAAACAGTTCTCTAATAGGTTTTCTCTTTGCCATTTATTACATATCATGTGCTAGGTTTGGTTTCTAATAGTTCCTTTTCATCCAGCTGCCTACTGCTGACTGTGGAAAGTGTAGGTTTGGCTCCATTGATGGCTCTCTGTAATGGCTGTGATTACACCCTCTGCATCTTCTTCACAGTGCCAGCCTTTCAATTGAACAGCACATTATGCCTGGATAGGACTCAAAGAGCAGCTTAATATCAGGGTTCTCTGGAGCTATAATAAGTGGTTCATGATTGAACAGATAAAGCCACATCAATATTTCCGTATGGTCCATGAGGTAAAACACATCAGTCCTACATACACGTATTTTTGCGTTAGGGCTTTGAACATGTATTTTACCATAGCACCAAAAAAAAAGAATTAATAGAAACAATACCATACAGAACATATAAGTATGAAACAGTCAATAGTCAACCACCAAGATGCCTGTTACAAGTGGCAGAGAAATACCCTCTTCTTGCAGGACCAGATAAATACACTTGTTACTCACTATTTTCAGACTGACTGTCTGCTATTAAACCTATGAAAGTGAAAATATCCTTTACAAAACATTTCACACCAGGATCTGGGACAGAAGCTCCATAAGCCGGTTTGATAAATCAGTTAAGCCTGATACTACATTCAACCACATTTATCTTAAACCAGTTTCAGCCATTTTAAAACTGGTTTATATGCACTGAATTTATGTTCTGTTACAGGTTTAAACCAGTTTCTGATCACTTAAGCCAGTTTATGTGTAACTTCTGTCCCTAGCCATGGTGAAACTGAGATATTTCACTTTTAAGCGTCTTTGAAGAACTTTTGGAAATGTCACCATGGCTAGGGACAGAAGTTACACATAAACCAGTTTAAGTGATCAGAAACTGGTTTAAACCTGTAACAAAATGGAAGCTCAGTGCACATAAACCAGTTTCAAAATGTTTGAAACTGGTTTAAGATAAACCTGGTTGAACGTAGTATCAGACTTAAGTGATTTGGGTCAAACCAGTTTATGAAACTTCAGTCCCAGACCCTTCCCGGTCCAAGTTAAATCAGAGCCTCCCAGCATGCTTTGCAGTCCTGGACTGGGCTGTTCTGTCTGCTCCAGAGAGCAGGGCAGGCCCCACCTCTCTGTTCCCTAGCTAAAGCAGTGAAGGCTGACAAGAAGCTGGGTGGGTCAGAGGGCAAACCCAGCTGGGGATACAGCCCAGTGTACAGGGGAGGGACTGCCCCCCCGGCAAACCCTGGCTGGAGGTCTGGAGCCAGAAACGGGGGGTGGAGGGTTAACCCCCCCCCCCACTTTCCCCACTCAAATTTACTGCTGGCTGCAACTGTAAACTACAAATCCCAGAGGCACCTGGAAGACCAAATGATGAGCAACCCTGTGGAGTCCTGCTGCTGTAGTTCTGGACTGCAAATCCCAGAGACCTCAGGGACAGCAGGAAAAGGAAGTTAACACACAGCCAGAAAGTTGTGCTCTAGTGGCCCCTGGCTCCTGACCTAAGCCATTGCAGGCATATGGCTGCATTTCCTGAATCAAAGGTAAATGTCTGTTCACTTCTTTTCCAATTTAATATGTGCAGTTTAGACTAACTTGCAAAGCCTGAGTCAATTCAGCTACAGGCTTTTTGATTGTCTGTACTTAGCTCATAAGTCCAAAAAGAATGTTAGCCAGGTCCATGTGTGGTCAGGGCTATAGGCACTACCATACTACCATTATTTACCACTTAGTTTAGGCAGCCTCATATGCTGAGAAATTGTGAGTTGGCCCCATGCCCCCTGTTGTGAAATGTAAAAGAAATAATACAACTTTGGGTTCTTCATTTACTTTTTGATTATTGAGACTTTGGGGTTCACATCTGCACCTTTTCCCCCTGCCCCTCCAAACATGAGGGCTAAAAATGTTCTATTTAATAGAAGCTGAAATTTTCACGCAATGAATCTGATTGAAGAAGTCAGAAGAAAATGCCAAATATTGCAGGATTTACAATAATTTCTCAAGAGGTGACAAGAGATTGAGAAGGGAGGCGGGGCTGCTATTCTCACTTTTATATAAATCTGCCCACATGTTTACTAGTGGTCATATTTACTGTCAGAAAAGCTTTGGCCAACAGGACAGGTTGTCTTTCAGATGTAAGGAGGAAAGATAACATATGTTCTTGTAAAAATATGTGAATATGCAATAGGACCTAGTTTTTCTATTACAGGCTAATAGAAAGAGTTGAAGGGAGGATGCTCGTCCCCTTATTCACACGAAGTGGAATCATCTTACTCTATAAGCTCTCATAATGGATTCAAGCTATGGTATGTGTAACCTAGCCAAGCACTCAAGAGTTAGAAACTGCTAGAATTAAGTTTGTCTGTGCAACCTTATTTCATCCTCTGCATATGGATGCACTTTGACACAGTCTTTAACCATATGATGACACTGTACTTCTCAGAACACCTTCCTTGTTCAGTGCAGGGGCTGGATGGACTTGTTATAGAGCTGGGCAGTGAAGGAAGATATTATCTGTAGGACCCCTGCTTGGTTGGCTGCAGAAGAAATTATCATAATGGGTTTGTTATTCTGTCTGAAGCAGTTCCGTTCTGAAGCTTGCTACATACAGGTTCATTACTTCAAATTATTTTTCTGAGTGTCAAACATTATTCTAGGAAGACCCAATATCCAGGGTTACGACAGTAAAGATCTATGTTCACTGATGTCACATTTCATAAGAGCACAAGTAAAGTGAAGTACCTTTCTTCTGTAAACACTTTACCATTTCAATTAAAAAAAGTAACATTGCTTTTCTCTTTACAATATTATGCCAGTATTGGAATACACACTAGTGGGTGGAGTCTCTTCAGTCAATGACACTGTGGGTCATTCATCATGGTCAATTTTATCCTGTTGCTTTTTCAACCTTGCATCACCAAAAAACCTGGAATCTGACAACAAAATATGGTGTTCCCTGATGTCTACTATCTCCTGGAGGAATTTGTTCACCATAGCCACTATCAATACCAACTGGAGAGACTTTCTGGGGAGTATGTGTCCTTGCAAATTGTGAGTGCCTTTAGAAAAGAAGAAGTTAGCATTCATTAAAAAGGGGACTGTGGTGACATTACTAGAACTAATGTGCTCTATCCAATCAAAGCCTGAGACTTAGTATGTGAATGGAAGTGCTCCTGTGAAAAACTCACTGGTGTTATGTGTCTAGTTCCCAGAGTTCGGATGCCTCCCTTTGCATTCACCATCAGCAATGCAATCATTCAAATAAGCTGAAATCAATCATATAATGAGTCCCACCATCTGATACTCATCTTTGAGGAGAATGAATAAATCATTGTGGCTTTGACAGGGCATTTATGCCATAAATTGCCCTAGGAAGTGGTGTGGCAACACTTTGATAGTTATGGCTGTGATAGTGGCAATTTAGGAATGAATGCATCTTTGTACTTTGGCCAGTTCGAATACTGGCACCTGTTGAAACTAAAACGGTGCAGGGAGAAATCCTGCTGCTAATAACGATGCAGGAAACAAAACCCATTGCTGTCAGAGGAGAATTCATTGGAGACCTGATGGATGAAGCCCCCTGCCAGGATGAAACTTACCTGGGAGCAACAGGAAACTGATAAGCTCCTTTTTCTTCAGTGACAGAGAAAAGCTTGCAGGTCTGAACTGAGAGCAATCACTTTCATTCACCTTTCATCATTGAGGTTGTGCTTCAATAGGGAGTTCTCTCAAAACTGATCATGTTCCTCCTCCTGATAATCTTCTGTTCCGTGCAGTATCCCAGCTCAGTGGGATTCTCATTAATAATTAGTATTTTCATAAATAATGTAGTTCAATAGTAAATATTTGCTGTAGATAGCCACATTTACATAAGATCCTTATTGAATGAAAATGAATGATTCTCTCTTCATCTTGAATATTCGGTAGGACTAGGGACATCGTACATTAACTCTTAACAAATAGTGGAAATAAGTGTGAACACAGTGATATACACCTACCTCCAACATTTGTCGAGATTTTAAGCATAGCCTGAATGGAATCCTATTGTATACGAGAAAACATCAGTTACATAAAAATCCTGTGTAATGTCTGTTTTCTGAGCTTATGTTAACTGTTTCCCTGTAAGTGCAGCAATGGCACTGGCAGATGCCTTTTCACTGTTTCTGCTTTTACTTATATGTTATAGGCAGGGATCCTGGTTTTCTCTAATTTAAAAAGATCCCCAATTTTTTAATTAAAAAAAGTAACCCCAAATCTACATTTTTCCATGATTAAAATGAAACATACACACACACACACACACACACGTGTTTGTGTGTGTGTGTGTGTGTATTAGCAGTGTTTCATTTTAATCATAAAAAAATGTAGATTTGGGGTTACTTTTTTAAATCTGAAAACTGGGAATTTTTTTAAATCAGAGAAAACCAGGATCCTGGTTATTGGGCAGTCACAGTGTTTCAGGTATTATTCCTTATAATTCTGGGTGAGGTTTGAAGTAATGATTTTGGGTTATCCGTTTGATAAGAACTGCTTGAGAACACAGGAGACTGGACTTCAGAGAAGAAGGCCCCTTCTCTTTCAGTTACAATTTTTGTCACTTAACCTTTTACTCATAAAGCAAAAAATATAGGTGAAAATGAAGCATTGTCATTGATTTCAGGATTTTCAAGAAGGTTGTTTTTTCAAGTATATATAGCATAACTCCAATCAAGGGCAGAAGGATGACAGCTTTAGAAAAAACTTAACAAAAATGTGTCTCGTGTATATTTCTTTTGTCTGACAAGTGTTAACACCTTTCCTGATCTTGTGATGCCTACAGGGTGTTCCCTACTTGATGCAACAATAAAAATGGCTTTTCATTTGTTGCAATGCTGCTTTTCACTTCCTACATACTTAGACATTTTTTAAACTATCATAGTAGCCACATGGGAAAGTATGTATGTATTATCATCTTTTTACAAGTGGGAAAGCTGAGGCTAAGAGTTAAATAATTTAACATAGGAGCAGCAGTGATCAAGTCTGGGTGATCCATTCTGGTCCCCTGTCCTCAAAAGCAACTATGTCTTATCAACTTATCAAGTTCCATTTTAAAATTAGGTGCCCTCACTGTTCCTTCTGGATATCCCACTGTGATCTCTCCTTTAACCACTTACCCACCTTACAGTTCTCTCTTCTCCAGGTTAACTAATAATATCCTATGTGACATCATATCAGATGCTTGGTTGAGCTCCAGACATTGCAGTAAGTACTGCATTTTTCTTGTCTGAAAAATCAGTTGTCAGAAAGCTACTGGCTTAGTCAGCCATAATGTACCTTTGGTAAACCCACGTTGCATTTTATCCCAGGTCTGCTATTATTCTTTCTCTTACTAAAGGCCAAATAGAGAGTTGGGGTCAATGATTACTGTTTCCGATTCTCAGTTTTGTCTAGGTAATGAGGAGAAGGATTTTAGTCCCCCACTGGGGCAACCCTACATACTCGTTTCTTCCTCTATTATGGCTTTGGATCCTACCTGAGGACTAATGGAACCTGGGTTCACTGTCCTGGCTTGGTTAGTATTATCACTTTGCTTAGAGGGTTGCTGGAGCTAAACTATATGCACAGTATTTTTACCTCATGAGCAGATGAAAAGATTAATATGAAGCATAATCTGTATATTGGGATGTGCCACCTTCATCATGCTTACTAATGGGCAGTAACCAGATACCACATCAGCCTTGTGTCCAAAGGTGAATGGAGGGATGGAATTGCTCCATTCAAAAGCATACAGCTGGGGACTTCTGTTCAATCTGAGCACATCTCCCTTCTGTTTGTAAGGGCTCTACCAACAGAAATGGTCTTCTAGCTTTGTATTAAAATTGTTCCTATGCTACCTGCTGATGCACATCAGGGTATAGGAGTTGTAGTACTTGAAGACTGGTATCTCACTTACAACTCTTTTTATTCTTCCAAAAGCATGTTCTGGGATCAGTGCTATGTCATTGTGTGTTAAGTGCCTTGGAGGCTCACAGGCTTCTGACAGATGGAAAGATAGTGAATATAGCTACAAATTACTGATCTTTTTCATACCTTTTCAGCCGAGCATTTCGTAAGGGCTCTTAGTTTATCACTGGCCACCACCAGAAATCAGCTAATATCCTTATCCCAAAGATCTAGCTGTCAGCTTCACCTTAAACTGAGAACAAAGTGCAAGCTGGTTCCCCAGTTGGCACCTAATTAAGAGATTTTTTTGAGCTTGTTATCATGGTTCTGGATTTTCTTTTTCCTGTCATCTCCAGCTCTTGCAGTAAGCTACTATACTGTTGCCTAAGAATCCCATTAGTGCTTGCTTAAAGTTTACACTAGAACACCTCTGGAGCCAAGCAAACACCCATAGGAATTTGTACCTAGAGATGCCCACTTGTAGGGGTGGCAAATGATGCTAATTGGCTAGATGGCTCACCTAGCTCAGTATGCCAGAACCCATTTTGGATATCACAGATAGAAAACACTTTGGCCTCAGTTAAATCAAGATGTATGTCTTCAGTTTCTGGTAATGGATAGGGACTTCCTTTCAGTGCTGTGTTCAGGGGCTTTGGATCAGAGCCAATTCTCCATTTACCTAAAGGTTTTGTCACCTTTGTTTCTCATTATTTTGTGCCCATTACAATATATGTAAATAAAATCTCTTCTGTACAGGCTTCAGTTTTTCATCCATGCTACCATCAGTGCTAATGGGATTCTGTGTTTTTTATAGATTCATATGTGCCACCAATGAAACTATTTCTAACCTCACCTTGTGCCCTAGGGTCCATATCTGACTCTGTTTGGGTGGATAAGTAAGTAGCAGTTGTGTGCCTAACTTTAGCTATGATAAGTAGAATTTTAGACCACTGACAAGGATTTTAGATCCTGGTGGTATAACACCCTTGTCCTTTTGAGCTTGGTCAGAAGAATTCATTCAGTTGTGATCATATTGCACCTAGGAAAGTATGTAACTCCAGGCAGGTCCTGAAATGTTAGTCACAGAAAAGCAGCTAATGGGGGAAGGAGGACCCAGCCACCTTTTAGCTCAGTAGCTTAAAGGTCAGGACACTCTGCTCACCCAGAGAGGTTCTGGCTTCTGCCTCTGCTTCCAAGAGGAGGTTGTTCTGCTGCTATCTATCCATTTTATTCAGTGACCATCAAATGCACAATGCAGAAACACCTTTGGGGGCTTTGGCAGAAGAAAGAACCCAGGGACCCCCCTTCCCCTTTCAGGGGATTGCCCCTCTCACTGAGCCACACTCCTTTTTGTCTGGGGAATATTTCTGCTGAAATAAATCTGGGGGGTAAATCTGATAACACACTTGAAAATACATAACTGCTATAGGCAGCACATATGAATCGATTTCTTCTGCGGTTCACATGTTTTGCATATATCTTAGGCCTGCTAAAAGGCACATGGTAAATATGTTCCTCTGTCGTGTTGGTTTCTGCATGCTCAGTTGCTGCGTGTGCTGTTTTCCTCTTTCTGGAATACCTGGAGTATCAGGACATAAAAATTATGTCTGCACCATGACCCTAGTGTTTTGAGGGAGGGATGCTCACAGCACGCTCTACTTGCGCGCAGGCACCAAACATGGAAATGAAGCACTGACGCCACTCTGGGGGCAAACCTTGTGACTGCTTTCCAGAGTTCTGTCTCCAGCAGTGGAGGGGCTTCATCACTGCATTTCCAGGTTTGGTGCACGGGAGTGAGAGAAGGGTGAATAGGGTCTACTATGGATAATCCCTCCCCAGGAGGGCCAGAGACAGTGTAGATATGCTACAAATGGTTCCATTTCCCACATTCCTCACATCATTGGTGATAGGCTGGTCTTTCATGTTGCTTCCCACAGTACATATACTGAGCCACAATGCCTGTATTTTCAGTCAGTCAGCCTCTGCCCCAGGGGTGGGCAATTATTTCGGGCAGCGGGCTGCTTACTGAGTTTTGGCAAGCCATCGAGGGCCAGATGACAGGCAGCCCAGGGCAGATAAATGTTAATTTTCTAAATTTTTTAGGGGCCCCACAGGCCGGATAGAATGGCTTGGCAGGTCACATCTGGCCCGTGGGCCACATTTTGCCTGCCTCTGCTCTGCCCTGTGTCCCTTTAAGAATGCCTTTAAGCATACTTAAAGATTTCTGTAGCAGTAGACTTTTTACTAGAGAAAGGAGGCCTAGTGGAGGAGGCTGGCAGAAGATTCTCTCCCTCTAGCTATGACTAAGAAGATCCTTCCATATCTAACAACTTTAGCTTGTATTTGGCTAGTGGTTGAGCAAAAAGACTGCCTTCCTTCTTTGTCTGGTGTCATTAACAGCCCAGATGTTTTAGGGACAGCTTGCTAATGAAACTAGATGCTTTTGGTTAGCTGGGTCCTTCTGAATGACAGGCAAACTGGGTCTTTCCTCTTCTCTAGGAGCAACAATTCAAGAAGCAGCAGGCTCCCTTCCTGTGAACATTGTCTGTCTGTGCTCAGCCTAGGCAGCCTTAACCACGTGCTGCTGTCAGCACCTACTGTTGATTGCCCTAGCATATCAGTAAGACCACTGAACTGGCAACCCTATGCTATCTCCTTTGTCTTAGTCTGCACTGTTGCTTTAGACTGTACATGCAAAGGCAGATAGCTTTATTTTCTTCACCCTTTGGGTATGTATTTCTATCTCACTTCCACACCACTTTCAAATATGCTAGAGACAGTAATCTCAAGAGTAGCAGTTGGGTGTGTCATCAATGTGGCTTCACTACCTCATTTCTGTGAATGACATGTTAGTGGGCATGCTGTTCTTGGGAAATGCCCACCTAGGAGCACCAAGGAAGCAGTGTAGCTGTGTCCTTTGTTTCTACACTGCTCTGTGGCTCTATGAATTACTGGGTGCTTCATTTCTCAAGCTTTCAACATTGCAAAGGGGACTCCAGTCAATATAATCCAGTAAAATTACTAGATAAATTGGCAGAAATGGAACAAAACAAACCTCCTATACACTACCCTGTTTTGTCTGTGTACGAAAGTGGGGGAAGGGAGGGAGAAGGCATGCAGGGACAACAATTAAGCATAGGGTTATCTACTTATATCACAGACATAGGTGGAAATTCATTTTGAGCCAATTCTGAGGTCACTTTGGCCCTGTCTGTCTACACCTCCCTTATCTAGAGTTGCAGGGAACCACCTTTTTTTTACTGCTGGTTGGAATGATTCTAAAGGCTGCCTTAATCTGTGACCTTATGGCAGGTCTGCTGTAGCATTGCATACTTAGAGTACAGTCAGAGCATGGGGAAAACTTGCCATGCTGCTTTGCATCCCTAAAATGCCTCCCCTGGATCACTGATCTACTCCAAAATGATCCTTACAATGGGTAGTCTCTCAGGGCGAGTGTAGGCCCTTGTATAGAGTCTTCCTGTATGGGTGGTATTTGTCAGTGCAAGTCTAACACTTATATCCTGGCTCCTTTGTGCTGGTACAAAGGCACCAGAAAGCAGAGATGAATTGGACATGCC
Source organism: Crocodylus porosus (assembly GCF_001723895.1). NCBI lineage: Eukaryota > Metazoa > Chordata > Crocodylia > Crocodylidae > Crocodylus > Crocodylus porosus. Next base: position 94,423,446 of record NW_017728906.1, on the reverse strand, counting down.
AGCATTGCCCCTGGCCTCTTGTGGAGTTACTGACACCTATGCAAAGAAGCTGTCAAATATTTGCCAGTCAGAGTGCTACATTTAACATTCAGTTCACAGAGGTGTAAATGACTTTACAAGAAAAAAAGACACTGAAGATTGAGGCCCCCAACCTGATGAGCACCCCCCCATCCTCCATCCTGCATCCTTCCAGTTTTGTGTTGCAGTAGGTCTATTGAAATCAGTCGAGTTAATTAAGTTATATGCTGGGGCAACTCTGTTGGAAATGGACACATACCAGCATAAAACCAGAGTAATGCAAAGGAGAATCAGGCCCCATGTGTCTGCAGCAGCCTTGAATAGACCAGTGCTGAAGGGACCTTTGGAGTAGGGCCCAAAACACTCACAAAGGGAACTCCTGCTGCTATTCCAACCCATAGGCAGTTCCCTGAACAAAGCCCAATTATCTGGGCTTTGTGCAAAGGGGGTAGGGGACATTCACCAATATTCATAAATTAGGCAAGCCTAATGTTTAGCAAAGTGGCAAGCCTTAGTGACAACTGAAGGCTGTGTGCATTTCTTCTACAGATCCTACATTTCATTCATTTTTAATAACACTTGTACATTTTCATCTGTAGATCTCAAAAGCACTTTACAAAGGAGAATCAATATAATTGTCCCCCTTTTACAGATGGAGAAGCAGAGGCATGAAGAAGTGGGATGACTTTCCCAAGAAACTGAAACCCAAGCTTCCTAGCCTAGCTCTTTGTCCATACACTGTCTCCTATTAAAAATTCTACTCACCTATTCTTTGAGCAACATGCGGTAAAAGGAATGGAGATTAGGATATTTTAAAGGCTTTCTTGCATCACACTAACAATAAAGTTGTTTCATTTTGTTTTTAAAGCCATATTTAGTGCAAAGGCCATAATATTAGCCAAGCACTTACTTGTATTTTAAAATAGTACATTAAAATAAAAAAAGATTTGACCATGAAATGGTAAACCATTTAAAATAATCTATTTTGTATCAACAAGGCAATTAAAAAGGGTGGGGGGATCTTAAATAAGAATTTTCATAATATCATTACATACAGTATAATAAAAACATCATTACAAATTGTAAATATCAAGTCATTAACCATTGTAATTATCTGATTACATTCATTTACATTAACTTTGTAATTAGAGGTAATTTTGCACTTATCAAGTAAAATCATTTTTAAAACTGCGTGCTGGTGCTTTTCCTCTTTACGTGTGAGTTCCTGGTCTCCTGGGCTGGTCCCTTCAAGAGGTTCTGGGAGCACCACTGAAAGAATGGTCTCTTCCCTCTGACTAGTAAGGGGAAGCCTGCTTATAAATGTGAGGCCCATTCATGCCTCTTTGGCCAAGAGACCAGTAGTTTTGATAAAGAGTTCCTAGGAAAGCAGAGAAATGGATCCTGAAGAAATAAAGAGGTTATGCACAGAATATGAAGAAAGAAAGGAAGAAAAACCCTCATGGAGAAGACTGTCTTAACATAATCAGGTAACAAAGGACCTTTTGTTTATTAACTTGCTTGTAAGACCATGTTAAAAGGGTGAGTAGTCATGTGAAATGGGTTGATTTCATTGGGAACGTTTGACCTGCTCCTACATTTCCTAACACTTTATTTTCCCAATTTTTGATGGGGTTTCCTTGGCTCTTTTAAACATTTTCTTCCTCTGTTATTATATGAAAAATCCACAGAAACGGAGAAGGGTGTACATACACAACAGCTTAGAGATTACTGTTCTCTGCACACCTCAGGACAGCAGCTGCCTCTGACCATGATTTCATCTAAGTCCATGTCTGTACAGTAAATCTGCTATCCTTCCCAAGTGGCACCCTTAGACCTGCTTCGCTGCTCCAGCGATTACCTCCTGAACTGGAAGCAGTGTGGCCAATGCCTAGAGTGCTTTGGGTGGTATAAATAACATTACTAAGTGACTGCGACAATTACTCCATGCCCATGCTAATCAGTCCATCTAAAGGTCTCTGCATCTGTGGCTATACTGTTTCTGGTTGGAAAGCAGCCCGTGCAGGGCAGAGCAGCATGTTTGAGGGTACAATTGATGGTGATGGCAGTGGCATACCAAACCAGGGATGGGGTCAGGGGTGGGGGACAGCACAGGTTCTGAGAACAGAGGGGGAAGGGAGCACGGCAGAGCCATTCAGTACTTCTAAACAGTCCCTGGCTGAGCTGCTGCTCCCACCATCGCATGCTCTGCCCAGCCTGGCTTTTGCTCTTAAAGCAGCAGCAGTAGCCAGGGACTGTTTGGGAGTTCCCAGCATGGGTAAACTGCTCTTGTTGCTGAGACATAGAGTCCATGGGGATGAGAGGCAATTTTGGTACCCCTCCTAACTAGGGTGCCCACTCCTAGTTACACTAGTAGGTAATGGTATTTTTAGACCTTCTGGACATGTCCTAAGGACATATGTTTCTGAGTCTCTGGGCTTAGCTGCCCATTCCTCTCAGTGATTTTATAATTGTCAGTTCTTCCTTGGGACAGCCATCAGTTTGAACACTTACTTAAAACTAAGGCTTATCTATTGCTGTGGGTCACGTATAACTATATTATAGACAATTAGCCCCATCTTTTTATAAGGCTCCAATCCAACAAAGCACTTTAGCTCAGTTTTTATTTTGTGTGTCCAGTGAAGTCAATTGGACTTTCTTTTTCCAAATAATACGATAGTATTTAGATGCACTTTTTTCTTTTTTCCCCTTTCTTTCAGTATGTACTGTCTCTTCGTTTCTTACCTCCGATTTTCCTTGCTCTTGTCAGCTGAAAGCTGCATTAACGTCAGAGCAGACAGAACCCATCCCAGATTTCACTCGCTGATATTTCTGAAGCAGAGCAGGTGCAGATAGGAAAAAAAGGAACAGCCGTTTTTTAAGAAGTCAGATGGCATTGTGCAGCAAACAGAAGGCAAAGGACTGATTTCAAAGCACAAAATCAGGTCCTTTTATTTATATAGAATACATCAATTTGTGCAGCAGCATTTGAAATGGCTGGTTATAGAAATTTATACATTTGATTGTAGTTTAATTTTCTATGGGCTGCAATATCTGAATCAGGAGAACCGTGAGCTTAGTAGGCAGGTTGCTTCCTTTGGAATCATCACCTGGGGACTTTCACGCATGGAAAATATGCAGGATACAGTCCCTATTGTGGAATGAGAAATTTTATAGTGAAGCCTATTTCTGAACCAGAAGCCATTCATAGGGGAAAAAAAATAAGATTAGCAGATTACATTTTTGTTATCTTAAACAGTCCCTACTTTAGCACTATATCATTCCAAGTATGTTAGTTTTGTTGATGGAGGTGTAGAGCAGACCCTTCAGACTTATTTTACATGGGCTGATGTGTAAGATCTACCAAAAACAGGTTAGTGAAATAAAAACTTCAGTAACAGCAAACAGAGCTTCCTTGTAAGTTCTCTGGTACTGTTCAATGGAAGTGTTTCTGTGTGAAAGGAAAATCTCAGGTTTAAATTATTTTAGCTGTGAGGTCACTCAAAATCTAAAAGTGTTCCACCTTTTCACACAAGCCATTTATGCTTCAGCACTTAATAGACAACATGTTAGATACCAATCAAATATTTTGACAGCTTTGGGAAGCCTCAAAAGGCACCTGCCTTGCTTTTCAAAAGAAGTATCTTTTCAGCTATCAGGTATGAACTGTATAGCATGAACGAGGGAAGGCTGATTATTGAGAAACCTAACTTAGCTAGTAATAATTGCCAAACTACAGAAGCCTAACAGGTAACCCCTTGTAATTAGATCTCTAAGACATGCCTACCCCTGGAAAAAAGGTGTGTTGTTATACTGTGATCACTAACATGATAGATGACTTGATATAAGATCCTTCTGTAGCTAGACAAGTCAAGTTGTATTTGAGCTGAGGTAGAAAGTGTTCACTCTGTGTTAAATCAAAACAGTACTACAACTCCATGTTTACACAAGAGGTAAAATCCTGACCCTGTTGAAGTCAGTGGCAAAGATCTCACTGGCTTTGACAGAGCCAAGATATCACCTAGGATTTAACAACATGCTAAATGTATTTATTTTTAGCAGAGGTGTAGCTGAGCAGTTCTGTGTTTGGGCAGTGCCAGCTGCCACAATCCTGATTACAGTGGCATGATCAGGTGCCCCTATAGAGGGAAATATATTTGTTTCCCACCCCCCACGAAGGTTATGCCCAGGGTAGTTGCCCCATTTCCCTCCTCCCTCCCCACCCCCTACCCTAGTTATGCTACTAATTTTTATCTTAGGCCTTTTAAGGCTTGAATTATTTAACATTTATGATATCTCCTGGGGTGGATCAAGAGGGTATGGGCAATGCAGTTGCACCCCTGCCCCGCGACTGTACAGCATATGGGCAGTGAGTTCTCTGAGCACTGTCGCTGAGCTCACTGCTTGTCAGGGTGGCTCTGGAACCCAGGGGGTGAGCATACGACTCCAACTCTGTTGGACCAGCAGTCACAGAATAGCCACCCCCAGTCTGAAACAAGTTCCCCAAGTGGTAATATTTATTCACTGTGATACTACTAGTATAACAGGCCTACCTTACACTCAGAGAAAAGCTAAAAGACTAACTGCTGGCATTTCTGAGAACTCTCTGTCTTGCACAGGGGTATTCTGATTCCCCACTGTCTTATGCTTACATTGTAGTCATTCACATCTGTGCATGGTATATATAAAATACTACCAATAGTGTAACACTGACTAATGGGGAGGAGGGGAGAGGGAGAGAGGTCTGTATTATTCCTATGCCTATGCCTATTATTATATTTTCACTGTGATACAGTCTACATAAAATCCACATATATACATTTAAATTCCAAACTTTTGATATCTTGACCACAATTGATTATCAAGTTGCACCATCACATCAGAACACATTATTTCTCTTGCCCTGTGGGGTTGTCTTTTATTTTTAAAGATTTTTTTTTGGTAGGTTAGGAAAGCCTCCCTTTTATCTTTTTTTAAAATGCCTCTGTGAATTGCTTTCCACCAGTTGGTAAGCCCCAAAGAGATTGGCAGACCTGACAATTTCCCTGCCAGTTTTCTTCTACAGATTCAAGCGAGGCATCCTGTAGCATTCATAATTCAAGTCTCAAGACGAGCTGCTCAGGGATGAGCAATGTGGAACTGAGGTATGTTTCTACCTGTCATTCCCAGGAGGTTCTTGCCTGTCACCCTCCCTGGCAAGAAAAGAGATTACTGCATCCACAGGGAAAACCCACAGAGCCTAATGTTCAGCAGAGAATTCACTTTCCTAAACAAAAAAAAAAACAAGAAAAAAGAAAGAAACTGGCACAGAGCCTTCTGCCTCCACAAACTGTTCCAATTTCATATCTGAAGATTTAAATACTGGCAGACATGGAACAGATGATATATAGTGTGCAAGCATGCACACACCTACCTTCACACAGATGCAAGACAACTCCTGAAGAAAAGCTTTTTGCCTTTATTTTAGGTCTGATATTTTTCATGTGCCAAAGATGTGAAACTATACCAGCCCCACATTGGTGCATTTTTGTTTTTTAATATCAACCAGTTTAGCCGGCTGCCCTCGGAAGGAGGAATGGAACCAAAGCAATATCATCTTACCTTCCCCAAAGCTCAGAAACATCTTTTCACTTCCATATAGCATCAGATGTTATATAGAAGACTCTTCTCCATTTTTCTCTGGGGGTAGAAAGAACCAGCCACAGGAACAGGTGAAAGAGAAGGATGCTCCTCTGATGAACCAATACAATTTTCATCATTAATCTCCACTGGGATTAATACTGATAGTTTGTGCATTTGCTCAATGGGTGCATCTACATGAGACGCTTCAAGCGCATTAGACTAAGTCTACTGCCCATTAGCATAATGGTCAAAGCCCATGCTAATGCAATAATGCACAGTAGATTTAGTTTAATAAGCATTTATGTCACTCAAAAAGCGTTCATCTGCACTAACGTGCCCTAGTGCTGATTATGGCACATTAAGTTAGTACTTGTAATTACAAGATACTAAACTTAATGTGCTGCAATTATGGTGCATTAATAAATGTGTAAACTAGTATTGCCCCAAATCCTGTTTTTATTGCAAATCTTGTGATATTTGATCGTGGCCTTAGCACCTGGAGGCTTCTGATTACCTGAGAAACTCAGTGTGCAAAAAGAAAAAAAAAATGTTTTAACACACACGGTCACAAAGAAAAGCCTCCAGATGTGTTCTGTAAAGGATCAAAATCATAAGGAGGGCTATCTCCCCCACCCCCTCCCTAGAGGACTATTCCACGATGGCCTGCATTTGCAGGGAACAGATAAAACAGGCTAAAATGGTGACCAAACTTAGATTAGCAACGGGAATCAAGGACAACAAGAAGCCCTTCTTTAGGTACATAGGGATCAGGAAGAAAACAAATGGGAGCGTGGGGCCAATGCTCAACAACTCAGGACAGCTGGTTACCAGAACCCAGGAGAGAGCTGAATTCCTGAATGACTACTTCGCCTTGGTCTTTCACCAGACCAAAGGGAAACCCATGCCCGGTGAAGTAGAGGATGAGCACAGTAGGAATAACTGCCTTCCTACTATTGCCGTAGAATAGGTGTATGACCATTTAATAAAATTAGATGTATACAAGTCAGTGGAACTGGATGATCTCCCTCCAAGAGTGCTGAAGAAGCTGGCCAAAGTCATTGCGGAACCCCTGGCAAAACTCTTCCACAACTCATGGCACTCTGGAGAAGTCCCTGAGGACTGGAAGAGGGCCAATGTTGTGCCCATCCACAAGAAGGGCAGGAGGGAGGACCTGGATAACTATAAGCCAATCAGCCTAACTTCCATCCTAGGGAAAATCCTAGAAAAGTTCATCAACGAATCTATCTGTGATAAACTTGTAGAAGGTAAGATTCTGAATGGCAGCCAGCATGGCTTCATTGTGGGCAGGTCTTGCCTTACCAACCTCACCTCCTTCTATGACCAGGTAACTCGCCACCTGGACATGAGACAGCAGGTTGACATTGTATACCTAGACTTCCAAAAGGCCTTTGATCTAGTATCCCACAATATCCTCAGGAAAAAATTGGAGGACTGTGGGCTTAACTCCAAGATAGTCAGGTGGGTGAGAAACTGGCTGCAGGATAAAACCTAGACAGTCATAGTGAACGGATCTGTGTCATCCTGGCGAGAAGTGAACAACAGTGTCCCGTAGGGGTTTGTGCTCGGTCCACTACTTTTCAACATCTTTATTAGCGATTTGGATATGGGAGTGAAGAGCTCACTTGCTAAGTTCACGGATGGCACCAAGTTATGGGGAAGCATGGTCATGCTTGAAAATAGGCTACAGTTACAGGAGGACCTAGACAGGCTAGCAAGCTGGGTGGATCAGAATCTGATGAAGTTCAACATCAAGAAATGTAAAGTGCTCCACCTCGGGACAAGCAATCCCCAACACACCTACAGGCTTGGCAGCACAAAACTGACTAGCACCATGACTGAAAGGGACCTGGGCGTCATAACAGACTACAGTATGAATATGAGCTGGCAGTGCAATGCTGTAGCCGGTAGGGCAAATAATAATCTGGCATGCATCAATCAATGCATCTCCAGCAAAACCAAGGAGGTGATTCTTCCGCTCTACTCAGGACTGGTGAGACTGAATCTGGAGTACTGAGTCCAGTTCTTGGCACCACACTTCAACAGGGACGTGGACGCACTTGAGAGAGTCCAAAGAAAAGCCACCTGTATGATCAGAGTCTTAAAAGGCAAGCCATATGAGGAAAGGTTGAGGGATCTGGGACATCAGCTTGAGCAAAATAAGGCTGAAAGGGGACCTGGTAGCAGCTTTCTGCTACATCAGGGGAGTACAACAGGGGCTCAGTGAGCAACTGTTCACCAGGGCACCCAAGGGGAAAGCCAGGAGTAATGGCCACAAACTCCTGGAAGACTGATTCAGGCTCAACATTAGGAAAAACTTCTTCACAGTCAGAGTGTCCAGACTGTGGAATAAGCTCCCTCCAGAGGTAGTGCAATCGCCTACCCTGGAAATCTTCAAGAGGAAACTAGACAGTCACCTTGCTGGGGTCACCTTACCCCCAGTTATCTTTCCTGATTGGTGTGTGGGGTTGGACCCAATGATCTTCGGAAGTCCCTTCTGGCCTTACAATTTATGAATCAGGCAAATTAGAAGAGCACAACATTTATTATTTTCCAAAACTGTTATAATTTTAAGCCTATTGAGTGACTTAGGAGGGGATTGATTCATGCTTTTGGAATAAGCAGAGTTGGAAATACTGTTGAGATCTATGCCAGGCTTTGGCTTGCTACAGGAAGTAGGACAGGGTGCAGGGGGTAAGCAAAAGCTAAGGGTAGCACAGCCCTTCAGACAGCAGCATGACTGGAAGAGGAAGAACAATAAGTAGCACAGGGGACATTCTGTTTATATTGTTGCTGAGATTAGCTCAGCTGAATGCATGCCTTCCACCTGCTTATTAAGCTATATGTTTTCAATCAAAATGCAAGCACTCCATTAACCTATTCTTCCATGTAGTTATGACTACATGAGAAACTCAGCTTCCAGGGAAATACTGTTGTCATCTCAAGAATTGGCCATCTATTATGGTGATGGGTACTATATGAGAACAAAGATAACACAGATAAACCTGCCCTTCTGACCACTCTGTTGGTTTCTCAAGAACTACTACTAGAAAGTCAATGTGCAGCATATCACAGTTTGACTTCTCATTTATACAGAGACCTCCTCATCCTGCTCTGACAGGGTATATTTGCCTTAAAATGGGTATGGATATAATTTCCTCTCACTTTTAAAATAACTTTACATAGTCAGAGTGTAAAGTCACATTACCTCTGTATTTGGCAATCATTATTGGAATGCTTTGTCTCCTTTCAGCACCCACAATTCAAGATGGAGGTTGATAAATTGGAGAAGGGTCAGAGAAGAATGACAAGAATGATTTAAAGGACTGAAAAACAGTCCTTATAATGAGAGACTCAAGATGCTCAATCTGCTTAGCATAACAAAGGAGAGGATAAGGAGTGATCTGATCACAGTCTATAAGTATCTGTATAGGGAACAGAACTTTGTAAATAGAGGGCTCTTCAATCTATCAGGCAAAGCTATAAAAGGAAGTGAAGTTGAAACTAGGCATATTCAGACTCAAAATAAGGCACATTTTTTAACAACTTGCCAAGGGCTTGTGATGATTTCCCCATCACTGGCAATTTTAAAATCAAGATGGAATGTTTTCCTAAAAGCTATGTGTTTGTTGGAACAGGAATTAAGTTGGCATGTCTGCTGGCTTAAGGAACTTCTCTTGCTAAATTCACCAAGATACCAGAAATCTTATTATGAGATATGCACAAGAAGTTCACATTCTGCTACTTGTACAATACTCTTAGGTCATTAAAATTAAAGAAGTATAGAATAATAGATCTGGAGGACCTTAGGAGACTTTAGGAGGTCATTGGTTCAATACTCTGCATGAGGTAGTTTCACCCCAGTCTAAATCATCTCAGACAAATATTTGTCTAACCTGCACTTAAAATTTTCAGCGATATCACCTCCACAACTATTTGGTATTGAATTCAGTTTTGGTATATATGGCTACTCTCATAATTAGAAAGTTCTTCTTACTATTGAACCTTGTTGCAGTTTAAGGATACTACTTCTTCCAGTCATAGGACATTTGTAGATGACACGGGGGTTTAACGCTCCCTAAACTGAAGTAGTGATTTTTTTAAGGCAAAGTAAATCCTCGTGTCTTGTACACCTGTGTTGGAGCCTGATCCTTACTTGCCTTTTCAGCAGTGGGGAGGGGGGAGCTATCTGCTGGTGGGCAGAGTGGTCCCCGAGCTACAGTGG
>NW_017728906.1:94407651-94413198 GCF_001723895.1 Crocodylus porosus | reverse complement strand
TCTGACCCCGGTGCTCTTTCCTGCCAAGGCAGGGGGTCGGACTAGATGATCTACCTAGGTCCCTTCCGACTCTAGCTACTATGAAACTATGAAAGGTGCATTATACCACCGAATGTGCTACAATGGCTGGAATTAATGTGCAATAAGCTGCTGAATGTGTGAACAGCAGTGCCATTAAAATGGTGCAAAATGCATTTAACCCACTTTAAGCCTGCTAAAAAGTGTTGTCTACAACTGGCCTTAAGGGACAGTTAATCTCCATCTTCTTTATGACAGCCGTTTTTTTATTGAAGATTGTTACCAATCCCCCTCAGGCTTCTATTCTCAAGACAGTTGGCACTGGATTTATGACCTAGATATTGGGCAGACCCAAACCCTCAGATCAACCAAGACTTCTGCATTCGATAATAGGCAAATTTTATTATTACACTGTGATAGCAGATAAGCATAAAAAAAACAAATATCTACCAGTCCTAGAGCTGTCACAGAAGGAAGGTACGTCTGCCCAGTATGCAAACTTCACACTGAGGTTCTTTCTTGAATGCCAGATGTCAGCAGCCTGGAGGTTGAAGGCCAAGCCCCCACCAGCCCCATTGGGTGGGTGAGACAGGTTGGTGGTGTCCCCTCTGTCTGTGGTGGCCTCAGGTTCCAGACTAAGTAAGCCCAGTTCTTCCAGCCTATCCTCATGTTATATTTTCCAGCACTCAAATAATTTTTCTTGCTCTTCTCTGGACTTTTTGGAATTTGTCCATATCTTTCTTGAAGAACAGTGGCCAGAACTGAGCGTAGTACTCCAGGTGAGGCCTCACCAATGCTGAAGAGAGTAAAAGAATTGATTCCTGTGACATACAGTGACACTCCTGGTAATATATCTCAGAGTGCTCTTAGCTGTTTTTGCAACAATTTTCTATAGTTGACTTATAATAAGCATGCAGTCCACTATAACCCCCAGGTCTTTTTCTACAATACTGCAGCCTAGCCAGTTGTTCCCTATTCCGTATTTGTGTGCTGGATCTTTTTTAACTAAGGAGATCTATTGGTACACTTCCTGTGCTTCCTATACCTCCAAATATCATATTCTTGTGCCCTTAATACTGTCTTTTTAAGAACATTACGGTCTCTTGGACTTCCTTTTTCCCTCCCCTGGGATCTTATCTACCAATTTTCAGAATCTGTTAATCCCACTTTTCTGAAGTCCATCATGTCTTGTTCAGCTAGCCTTCATTGCTAAAAATACTGACATTCAGTGAATTTTTATTTTTAAAGTACAATTTGAAAGCAGCATAATAACATGATTTATGTTATGTGTGTTCGATCAGGCTTGATTCAAGGATTACTGAGTGAAACTCTCTGGCCTGTGCAGAAAGTCAGGTTAGATAATTGTAAAACTCCTTTCTGGCCTTAACAGTTGGCATCTAACAAATATCTCCAAGGGAAGGGTCTTTGAAGGACTTTGCAGGACTTTGAAAATGTGGCTCCCAGAGGTTTGCGCCATATCCCAGCTAAAAGGAGGTGGATTCAGTAAAATGTCAAGTAGCCATAAATTACTACTTTTCAGAATGCTTTAGAATGGTGGTGGATAAGGTAAAAGATCCTGACTTGCTTGCTTGCTTAGATTGATTTCCCTAAGTGAAAAAAGTAGCCTCAACTTTACCTTCATAAGGACAGATACAATTCCCATTGATTCCAGTGGGAGTTGCAGCTGAGTTCCCATGGCAGATCTGAACCCAGGTTTTTTGTGTGCTTGAGCAGGCAGACAAAGAGGAAAGAAAGGCGGTCCCTAGCAAATCTGACATGAAAATAGCTACAGCTCTCTCAAAAAAAAAAGAGGACTTCAGTGATGGATGCACTCACAAACAAATTAAGAGCAAACCCAATTTACCTTCATGGTTCTTCTAGGCACCATTTGCATGTGTTTAGTGGACAGTATGATTGAAGGATTCTTGCAGGTCTATTACCTGTGGCCTGAGACTATATGGTATATGTTACCAATACAAGTAAAGCTCCAATGAAATGAAAGAGAGAGGGAAGGTTCCTTTCTTGCGTGCATTGTGTGCCTGTTTGAGAGAGAGAGAGAGAGAGAATTATTTCTAGTCATGAGAAGTGCTGTTGGGTTGACAGTAGTGGGAGGGGGTGGGGCATTAATGCTTTCACTTTAGTCTTTTGGCTGTTTGCCAGTAGTACCAGAAGTTGAGAAATCATTTGTCAGAAGGATAAAAGCCAAATACATTGCTCTGGGTGAGATGTAACCTGACAAACAGTCTCCTGTGACTGACACATCTGAACTACTAATACACTCTATATAAATGCCTTCTCTGACAGCTAGCAGTCATATTTTCTGCTTAGTTTTTCTGCTGGTTCATGCTGAGCTTTCCGTCTTCTTAGATATTAGACTTTTCAGTGAGGAAAATTGAGCAGGAAGATATCTCTCTATGATACTAGTTTCCTATCAGCAGTTTTGGAAGAAAAAGAACTGTAAAAAAGAATTACAAAAGAATTTTTAAAAATGAACATGCTCTGGTATCGCTGTCATTTCTTACAAGATCCCATAGAGTTAGCTGGTCAGCAGGAAGTTCATTTATAACTGTCAATTTAACAGTTCACTTATTTCATTGAAGCCATGAGACGCAACAGGGGTGTGGTAACCCTGCGATAATCACACCTCCCGGGTCTGACGAGGCAGGAGAAACAGCCAATTCTCTCTAATCCCACAGGGGTGTGATTAGTACTTACGATAACTACAGCCGAGGAGGTTATGAAATAAATTGTGCATTTTGGGTACTAGAAAAAGAATTAAATGTCAAACAGCCTCAGTAGAGTTCTGTAATTCACCTTGATTATGGATATATACCATAATGAATATAGATCCTTACTTGTTTTCTTCTTTACAATGTCCTTCAGCAATTAGAACAGCCATTCAATCCTAGAAATTTTTTGGACGTAAATTTATAGCAAATGACTATCTGTCTCTAATCTTCATATGCAGGGCCATCAGTGTGGTATCTGAGAGTTCTTCATCATGATATATGTGTGCATACATGAATAGCTATATTAAATAATCAGGACAGAAAAGCAGAGACTGCACTTTTCTTGTTTGTTTGGATGTGTCTCTACTAATCAGTCCTATTGGGGGTTATCTATCTGTTATCTATCCTATATGATGCTTTTTTTTCTAGAGAATATATAATTGATATTTGGCAAGCAGAAATGACAGCATGAATAAAATTTTCATTTATCAGGTCATTTTGTCCTTCACTCCCAGTGTAGCTCCCTGAAGTTGATTTTCTAGTGTCTTCTTCGAGTGTAAGTTTCATAGATTTATAGATGCTAACGTTGGAAGGGACCTCAACAGATCATCAAGTCCAACCCCCTGCCTGGGCAGGAGAGAGTGCTGGGGTCAGATGACCCCAGCCACATGCTTATCCTGCCTTCTCTTAAAGACCCCCAAGGTAGGGGAGAGCACCACCTCCCTTGGAAGCCCATTCCAAAGATTGGCCACCCTTACCGTAAGGAAGTTTTTCTTAATATTTCGCCTAAATCTGCTCTCTGTCAGTTTGTGACCAATGCTCCTTGTTACCCCAAGAGGCGCCCTGGTGAGCGGAGCCTCTCTGATCCCTTGCTGTGTCGCCCTAATGAATTTGTAGGCAGCCACAAGATCACCTCTCAGCCTTCTCTTGTGGAGGCTGAAGAGGTCCAGGTCCCTCAGTCTCTCCTCATAGGGCTTGGCCTGTAAACCCTTAAATATATGAGTGGCCCTCCTCTGGACCCTCTATTGATAGCCTTCTTGAAGTACGGTGCCCAAAACTGGTTGCAGTACTCCAACTACGGTCTGATCAATGCTGCATAGAGGGGAAGTATCACCTCCTTGGATCTATTTGTCATGCATCTGCTGATGCATGATAAAGTGTGGTTAGCTTTGCTGATGATTTCGTCACACTGACAATTCATGTTCATCTTGGCGTCGGCTATGTCTCTGAGATTCCTTTCAACTTCTGTGTTGCTGAGATGGTCACTTCCCAGCCAGTAGGTGTGCTGGAAATTTTTGCACCCTAGCTGCAGCACTCTGCATTTGTCCTTGTACTGCATCCTGTTGTGTTCTGCCCACGTTTCTAATCTGTCCGGGTCTGCCTGCAGCTGTTCCCTACCCTCCGGAGTGTGCACTTCACCCCACAATTTAGCATCATCTGCAAACCTGGACAGAGTACACTTCACACCCACATCCAAATCACTGATGAAGATATTAAAGAGTACAAGTCCAAGGACTGAAACCTGCAGGACCATACTACCCACATCCTTCCAGGTCGATACCGACCTGTCTGCTACCACTCTCTGGGTATGACCACTAAGCCAATTTGCCACCCACCAGATCGTGTAAACATCTGTCACAGCCTCTTAATTTATTTATGAGACTGGGAAGAGATACCGTATCGAAGGCCTTCCTAAAATCCAAGAAAGTGACTTCTCAAATCAGAAGACTTACTGAAGAAGTATTTTATTTTAAAAGTGAAAATGAAAGGCCTTATTACCTGGAGTCTCTATTATGCAAATCCATTTTTACTATTGATTTTTACTAAGCTAAAACCCACAATGTTGAGATCACAAGCAAGAACTTGTGTCCACTGCACACTGATTGTGGCACTTTCTGTTTTCTGTTTCTTGTGCTGAATTCTGGATTGATGCAATGGTTTTCCTCTTTAGCTCGCTCCAGAACAGGTGCTGCCTCTTGGGAATTCTAAAACACTTTCTATGCTACAGATGTAACATCCGTTTCTGAGATGGAAGACAGTGTATTTGGGTTTAGAAAGAGCATTTTAAAATTAAGGTTGAAAGATCAAAGGGTATAGCATAGAGTGCCTGTAAATATTCCTCGTGTAAAATGTCATTATATTTTCCCTATCCCCAAACCAAGCATCTACAAACTCAGAATACTGTATGTCATTGATACCATTTGTTCACCCTGGACCTGTAAACCCTGTTCTGATCTTTTTGGATAGATGAATGATTCAAACTCTCTAGCTATCTAGATTTGATGTGTGGAAGCCTTTCAGAGCACATATTGCGCTGACTGATTTGCACATGAGAGAGGTTTGGAGAACTGCCGGCTATTTCGCGTTCCCTCTTCTGGGCCCTCAGGAGTCCTGAGTCAGGACATTGTGGGATGTCAATCCTTAGGAATGGAAAATGGGACTGTGAGTGTTAGAACTGTCCCAGTTGTCATATAACAGTTGGTTACCAAACTTCCATCTGATTCCTTTCATATCTTCCTATTGAGAAGTCCTCACATCCCATTCTTCTGCCATGGGACAGAGAGAGAACCAGAGATGTAGCAAGCTAATTCATCACCCAGGGCAGGGGGCTGGGGAATGGGTATGCCAACCACTGTACAGAAGAGGGGAGGGGAGGGGTTTTCTCAGCACTGATGTCTGCTGCTGCCACTGCTCCACTCAGTGCCATAGCAAGGTGGAGGGGAGGTAAGCAGGGCGACCGTCCCAGGCACCGAAGTGAAGGGGCGCCAACGAGCACTGCCCAGCTGGGGCAGGGTGCAGA
>NW_017728906.1:94337778-94407551 GCF_001723895.1 Crocodylus porosus | reverse complement strand
CCCTGCAGATCTGTACATGGGGCGAGGGTGGGCTGACACTGTGGGTTTTGCCTTAGGCACCAAACTTAGTTGCTATGGCACTGCTGCCACTGCTGCTGTTATAGCAGTGTTAGCTCAGGGGGCAGCAGCCCTGTGACATGCACTCTCTAGAAGCCATGCCTGATGCTCCATATGCTCCCCCATCCCTGACCCACTACTGGGTGCCAGACTGTGCCAAATGCAACAAAAACTCCCTCCCCAGGAAAGGGGGTGCCGTTCTCCTCACTGCTCTTACTGCATGCCCCCAGTTCACTGCTGGGTGTGAGGCTCTGAGGCAAGACAACACAGGGCTGCTCCTGCCATGGCAAAGACTCCTAGGGGAATTAATTCTAGCTCCCCCTTGTAGTCAGCATCCAGGGCTAGTGCCTTGCTGTCCCCCACCCACCCCCACCCCACTAGTTACACTGCAAGAAAGACTGATAGCCACATTTTCCTCCTGCTTTTGAACACCATTTCCTGACTCTTCCCTCTTAATTCTTATTGTAGCTTCAGTGCTGACCCAATAACAGAAAATTCTTCAGTGCAAAGAACAATGAGCTGCACTGATTGGACTAGTGATCAGCATAAATCACTCCTGTGTTAGAAAAGCCACACCCTGGTGTGAAGTTTTAGGGTCCTCAGGTCTTTGTCAGTGTTCAAACTCAAGATAGAAACTGTTAGTTAACTTTATTTTTTCCAGCCAGTAACAAGGAGAATGCAGGTATAAAGGGGTAACCATCTAGACCAGAGGTTCCCAAACTTTTTCTTATTGCATACTCCTTTCCAGATTCACCAGCTACCCACATACCCCTACTAGCATTCATTTTATATTTTAACCCCATTGAATGCCAGTTATTATTATCATGAAAATTAAATCCATCATTAGACAATTTATCCCATGTACTCCCCAGAAATGTCTTGCATACACAGTTTGGGAATCCCTGATCTAGACAATCTCTCTGGAGTTGGAGCAGAGTTGTCAATCCTCAGGCTGACGTGGGCTGACAGTTTGGTGGAACTTTCCAGGGGAGGGATTTCACAAGCTTTACTCTCTGTCATTCAGTAAAAAGGCTACTACCATTCAGTGGAGGGGTACTACAGCAAGAAAGAAGATTGTTTCCCCTCTTAATTCAAGATTGGGTTCTGCACCAATGTGGAATGCCCACATTGCTGAAATGCAAAAGGAACATAAGCCTATAAGAGAGGAAAAAGCAACCTAGAATAATATCTGGCCACCTGATTGAGCTATTCTTAACTGTCATAGCCTTTCCTTTATAGACTCCTTGGCCTGGTTGATCCTTACTAGAAGTGCATTCCTTTAGTCTATAATAATGATCCAAATCACAGCAAGTAATGCCTTTGCAAACAGTACTGCTTTGGACCAGTGCTCTTCTATTCCTGTTACTAAGGAAGGTTGTGGAGAACCAACATGCAGATACCTGGGGTATGCCGCAAAAAAAATTAAAGACTTCTTAAAAATTATCCTTCTTTCAAAATGAAAGAGAATTATAACCCTTTTGTACTAATGATAGGGAAAGGTTTTTAAACTCCAGAGTACTCCCTCCCTCTAGCCCCCAAATTTTTGTAGCTGCAGCCCTGAATGCAGTCCCATTATTTTTAATGATATATCAGGAATGGCTAGAAGAATAGCATACAGTACATCAAAAGCTATGCACTTTGAAATCACACAGCACTTCGAGGAGCCGCCAAGGGGTTAAACAGTGACCTGACCAATTTGGTATGGTTCATTTGCACCATGCTAATTGTTTTTAAATGCTCACTTTGTGTCATATTCTTTATTGTGCTGATGGGAAATGGGAGTACATTTCCTCCTAAGGCAGAGATTTCAAAGACACTTTTGATTAGTAAATACTTGTTCAGTAAAGTATAGGCACACCTATGGTACTATGTAAATAATAATAATTACTGTTCCTAGTTCATTCAGTTTAAGGAAATATCAGAGTATACACTGTATACTTTTTAATCTTGATTTATTTTTTTATCAGCCCATTATTTCTATTTTCCTGAAGTACTTAAGGTCAAATTGTTTCTTCCCTCCTTTCCAGTTAGCAGGCTTTTGTGTCTGCCTGTCTGATGTGTGGCTTTTTGTTGTACCCTCGGACCATGACCTGACAGTCATTATTTTGTCTTTTATCTTCATCCTTTTTTTTTTTTATTAGACTAGTCAGGCTTGATATTAGGCTTCCCAAAGATACTATCCATTACATTGTCAGCAAAGCAAGCTGTCTTACTGTAGGCCAAGTGTCAACAGAAGGTGAGGCAGAAAATCAGCCACAAACTAAAGCTAATTACCCTGCCTAGAAGTTAATTAAATACTTGTTAGGAGCAGCAGGGTAGATCCTAATTAAACTTGTCTAATAACAGTATGCTGACATACCCTGACACTGGGAATTCCTACAGGGTTTAAATAATTGTACAAAGGGCAATAATACCTGTCACATCATGGTGTGCAGGCAAACCCTGAAGATGCACATTTCACAGTATTTTCTGTACTAATTTGCCACATATTGTGCACTTCACATGTGTTTAATTTACACATGTTTAATTTCGGTACCCTGGATCTTTTTGAATGACTTTCCCATCGCCTTTCTGAAGGAGAAGGGAAAATAATCAACACTGACTGAACCGGTCAACAGTATTATTTTGTATCATTTGGTGTAATAATCATGATTAATTCCTGTTTATTGTTATATCTCTTGTGTTATGTAAATAAAGCTGTGGCCTTTCCCTTCCAATTTCAGGGGGGATGCTGCTTTCATTTGGAACTGAGCAGGGAGGGAAGGCATGAAGCTCTTGCCAACCTTAACAGGCACACGGAGGGCCAAATTCTGTACTGAGCTACACTTCTGTACATCCAGAGTTAACACTATTGAAACCAGCCAACTACTACTAGATTCAGAGCAATGCAACTAGCACAGAGTTTAGCCGTGTGTTTTTAGGCAATCTCTTTTAAAACCAGTTTGACTCTATTCTTCTGCAAAGAAAGAGAAGAGAAACTAATAATGTGAAACTACTGCATGAGTTCTTTTGAAAAAAAAAGGAGAAGAATGACAAAAGAAAACAATCTTACTATCTTTGCTCATTTCCAGGCTTTTTATAGGAGTAATATTTTTGTTCTGTAGCAGAAATACATTTACTTTAATGGTGGAAAAGTGTGTAAGGTCCCCACATACCACAGAGGAGCTTTTGTTTCATTTTGATTTTGTTTTTGTTTTTGTTTTTAAGGGATCCTCTATGCCAGCAGTTTTAATGCTGGTTTAAAACTGCCATTTGACCAGGTTCTGTTTTTCAACTGATGAGTTGTCACACTGCCTTGCATGAGGGTTAATCCCCCATTGTGTCGTCTATGCCACTGCAAAGAATGATGTCAATAACAAATATGCAATTGCTGATAAAGCTCCTCTCTTCTAGAAAACCCCTGAGAGGCTTTGCTGAATGTTGATGGACGTTTACTGCACGAAAATGCTGAATATCAGGTTTAGGAAAGGGAAACTTTCTCTTTTTTGACAAATAAAATAGATCTGCTATTTCTTTAATAACTTGAGTTATTTTAAAAAAAAAAAAAAGCTTGTTTTATTTTTCTGAAGGTTGGATGGTGGCAGCTTACACACTCGATCCAATGTTGCCATCATTAGACTGTCTTTGAAATACTATGTCAGAGATAGCAATGAAATGATGTGCCATGATGAGAAACTAGTCAAACAAGAGAGAACAGTGGGGAAAATGAATCTGGAAACTGTTAAACCAATCATATCGCTCTTATTTTATACTGTCTCATGGAGCACCAAGGATTAATGAAAAGATGTAAGCACTCTGATCTTTTCTGGTAGGACTGTTGTAGAAATAATCAATTAACCTTGGGAGATCAAATTGACAGAGTTTAAGTGTGAAGTTATTTAAAATGCCAGATTATCTAGGCAGATGAATACATCTGTTGTAAACCTGAAAAGAAAATGGAGGTATTTTTCTAAACTTCACTTTCCTGAACTGACTTAACATTATTTCCCCAGGAATCAACTCTGCTTTTTTTTGGTGTGCACTTTAACACATTAAAACAAAATGAGATTTGATGTACTCTATAAGGAGGGTTTTTTTTCCTATTCTCTTCCTTGAAGTGGGAGGGTTATTATAACAAATAGCTTCTCATAACCCCATGCTTTTAGCTTTTTACTTTGGTTTATTTGACAATTTGATTATTTAGGTTACTATCTTTAGTGGTGGTTTTGGTTGGTTTTATTGTAGCCAAATTCTGCAGCCACTGTACGTGTAGTATAGGAATTCTAGGCTCTGCCTATTGTTCTTGAAAATCCCAATATGCAAAATTTTGCAAAGCAGTTGATTTTTATTAAATAGAGAGTCAAATCAAATGTGCATAAAATGTTAAATTCCCATGATCCTTATGAACTGAAAATATAACTATTTTGTTTTTATAGCATCTTTTTTTCTAGGATGGCAGACTTCCTAGTTTATTACTGCACTTTTATAACATGAATTGAAAGCAGGAACTCCTAAATCCAGATTTAGGCCCTGATCCAGCAAAGTACTTGAGTACATACTTAACTGAGGGGGTGTCTACAAGTGATATTAATGTGACTCAATAAACTCTGGGGCAGTTCACACCAGAGTTTATTACTCCTGGGTGCAGCTTTTACACATGTGCCTGGGACCGTAGCACACTGAGCCAGGGTGGTGCAGCCCCAGCTGGCAGGGGACCCAGGGAGAGGGGGAGGTCAGCTTGCCAGTCCAGCGCTGCACCCACCCCAGCTCAGTGATGGGCTGGCTGGGGCACAAGGAGGCCACAGTGCAGGGCTAACCAGTAGGCAGCCCCTACACTGTAGCAGTCTTGTGCCCGAGTTAGCCCTGGCATCATTTATATGTGCATTTCACCATACACAACTACTCTGTTACAGGATAGTATTTGTGTCAGGGAGTACTATCCTACAGAGTCAATTATTTACTGTAGCCTAACAGTACCACACGGTTGATGGCGATGCTTTACTGCGGAGCTAATTAGTCACCTCTGCAGTAAAATGCCTCATGTAGGTGCACCCAGAGTGGTCCTGATTTCTTCAACAAGACTGCTTATATGCTTGACATTTAAATCAGACTTTAGTGCTTTGTTGAGTAAGGGTGCTTGTAAGCGAATCCACGGACTTCACTAGAACTGCTTATGTGTAAGAGCTACAGGATTGGGCCTATTGTAAGACCATATAAATATAACACACACACACACACACACACACACACACTCTGAAACTTGGCAGCTGTAGAATGAGGCAAAGAGAGAGTGTGTATGTGTGTGCTGACCTACCAGATCAGGCCTTGCACAAAAGTACACACGCATATACTAGAGGCCTGATCCTGCAGCTGCAGAGAATTTCCATTAACTTCAATGGAATTTCTGCAGTTATAAAAGATTCCTTAAGTCTGATCCAAGTACCGCTGAAATCAATAGAATGACTTCCTGTCATGGGGCTGTCTCCCTGTAAAAAAAAAAGGGTTAAAGAGAGCCTCTGGGCCATGCTGACAACCAGTGTTAGGTGTGGAGAAAGGAGAATAAAAGGAGAGAGTCAGCAGAGTAGGGATGCTACTTGCTGAAGGAAGTTGAAAGAGAGCTTGCTGCTGGTCAATCAGAGCAACCTGGGGGAAAGGAAGAGCTCTTGGAAGGACCTGTGCCCAAGAGGCCGTTTGGAGAGCCTCCTCTGGGAAGAGCATGACAGCAGCCTTATATTGGATTACAGAATGACAATGTGGGTGCTGCCCAAGGACACTTGCATATTTCCATTGACTTCTGTGGGCTTTAGACCAAGTAGTGAGGGCTCTATTCAGAAGGGGATAAGGCCACCTAGCTGGCACATTGGGTAACTTATCCAACATTTAGGTGCTACTGAGAGCCTTCAAAATTCCTCTCTCAAAACAGTTGATACTGAACTTTAAGGGAAATTTAGGCACCTCAACTTTTCTCTGCTGGTCATGTGAGTCATGTCACTCAGTAACATCTACGTCCTGACAGGATTCTCCATCCAGGTGTTTCTTTACCTATCTGGCCTGGAGGCATACCTTTTAGATCAGACCTTGCACAAAAGGCAGTCAAGTACTGAGACACTGGGGTAGCTAAGCAGGCAACCTATTCTGGTCAGTAGTTAAGATATTCATCCCAGAGGTGAGAGCCCTGTTTTCAAATCACTACTCTGGCTGACATGATGGCTTGACCCTGACTCTCCTACCTCCCAGTAAGCATCTTTGCCAGTGGGCTGAAAAAGAAATCCCTTGATCGCTCTATTTCTGATCCAATGCCTAGGCATTTAATATAATGTCAGACAATTCCAACTGGGCAATTTGAAAGAGCCTCATCTCAAACTACCCATTAGCCCAGAAGTTAGACTGTTCTTCTGTTATGTGGCAGACCTGGGTTCACATTGTGGTTTTTAATCTACTTGAATGGAGATTTGAAACAGCTGATCCATGTCCCAGGAAAGTTACCAGTGAGGTCATTTTAGATCTTGAGTTCTCTCTCCCTCCCGTGTCTTTTTTCTTGAGAAAGAGTTGACTTGCCTTAGGCACATAATTCCTGTGGAGATAGTTTAGGCTTCCTTCCCTTCAACTTCTTCACTTGTGTGATTCTCACTCTTAGGTGTTTAACTATCCCTGTAAAATGTGTGAGCAGCCTATCCTGTGGCAGGGAGTTCCAGTGGTTGGCAGGACACCTAAGAGTTAGGAACTTCTGTGCCCAAACCCCTTGATGGATTTAGAGACAGATCCAGCAAAGCACTTAGGGGACTTGTACATGTGCTGGGGATTTAGTTCTATCTAAATTGAAATGGTGGGTTTTTAATTGGTGGGTTTTTAATTGTGATGATTAAAAACCCACCATTTCAATTTATGGGTTTCTGATGAAACGGTGAGAGCCCCATCAGCTCACGCCCCCCGTGCCCCGCTGCAGGTAGGTTTTGCTAAAGAAGGAAAGAAAAAAAGCAGTGAGAGGCACAATCCTTTTTTTTGGCCCTCCCAGAGCCTGCCCACCTCTCCCAAGGCCAAGGGATGAGCTGCTGGTGGGCCCTGAGCTGCAGGGGACCCTGGTCTTTCCTTCCACTGCCATGGCATCCCCTGGGTGGCACCCATCCACTAGCAGCCCACCCACGCAATCCCAGAGGGCACCGCCAGCATGGAGGGAAGCACCAGGTCCCCTGCACCTCAGGGGCCACATGACCTGGTGGCAGCTCACACAGGCAGGCTCTGCTGAGAAGAAAAAGAAAAATGTGGTGAGGGACCTGATCTTTTTATTTTTCTCCCGGAAAATGCCCATGTGTCCTGTCAGGTCACACAGCCCCTGAACTGTAGGGGGGATGGTGCTTCCCTCCACAGTGGCAGCACCCACCAGGGCCACCCAGGGAGGGTGCTAGTTGCATGGGTGCTGCCCCAGCTTGAAGGCAGCACTCACTGGATCCAATGGTGCGCAAGACATTGGAAGCCCAGGTGTGCTTAGGGAAGCTAGAGCTTGGTGGGCTTCCACTACCCTGTGCACTGTCCCCATCACCTTCCTGCCACCTGGGAACAGGCTGGCTTGCCCCTGGGTCAGTGCAGGAAGGTGGCAAGTGGGCAGCTGGGATGTTACATAGGAAGCTGGAAGCCCACCAAGCTTAAGCTTCCCCAAGCACACTCAGGCTTTAAGCACCGCATGCACTGTCCCCGCCACCTTCTCCGGATGGGCCCTTGTACACATGATAAATACAGCTGTAACTTGTTACATAGAAAACTAAAATATATGGGATATGTTTTATTTTGCTAAGTAAAAAAGTCAGTTAAATTGAAATACGATGCTGAAGGTGTACACTGTTACGAAATTTAATTGTAATATGCCGCTGAACGTATACACTGTTACACAATTAAATTATTAAAAGGGCAATTAAACCTCTAAAAGGGACGGTTTTGTCATGTGTACAAGGGCCCTTAGTAGGGGTGTGCAAAGTGGGCCCTATTTGATTTGGAATTGGATTAAGCCCGAATCAGGGACAGTGACTTGATTTGTTGATTCAGATCACTGTTCCTGATTTGATTTGGCCAAACCAGAAGATTTGATGCTGATTCGGAGAATCAGCGATTCGAACACAGACACAACTTTAAATATTTTTTCTACATACCTCGAGGTACCAGCATGGCTTGTGAACACTGATGCTGGGACTCGGAGCATCACACAGGAGTGCCGGGCGGGCGGGGGCGGCGCTCCATGTGCTTGGCGATGAACCTGGAAGTGGAAGTACTTCCAGTCCATTTCTGGGTCCACTGAGGAACACACTGAGGTGCTTCCCCCCCTCCCCCCATCTTGCTGATTGGCCATGGGGGGACCCAAGGTACCCCACCTCCAGACCCAGGAGGCACTAGTCACCAAGCCAGAAGGGTGCAGGGGGGCTCCCCAATGCACTCTCCAGCAAACCTGGAAGTGGACCAGAAGTGCTTCTGGTCCACTTCTGGGTCTGCTGCCAAAAGCACTAGGGACTCCCCCACACTGCTGTGGGACCCTCCAGAAGACCCAGCATCACAGCATTCACAAGCCGTCTGCTAGTTAGAGGTATGTAAAAAAAGTTTTAAAGCTGTGTCTGTCCAAATCACTGAATCTATTTGGAGGGTTCTGATTCAATTTGAAGAGATTAAAGGGTTTCCTGATTCAATCTGGAGATTCAGCCATTGAATTGTGCTGAACCTCCACTGAATCGAATCAGGGACCAAAGCTTTGCACAGCCGTAGGTGCTAGAATAAAGGTGTGTAGGTCCACAATTGTAACTTTGAAACCCCTGCTTAGGTCCTGCCTAGCACTCAATGCATCTAAACCCCTTTGAGCTTTAGTTTAAAGAACCCCAGGCCTAGAGCTGCGTAAATTCCCAGGAGCACCTCAACAACTCAGCATCTAGCAGAATCTAAAAACTAGGTGTTTCTCTGTCTACCTTTTCTGATGGGCTTCCTTCTTTAGGTTATCTAAGAGTGCATAAAATATATCAGACTTCACAGAAAACAGCCACCGCTTCCTTTTAAAATGGTAAAACTGAGGCTGGCACCCACTATTTGTTCAATAACCTACTGGCCCCTGCAAAAGCCCAGGGATTAGCTTTTTCTTTTGCCAGAGGGGAGCCAAATACATGTCTCCCTGGAGTGTACCTAGGCACTGGGAGCAAAGCGAACCTTCTACCATTCTTGCTGATTCTGTTCCCCTGTGAATAAAAGAATTCAAGAGCCACTGAACCAAAGAGAAAAAAAACAATAGGCAGCATGACTCTGCCGTAGTAGTTGAGGCATTCATGTTGAAAGACTGACTCCTTCCTTCCAATCCCTGGTCAAAGGGCTGTTTATACATTTTTCACATTTTATATAAAATCATAATGCCATGTTGTCTATGTGGGAAAGATTCACCAAAACCTAAGTAAGGTTATCGTGCATATACTCTCAGTGCCTGTCTTCAATTAAAATTGAATTCTTCAGTAATAAAACATACCTTAAGGTATGAAGTTGAAATGTCAAAAGACCTTTTTTAAGATAGCATTTAATTAAAGAAAACCCATATTCACATCTGAGGTTATAGAATTTAGCTAGCAAGCATAGGACCATATCTTCAGATGATATAAATTAGTCATCTACTGTACATTCTTCTGAGAGCAGTTCATTGGTAGGTCTTGCAAATATAGGCACTTTTTATGTTTTGTACCTATTTGTACTGCATTACTTCATTTTGATTTTTTTCCTCTGGTGGAGAAGTTAATCTGCTGGATTATTATCTAGCAGCACAGAGAAGATGACATGGAATAAAATAAAACAGTTCAATTTCTAATTTGATATCAAAAGAGCACAGTAAAAATCATTATTTTTTCAGAGTGGCAAAGAGCATTAAGGCAAAAGGAAGTTTTGCTAATGGAAGCACTGGAAACTAATAGGAAGGGAGAATTTTGTGAGATGAGGAACGGCTTTATGTGAAAGGCAAAGGAAAGATTTTATTGCCACGCATTAGAGAGAAACGTATTCACAAGTTAACTGAAGATTTTTTCCATTGGTATGAACCAAAGCAGGTGGCAAGTGCACAGAACCATTGATTTAGATAGGTCATCTCAGGCTTGTGAGAGCCTTTCCTTGAACATACTGTCACGGAGTGGGGCCTGCGAGTGGTCGTGATCTCGCTAGCACCCACTGCCATGTCAATTACGGTGATCCAGCACCCTTGTCTCACCCACCATGTCTTTGTTCTTATAAGTTCAGTAAGGGAGCCTGCCTACTCTCACCTTGACACCGCACTGGTATTACCTCCGTTCCAAGTGGGGTGCACCAACACCACCAGCCTTATGGGCAATGCATGCCTCCTACCTCCCCTTTAGCATGCCCCAAGCCTCGCAGCTCTTCCGGGATGATATCTAGTCCTTCTTTCTTACCGCGCCCTCTCTGGTGCCCCGGGCCTGTCTCCCAACCAGCACCCCTTGCCTGGCACCTCTGGGCTTGTCTCACACACAACTGGGCCGGCTCCCTAAACCTTTACTGGTCCCTCTAAAGTCAGTTACAGGGTGGATACCCGACTAGGCTCTGGCGGCCAGAGCCTTACCTGGCCTTTCTAACCCTACTGGGTTCTTGCCAACATTAAGAGTCTGCTTAGGCTCAGGTGACCTGAGCCTTACCTGGCCTACCTGACCCCTCAGGGTCCTGTCAATCCTTGGTGTCCACTTAGGTTCAGGCGACCGAAGCCTTACCTGGGCCTTTAGGTCCCTCGGGGTCCCCAATACTGAGGAACCCCTCTAGAATCCTTTTTAGTCTCCCCGTTGTTAGAAACCCCATAATCAGAAAAAATGCCCCACCTATTCCAGGGACCTCTCTTGGTACCCGTACCTGCTCCTGGAGCACCTCTCAGCACATGCTCCTGCCCCCTGGGGCTTCCCTCGGTGCACTCACCCTCTCCTAGGGTTCTTCCTAGTGCGCTCGCCCGCTCCCAGAGCTTCTCGCCCCATCTAGGGCCTATGCCGCGCCTCTCGCGCCCGTTGCCCCCTCTGGGGCCAAATACCGCCCTCACGGGCTGGGGTCCAAAACCCCGCACACCACACCTCTCTGACGCAAACAGCTCTGCCCCCTGGGCACTGGGTCCCCGTGAGGCCTCCTCACACCCCTACAGCCTCACCCAGTCCTCCAGCGTAACCATAACAAGCCCTGAGCCACGCGGCTACAACACAAGCCAAAAAGCCCACTGGCTTATAACACAAACCACACGCAATGCTGGCTCTCACCAATACCTTTCTCAAGGCTCTCCCTCTCCCCTCGCATCATTGCAGCAGTCAGACTGCCACCATAGGCTCTGCTGCTCAGCTCTCCGCCACAGAGCTCCTGCTCATGCAGTGGCCAGAGGGGAACTGCTGCTCAGGCTCTGGCCTGGGCTGTTTATAAAGGCCCGGCCCTGCCTCCTTCTGGCCACCTGACCTGCTTGGTTGTGATGGCAACTGACAGCTGAGCTGCCCTGCTGATTGACAGCTCTGTTACTTTCATTTACATGGCACAGGACACCTTGGTGCTCCTGTGACACACCCCCACCCCAAGTTACATTACCTGGCACAGGACACCTCGGTGCTTCTGTGACACATACCCATACACATCCCAGCCTACATCACCCTCAGAGATTTGGTAGCTTCTGCAATCTATATCGTCTCCATCTAAGTGATAAACTAGCTGGTGAATCTGCATAACTGGAGAGTGATCATGCCAGGTCCTGTTCCAGGGATCATTTAACCTCCCAGAGTAAAAGAATGCATGGAGCTTTGATGGAGCAGGGAACTGTAATATGCAGGAGATTCAACATAGGTTCCCTCATGATGCCTCTTCCAGCAACCCACACATTCTTTTCCTAATTAAATCACAATGTTTACACCTGGTCAGGGTCCTCAGTGTCATCTAAGACTGTGTAGGACTTCACCTAGTTCGAAAGCTTAATGTTTACCATTGAAATAGCACTTTTTATCTAAGGAGCTTAAAATCTTTTAGGTACAATGATGTAATTATTCTTGGTTTTTTAAAGATGAAAGACAAAGGGAAAGGAAGAAGATGCATGCAATGATTTGTCCAAGGGCAGGCCAGGTGCAGATCCAAGAATATAAGAGTTCCTGCTTTTTACTCTCATATGGAATTTGTCATGTGATCAAGTATATTCTGTACTATTCTTGTGGCACTGATCTGGGGGTTGACTTTCTGCACTTTAAAATCTTATTTATGAGAAATATTTTTACAGATATTGCTTAGGCTATAGAAGAATCATGCTGAGTATGACATAATGCCCTTGGCATTACATTAAAATGAGAGAGGTGCTACTACCTGCCACTGGAGATTAGGGTGGGAGCGTGGGGAACTGCACACTATGGGGCCTGGGGCTGGCCCCAATCACTGCCACCACAGGCAGCTCCAGGGACTCACACACTCCAGGGAGACACCCTTCTGGAGATACCCCCACACACACACACACAAATACACATTCACACTCCCACCCCACCCATCATAACCCCACACCCTCCCACAACCCCAACCCTAACCACATACCCCACATGCATCCACACCCACCCACAATATCCACACCCCACCGCACAAGCACATATCCACTCCCCAACCACATCCTCCCACATACACTCTCCTACCCCCTCACACACAATATACAGGAGTAGGACAGTATTTTGAGCTATTATGCAATTGCCTCTAGATACAGTATGCAAGCACACATAAATCAGGACAAATATATTTTTTAATAAAATTAAAATAAGTTGTAGTAGTTGTTTTATTTTTTAGTATATGATTGTGGGGAGAATCGGTTTCAAGATAACAGTACCCTCCCTCCCAAAAGAAGTACTTGCGGGGCAAGGGGAGAGACTTCCAGTGACAAGGGTCAGGGGTTAGAGGTGGGACTTCTGGTCCCAGGATGTCAACAAGGGGGCAGGATACTCATCAAGAGGTGGGACTACATGTGCAGCCTTTGTCAGCTCACCTAAACTTGTTAAGCAGCCCTCCAGCTGAAGTAATTGCCTGCCCTTGGGCTAGATACTGCAATTTGACTTTATTTTTCATGAGGCATAGAGGGTGAGAATGTGGCTAATGCTTCACTGAGACATGTTTTTGCTCATTCTTCTTGTGAGTGTAGTTCAGTGAAGAGTAGCAAGATATATACCAAAATACCAAGGGTTCTTGGTCATAGAAAGGTAAACATGTACACACACACACACACACACACACACACACACACACACACACACACACTTACACCTATATATTAGGGCTGTGTGAAGCTTCAGGTGCTGATTCAATCCAGAGGAAATTCGGCTTGATTTAGTGGCCGAATCTCCAAATCTGAATTGAATCAGGAGACCAATTAAAAGGTCAGAATTGATACAAAGTTCTCCAAATTTATTTGGAAAAGATTCAGAGAGCTTTGGGAATTTGGGCAGTCCAAGCTTGCTGCAGCACACAGCTGGACCCGGACTCCATACTGGTAAGTAAGGGGTCGGGGAGATGAGGCTGGAGGAGAGGGGAGGGGACCATGGGGGGACCCCTGCCAGGCCCCATCCCCTGCCTGCTCTCCCAGTCCCCCTAAGCATCCCACAACCCCCAGTCTCCCATGGCTGAGCAACCCACTGGCCCCAGCTCCCGGCTATTTAAAAAAAAAGCCCCTACTCACTGGCTGCTGCCAGGGGGTTGCAATTCCCACTCCCCCTGACTGGCCCATGCCATGTGGGGTGTTCTGCCATGAACCCCTTGACCCCCGCCAGTTCTCCCAGCCTCCCCTATAGCTGCCCCGTCTGCCCCAGCTCGTGGCCCTTTAAAAAAAGAAAAAAAAAAGCCCCAACTCACTGGCTGCTGCAGTGGCCTCAGGGTTTCTGGGGACTTGTGAAAAAGTCTCCCCCACAGTGTGGGACAGCGGGGGGCAGCGGGAATCGCCTCTCCCCCACCCCACTTGGCAGCAGCCCGTGAGTGGGGGCTTTTTTTTTTTAAAGAGCCAGGAGCTAGGGGAATGGACAGGGCAGCCATTGGGAGCAGGTGACAGATGGGGCCAATTTGGAGATTTAGCCAATTTGGTGGCAGCTGAATCTCCAAATCGGATTTGGCCAAATCGATTCAGGACAGTGATTTGAATCACCAGATCAAATCACTGTCCCCCAAATCAGCCAAGTCTGAATCCAAAGTGAATATTAGCATAGGCCTAATTTACATATATTGGCAGTTAAAGCAAAGACATGCATATATGTCAATCATCAGAAATTTCCGCCTCTCATTTGCTTCACCTGATAAACGGGTCCTTGCAGACACTGGCATGAAACAAATTTGGGGGAAATATCCAACATAAAAGTAAGAGAAGAAATTCTGTTGATAAAAATATATATAAGATTGATTATAGCATGTAGAAGTACAACTAAGTAATTGGACAAAATCAAATGTGTTTAACATACAAAGGAAATAAATCCTTTTAACTATGTCACATGCTGTCTCAGCATAATTGAGTATGAATATATTTCCTTTCTAAAAACTCTGGCTTTGTGTATCAAACGTGAAAGTTTTCAGATGCTTTTGGAAGTTAATATTCATTTATAAACCCAGTTTGGTCAGAATGATTCAATGAATGTGAATCAGAATAATATTTATTGATACGATTATCTCAGAAATCATTTGTAGTCTTCATTGAAAAGGGAAATCATCATGTAGTAAATACAGGAGCATCTGTCTTTACTCTGAAAGTTAATGCCAATATCCTACTACTGATGATGAGGAAGAAAACACCAAATCTTACCAATAATGTCTGCTGATAACTCAAAGAAAAGGAACAAGTAAATAGTGAACCAATCTCGATTTGTTTGTATTCAGGGCACAAGAAAGTAATTCACATTTTTAGTACCATCAAATGTGAAATCCTATGTCCAAGAACAAGGAACATAGGCCTACTTATAGGATGCAGCAGCTTCATCATGGGAAGCAGTAACACTGAAAGACTTAGGAGTCATGGCAGATAGTTCTTGGAATATGAATTTTCAATGTGACACTGTATTATAAATGCTAATGCAATCCTTAGTTTTATAAACATGAACATATTGATATGGGATCAAAAGATTATATTACTTCTATTTTTGGCACTAGTGCAACCAGTAATTAATAAAATATGTCCAGTTCTAGTGTCCACAATTAAAGAAGGATGCTGAAAAATAGGACAAGGTTCAAAGAAGAACCATAAGAATGATTAAACAATTGGAAAATGTATGTTATAATTGTAGTGTTGGAGTGATGTTGAAGCTATGATGGTCCAGGAATTAAGCAAGAGGCAAGGATTTTTTGAGTAATCTCTTACTGAACCAACTGCATGACTGGGATAAAGTTAGACAAACTTTTGAATGCAAGGCATTCTTCAAGAGATCAACATATATACCTTATTAAAGAGAAACTTACACAGTGACTTGTTTGTGTTCTCTATGGATCTTCAAAGGAACAGATAATAGAGACATGTTCTGTTTAGCAGATGAAGAAATAAAAATGATCCAATGACTGTAAGTTGAAACTAGACAAACTGAAACTAGAAATAAAATACAGATTTTAATAGTGAGGTAAGTAAACATTGGAATAACCTGTATTAGTGATAAATCCTCCATCACAAAAATATTAGGTCAAAACTGATTACTTTTTCTAAATGAGGTTCTTCATTTCAAGCAGGAATTGTCTCAGGGAAGTCTTATGGCCTGGGCTATGCAGGAGGTCAGACTGGAGCACAAGGGCCCCTCTAACCTTCAAGTTTGTAAAAATAAAAAAAATTTAATTACATTTTAAAAGAAAAAATCCAGCTTAAGCATAGAGAAATCTTTAGTTGCTATAATTGTTTATTTTGAAAACCTATTTCTCAGATAACTGCAACTGTTTGTACACAGTGCTAGCATTATGTAGTGGTCTGTTCTGACCACTAATGTTCACTTTCTCCAGTACACCAGCGTTGGTATAGCTCCATGGGAAAGATTGTGTTTGCCTATCCAAAGCAGACCTGGCTCTAGGTGTTTCTGTTCCTTACTGTTCCTTTGAAGCCCACTGCTCAGTGTGCCCTTTCCCAATTCATTTTAGGGAAGCAGGGAACCCAAGGACACATCCTAAGAGAAGACAGAAGAAATTAATACGGATAATGTTAACTTTGGCTGATTTTCCCCTCCAGATTTTCAGGATGAGAATCTAGATGAGTCCAGTTGACATCCTCACCTCTTGCCATTAGAGTACAGCTCTGCAAGTCGGTGCTCCCATGGTTTATAAGTAGAGGGAATTTCATGAAATTTGGGGAATAGACACTAAGTACAAAAGCAGAAGTCCCCTTGCCTGCAGGCACTGCCTCCCTGACATATTGGTATGTGTTGGGAAGTATGTATTCTGAGACTCCTCGATTGTAAGATTATCATAGAATTATAGAGAATTAGGGTTGGAATGGACCTCAGGAGGTCATCTAGTCCAACCCCCTGCTCGAAGCAGAACCAGCCCCAAGTAGATCACCTTAGCCAGGGCTTTGCCAAGCTGGAGCTTAAAAACTTCCAAGAATGGAGATTCCACCACCTCTCTAAATAACCTGTTCTACTGCTTCACCACCCTCCTAGTGAGAAAATTTTTCCTAATAGCCAACTTAAACCTCCCTTGCTGCAACTTGAGACCATTACTCCTTGTTATGTCATCCATCACCACTGAGAACAGTCTAGCTCCATCCTCCTTGGAAACACTATTCAGGTAGTTCAGGCTGCTATCAAATTTTCTTTGATCTTTCCACCTTTGAGACATTGCTGTTAATGCTAGCCATGCTACTAGTTTTTCCAATATAGGCCTTTTTAAAAGACAGATGACCTGGAAAAGGAGTAGGTAGAACAAAGAAAAGGAAGACCTGAACCAAAGAAGCAAGCTGTATATATTCTTCCCAAATTCAGGTGCACAATTTAAATCTGCATGTTAAGTCCTTAGCCTGTACAACCTTAATGTAGCTGATAACAGGCCTCAGTAATTCACCAGCATTTTGATTCAATCTTACCATAAGGATTAACTGTATACCATTTCTCACATGCTGCATTAGGTACAAACAGGCATGACTGTCAAGCAGGAATATCACTGTGTTCCAATTCTTTTTCTTTCAATATGCACATGTATTGTGACCAAGAAAAGAAAGTCTTAGCTATCGTTCCATTTGAATTCTGTTATATCCCTCATTTAGTACTGAGGATCCAATAAACCTTTGTCTAAGTTTTTTAGATGCCTCTTAAACGTATGTGTTTATAGTGTTTCTGCTCTATATATATAGCTTAGTAATTTTTCACTGGCGAGAGTCTAAATTTGGAGGAATCAAGAATGAAATGTCAGAGTCTATTTGGATTATAGCCTTTTGGCTTTCCTGCCACAATGATGGTAGGGAAAGATGGTCTATGAGAGAGAAAGAATGTACTTACACATAAATAAAAATTATTACCAAAATTGGCAAAGAAAATTATGGAAAAACAAACTAATTGAATTTATGGTGAGACATGCTCACCTTGATGTTCAAATCTTATATAACCTACTCATGAGATCATATCAGTTTGGCCCTAAAGCAGCAAGCACAAAACAAAATGCTGTTATAACTTGGTATGAATCTGTTTATAGTCACTGATGTTGTTAATATATGCCAGCTGAGGAGCTGGCCTGTAGTTTTTTTCTGTTCACTTATACTCTTCAGTCCTGTAAAATCATAGACAAATAGGGCTGGAAAGGGCCTGAAGAGCTCATTTAATCCAACACCCAGCTCATTGTAATAACATCGCCATTTAAACCAGCCTTGAAAAAATGTCTGTATAACCTGCTCTTAAGCACTCCAAATAATAGATATTCCACAACCATTTTAGAAAATTTGTTCCAGTCCTTAAGTCTTCATGGTTAGAAAGTCCTTCCAACCAAAATATTTCTTGTTGCAATTAAACTTACTACTTCTTGTCCTGTTCTCTGTGCATAGGAAATAGCTGACCACCATCCCCTTTTAACACCTTTTTTGTGTGTGAAGACTGTTTTGAAATGTTTCCTCAGACTTCGCTTCTCCAAACAAAATAATTCCAATTCTTCCAATCTTTCTTCATGTATCATTTTTTTTCTAGACCACAAAGTATTTTTGTTGCTTTCCTCTAGACTCTTTCAAATTTGTCTACATCTTAGAGAACAGTGCTCAGAACTCGACACTGGAGTCCAGGTGAGCCTCAACAGCGCAGAGCAGAAGAATCTCTTCCTTTGACCTGCATATGACACTGCTGTTAATGCACTAAGGCAGCTATTACCTGTTTTTGCAACTGTGCTATAATGCTGACTCACATTCAGCCTGCATCTACTATAACCCCCAGGTACTTTTCTATAGGACGGCATCCAGTTATTCTCCATTTTGTATTTTTGCTTGTTATTGTTTTGTTCTAAGTGTACTATTTTGCACTTTTCCTTATTGAATTTCACCTGATTTGTTTCAGACCATTTTTCCAAAGTATCAAGGTCATTCTGAATCCTAATCCTAAATTGTGCTTGGTGTAGACTGGTAGTTAGACCTGGAATCTAGGAATGAGGAGATGGTAATTTTCTTCCTGCATCTGCCATTGATTCATTGTTGAAAACTTTGAAAACTGGCAATAGTAAAACTTCCCCACTTAAGAAAGATGTGAAAGGTGTTATAACAGTCCATACCATGGTTGATGGTTCAGTTAATAGTTTTCTGTTAATGTATTTTGTCATTGCATTGCAAGTATTAATCTCTTGTTCAATCACTTGCTTTGAAAACCTATTAGTAGTGATCCAATAACAGGTATAATTATTACCAGAGGTGTCAAAGATATGGCCCATAGGGCTCCAGGAAGAGTGGGAATTTGGGGGCTGGGCCACTGCCAAAATCCAAGGTACAGAGCTTCTTTGGGGATATGTTACAGTGTCAAGGGGTAAGAGGGGAGTGACAACTGTGTTATTCACTGTGGGTCCCTGAGCTGATGCAGCACTGCCCACCCCCCCTCTACTGCTGTTCACCTCATCCCCCACCCCCAACCACAGGCAGGTCTGGATCTGGCCCATGAGGCTCCTTGAATGCCACACCAGTCCTAGGACCAAGGTGAATTTTGAGACACCTAATTTACACATTTTGGAAACCAGTGTTCTCTTGAAATGGGAATGATAGCAAGTAAAGCATTACAGTCATCATGTTTTGGCTGTGCAGTCTTTAAGTGGAGAACAGATGTTAGGTGATGTAAAGAGAGCTAAAGAACTCATAATAGTATGAAGAAAGAAGATGAAAGGAATGAAAGATGGCGAAAATAGAAGAGAGGGGGCAGGATAGGTGGTAGAAAAGAAAACTGCCTTTCAAGGAAGTAAAGTGGAAGTAAGGTAACAGCTAGTTAGTTAATCAAAGGGCAAGAAGCCAAGTTCTGTAATAAAGAAGTGATTAATTAAGGCAGCAAGGGAGAGGATTAGAAGAGAGAGGTTTTAATGCAATGCAGTTGGGGAGAAAAATTGTAAAGAATTGTAAGGCATATAAAGAGAGCAGGCAGAAAGGGGCAAGATGAGAGAGAAAAGGCAGATAAAAATTAAAAACAAAAAATGGATGACAAGTATGTGTTTACTAAGCAGTCCAGTTAAACACTGGGAACTCACCATGTTTCTGTGTCACGAGAGGTCCAGAAAATGATGACTTAGATATGGAAATGATGTTGATGTGAAATTAAGTTAATTAGGTTAATCAACTGTATAGGACAGTCACTAGGTTTAACAACCTCAATGGCTGCATCCAAACAGTGCGAACGTTTAGTTCGCCAAGGACAAGTAGCAGTGGTGCACCTTGCACTGTAGCTACTTGTTCCTGGGGAATGACAGTGCCTGCACGCTTTGGTGCATGCCAAGTTACCCCGGGAGCAGTAGGGGAGGCTGGGGCCAATACTGTGCTGGCCCCAGAAGCCTTACCTGGGGTCTTGGGGGTGATCAGCAGCGGTGATCCTGTTGGGCGGAGCTTAGCTGGAAGCTGAAGTATGATTCTGGGTGGCTGAGCTCCGCTTTTCAGCAAAACATGCTGCCGGTGTGTGTGCTGCTCCATGGCACCTTATAGACTAACTTTTTCAGAGATGCATGAGCTTTCATAGGCTACAACCTACTCCATCAGATGCTATGAATAGCATCTCAGAGAGCAGCAGTACTAGAAATAAATAAGGTAATTTAAATAGGGTTGAGGTGTTGTTGTAGGTATGATGATCCAGAAAATGCCCATGGCTCTCCCAGCTGGACAACAGATGGTCCAACAGCTCTCCCAACTACACAGTTCAATAAAAGATATCATTTAAATAAAAAGAGTAGGGAAAGGGTGAGGGAAGGAGGGGTCACTGCTGAGAGAGCCAAAGATAAGCTGAAGAGATTTAAGAGGATAAACAGAGTAGCTAACCCATTGACAGACAGAGGGGTTATAAAAACTAGTCCAGGAAATGAGATAAGAATCCAGAGTCTCTTGTTGAAACTGCATTTAACAGAATCAGGTCTGTGGATGATTTCTTATTCTACAATTCCACATTCATGTTCATTTTTAAAGTTTGTTGTTTAAGAACAGCTATCCCGAGGTCAGTAATGAAATTTCCAGGGTGTGTAGTTCTCAAAAGGCCAAGGAGTTCAGCATATAGAACAATAAAGCTTGTTTATTTGGAAAGCAGTGCTCTGCCTACTGTTCCTTCCTGCTATCCCTGGGCAAATGTAACAACTTATACATGACATTCCTAAAGGCATCCATACACCGGAGGGCTCAAGTGCTTGGCCAAAGGCTTGTGTGTCTTTCTGGAATGAATGTCAGATCAATCTTTCTTGTAGGCATCACCCCATCTGTCCAATGAAGGCAGAAGAGGAGGTGATGGCATATATGATGTTGGTAGTTCATTCAGTGAATATAAAGGCTTTACATTCTAGACCTCAAAATATTGCATCTCAGACCTAGATTTCTATACTTGACTTCTAGGTGGTCTGTGGAGCATATCTATCACAACAATCAAGTACTGCACAGTCTTCAAGCAGTGATATGTTGGTTACTTGCAGCTCAGTCCAAACTTCTGTGCACTAGTGCTTCTAGAATCTTTTTTGGAACAATTTAAATCTGAAAAACAAAACTAAAATGTCTCTATCCACTTAAGAGCTATCCCAGGCCTTTCATTATGATCAGTTTATCTGATGAACAAATAGTTCTTCAGTGTATTGTTTGTTTGGTATTAGCATATTGGTTTCAAATAGCTTATACTTCAAAGGGCACATCTACACATGCATTTGATCCAGATCAGTTTACTCATAAATAAATGCACCTGGCCAGGCATCTACACATGCAGGGAAGCGGGAGCAGATTTGCTGCTAATGGCAACATACTGCTCCTGCTTCTGGGGCCCTGCCTCTGGGGGTTACCTGCTGCAGGGGCAGGAACAATGTCCCCCTGCTCCAGCAGCAGAGAGCTCCTGGCCCTGGCTCCCTGATCAGGTGCAGGGGACTTGGAAAGAGATGCGAGGGAGGAGCAGGTCTCTGCCTCCTACCCCAATGCATTGGTGGGGAAGGGGTGGAGCTGGGTAGGGAACAAGCTGGGAAGCTTGTTTCCTGCTCAACTCTATAGCATGAAGCTGGGTGGGGAACAAGCTCCCCAGCCTGTTGCCCACCCAGTTCTGTGTTCACGGACCTGAGTAGAGAACAACGTCCTGAACCCCTGTCAGCAGGGAGCTCCCAGTGCCAGCTCCCCACCTTGGGGCTGGCACTGGTAGACCCTTATCTCCGTAGTTGCAGAGCTTGGGCTGGGAGACCCTTATCTCCCAACACTAGCTTTGTGACCACAGGGCCAGTGCTGGGAGATCCTTATATCCCAGTGCCAGTCTATGACTGGTGGGGTCAGCACTGGCAGAACCTTATCTCTGCGACTGCAGAGCTGGTGCTGGGAGATAAGGATCTCCCGGCCCCCTGCTGCCTAATCGCAATGGCAGAGCAGTCAGCTTGGAGCTCCCTTCCTTCAGGGCAGGGGGATATAGTCCCCTCCCAGGGGCAGGGAGCAAACTCCTGCCCCTTGGTGGAAGCTGACTGGGAGCAAATTTGCTCCCAGTCAGTCGTCTATATAGCTGTTGCACATGTAGATCCACATGCTTACTTCACTGTAAACCATGCTACTGTGCAGTTAAGCATCTCTCGTAGATGAACCCAGTGAATGGAAAAAGATTAGGTGGTTTGGTCTTGGGAAAAGACAGGTAGACTCTATTGCATTTTTATCCTTAAGACAACGGTAAAAATGGTGCTAGCATGTCAGCTCTGAAGACTTAAGTTTATTCATGGACATGGAACAACATAAGGAGAGCCAATGTGAACTTTCTCTATATTGTCCCACTCACTAATGTGCCTGTTTGCAGAGGCTAGTTCAACAACGTTGGAAGTTAATACAAACTTAGATGTGTTGTGTGACGGGTTTTTTCTTTTCTTTCGTATGTTGAGGTCATCCTTTCTATTTACATAGTCCAGCAAACAGGCATCCTTGTTCACATTTTCATGATTACATTCCAATACATTCTAGAAGTGAAAGGTTCTTCTATCTCCTATCTCATCGACTCACTCCAAGGTAAGTTACTTGGGTGTACTCTGTATAGTTACTGAGAAGGAGATGCTATTGATAAGGAGCAAGTGCCTATAATCTAAAAAACAAACAAAAAACAATAAAAAGAAATCTTTTCAGTTGCTCAGAATCCAAAAGGATTATTTATCTTTATTCAAAAACAAAAAAGAAAACTAAGGTATAATTTTTGTTAGCATACTAAACCAAGAAAAGCCTGAGATGCAATAATGCTACTTTGGAATGTTTAAAAATTAAAAAAAAATAGCATCACTCATATAGCTGTCAGTGTATCCTTTGGCAAACTACAGAGAAAACGCTGAAGTGAACGCTGTGCTACTTCATGGTTGCATCCCATCTTGATCCTGTTGCAATTCCACTGATGAACTGGTAAAAACTGTACCTAATAAAATGACATTAGTTTGAACAATCTATTCAGCTGCTTAGATAAGTGTTTGAGTGGATGGCTCCTAAGGAGTGAATTTGATAAGGATATAACATAGTGCACTTATGCTGTCATTGAGTAAGCCTGTCTTACACATAGATTTGATATACATGGTAAAGATACGTGAATATTTTCTTATGTAGTCTGTTACAGCACCATCTATTACATATTTGGAATGAAGTAAGAAGGGAAGACTTCAATAAATAGGCCTTATTTGATTTAGCCAAGGAAAAACAAAGCAATATTACATAAAAATTGGTCCTGGTGTCAACAAGCCAGCCTCTGATATGGATTAAGCTGATGTAAATATAGAGCCAAATGCGGCCCACAAACCTATCTGATGGAGTCTGTGGCCCAATAGTAGATTTCATAGATTTCATAGACATTAGGGCTGGAAGGGACCTCGGGAGATCATCGAGTCAGGGAGTATATCCAAGTTCTCAGTCAGGCTACTTACACCTAGGACTGCCCTGCTTTGAAATAGCCCTTCAGGAGCAAAATGTTGAGAACCCCCTATTTGCTACCAGCTGGGAATGACCTTGGTAGCAGGCTTTCAAACAGGTAGGAAAGGAGGTGGGCTTACCCATGTATATATGCACTCCTAAGCTGCATGCAAGAGACATGCACTGAGTCACTGAGTAGCCAAGTTTCACATGTATTGGGCATGCAGCTTTGCAGGAAGCATCATATTGTAGACAAAAAAGAAATTTTGGGGAGAAATTGAGTGAAGACTACTTTGTTGTGGAGCAGTGCAACAAAGTACCATATTTTTTTGTATACCACATGCTCTCAAATAAGATATGTACATTGTTTTTGGAAGACAGAATGTAGAAAAAAGGGTTTTTCTAGAGCCATGGCCTAGAGTGGGCTTTTTCTTAGAAAAGTAGTGCCGCGACATGGCTGCCAGCCTCTTTGTGAGACAGCAAGCAAGAGGGATAGAGAGTTAACTTTCACAGCTGTTGAACCAAAACCTGTTGCCAATTTGACAATGGCTGTGAAAAGATTACGGTGGACTGTACTCCTTCTGCTTGCTGCTTGAGAAATAAGGTGGTAGCCATCTTCCAGCACATCCTGTCCATGCTTTTATTCTTCTATGCCTCTATTCCAGCAATAAAAAATCAGCTTATCCACTTAAGATGCACAGCCCAATTTTGGAGGACAATTTTTTGGGGAAAGGGTATATGTGGTACGCAAGTAAATATGGCATTATGCTTAATTTGCATCCAAACTATATCAGCCATGAGAGAATACAACATAAAATAGAAATACAATGACAAATCATAGTTCTTACAATGACTTTTTAAGTGATTGCCATAAGAAAAAAACTTAAGCCTTATTGCACAAGTGAGTTTTTTAAAAGGTTGTTCAAGCAACAAAACTGCTGTGTTGGCCAGCTGTGTTGTGGCTCATGTTACAGTGAAGAAGGGTAAAGCTTTTAACTGATGGTGAGTTCTTCAAAGGCCGGAAGTTGAAAGTTATGCATATAGTTTGCCCAGGAACAAAAGTCTGCATTTAGTCAGGCCAGCTTGTTTAAAATGAATATATCATGTAGAGTTGAGGGCAATGATGATGATCTTAAACTATAGCTTCAGGATATTATTTTCAAGTTTGTGGCATATTCAGTCACTTTAGATGAGAGTACTGATGCCATAGGTACTGCTCAGGTCTTTATTTGCATTTGTGGAGTTACAGAAAAAAATGTATATACAAGAAGAGCTCCTTTTACTCAAAGCCTGGATGACCAAACCAGAGGTGAAGACATGTTTTATGCTGTGTACTATTCATTTGACACAAACAACATGATCTGGGCACCTCTCTTTGGTGTCATGACACACGGTACCCCATCCAAGGTTCAAGTTAAAGCCAAAGCAACGGCACCATTTATTGAAGAACAGGATGTGGATATAATTCAATATCACTGCCTTATCCTTATTGAAGAATTTATTGTTCCTCAAGTTCTCAGGATGAACCACACAAGGCTTGTCATTTTGAAGTGTGTGAACTTCACCAAGTCTAGAAGTCTTGATTACCAGCATTTTAAGGCCTTTTTAGAAGATTCTGAAGCTGAATTTGGAAGTGCTACCCTGAAATACCTTTTTTCTTCTAAAGAAAGAAATGTTTGAATTGCTGAATAAAAAAGGGCAAGATTTTCCTCAGCTGACTGATACTCAATGGCTATGTGATTTAGTAGTGTTGAAAGGATGTTGTATCTCTGACAGTCTAGAAAATATGCAAAAGACAAGGATTCTCATGGATGATATCTTTTATTGGATCAACTGAATGTTTGGGATAGACAAGCTTTCAAATGTAATGCGTTTGAAAGCCTGTCTATCCCCCCTGCCTACCCTGGGGTGCAAGCAGTGGTGGGGCCCCCCACACCCCTGGACAGGCGCATGTTGTCCCAGGAAGAGCAGTGGTGGGTGGGCAGGGTGCACAGTGGCACCTGAGGTGGGGCTTGGCTGGGCCTGCACAGTTCCACGAGGGAACACCACCTGGACAAGGCAGGATGCCGGGCTCAGGGGGGCTTTTGGCTCTGGGCTCGGCCTCCCTGCATGCCAGGCACAGTGTAAGCAGGGTGGAGCCACCCCTGCTAGAAGGGCCTGGCCAGAGGAGCTCACGGAAGCCTTCCCAGGTTGCTCCCAGGAACTGTCCCCATTCCAGGGGCCTGGCTATGTGAGCTGGACCACCGCAGCTGCCTCAGCCTGCCTGAGCCCCAGCCTTGCCCACCTGCAGCTCCCCTCAAGAGGCTGGGGTAGGTGCTTCTCAGGGCCACTGTACTGCAGGCTCCTAGCCGGTTCAGCTCTGAGCACCGCCTGCAGCAGCTATTCCCAGAGTCCAGGGAGCCTCTGCTCATGCTGTGTATGGTGCACACAGGCTGAGCAAGGAGCCCCCCGAGCCAGGTGTCCTGCCCCGGCCAGGCGGCATTCCCCTGTGGGCAGGGCAGCTGTGCCCCACCCTTGCAGAGCTGCGTGGCCCCGGCTGAGCCCACTGGGCCTCACCTCTGGTGCCGCTCAGCTCCTCCACTGCAGCTGAGTCTGCAGAGCCCCGGAGCACCTCTCACTCCATGCCTGTCCCCCCTTCTTCTCCTGCTGCAGCCTTTCCAAGGGCCTGGCCAGGCCAGCCTGCCCTCAGTACCTCCCCCATGTCTGCTTCTCTCCCACCTCTCTCCCTCTGTCTTCCTTCCCTCCTTTCTGTCTATTGTCTCTCTTTCTTCCCTCTGTTCTTTT
Organism: Crocodylus porosus; assembly: GCF_001723895.1. Taxonomy (NCBI): domain Eukaryota; kingdom Metazoa; phylum Chordata; order Crocodylia; family Crocodylidae; genus Crocodylus; species Crocodylus porosus. The sequence goes on along the minus strand of NW_017728906.1, from coordinate 94,381,243 downwards.
CTCTCTTCTCTCATTCTTTCTTCTCTCTCTTCTCTCTCTTCCATCTCTCCTCTCTCTCTTCTCCACCACCCCGTAACAACATGCTTAACAAAACAGACTATACAAGAGCAAAGGTAGTATATGAAATTTTATTTATTGTCACCAGGTTTAGAATGTTTAGGAAACCTGATATTTACTGTAAAAAAAAAAAAAGAAAAAGCAACAGGTGAAGTACCTGAAGACTGGAAGAAGGCCAGTGTGGTACTCATCTTCAAGAAAGGGCTGAAAGTAGATCCCAGGAATTACAGGCCAGTCGGCTTGACCTCAATCCCCAGTAAGATTCTGGAGAAAATTATCAAGGAGACCCTTCTGGATAAGCTGGCTGAGGGCAGTATCCTGAGGGATATCCAGCAAGGGTTTATTATGGGTACATCTTGCCTGACCAATCTCATCTCTTTCTATGACCAGGTGACATATCACCTGGACAAAGGAGAAGATATATATATATATATATATATATATGGACTTTAAAAAAGCCTTTGATCTGGTGTCCCATGACCTCCTCATGGAAAAATTGGCCAACTGTGGCCTTGGCTACACCACAGTCCGATGGCTGGGAAACTGGCTCCGAGGTCGGACCCAAACAGTAGTAGTCGATGGTAACAAATCATTATGGCACACCGTGACCAGTGGCATCCCCCAAGTCTCTGTCCTTGGACCTGTTCTCTTTAACATCTTTATCAACAATGTGGACATTGATGTGAGAAGCACACTGGCTTAGTTCACTGATGGCACGAAACTTTGGGGCATAGCATCCATACCTGTGGACAGGCTAGTGATCCAGGCTGACTTGGATAAACTTAGTAAGTAGGCTGATACTAACCTGTTGATGTTCAATACCGATAAATGTAAGTTATCACACCTTGGGGAAAAAAAACCCTCAGCATACTTATAGGCTTGGCAGTGCTATGCTTGCTAGCACCACTGCTGAAAGAGACTTGGGGATCATGATTGACCACAAGATGAACATGAGCCACCAATGCAACATCTCAAAGCAAACAAAACACTGGCTTGCATCCATAGATGCTTCTCAAGTAAATCTCAGGCTGACATCTTCCCACTGTACTTGGCCTTGGTGAGGCCACAGCTGGAGTACTGCATCCAGTTCTGGGCTCCACAATTCAAGAAGGATGTCAAGAAGCTTGAGAGAGTCCAGAAGAGAGACATGCGCATGATCAGATGGCAAGAGAATAGGCCTTATGAAGAGAGACTGAGAGCCATGGGACTCTTCAGCCTGGAAAAGTGAAGGCTCAGGGAGGAGCTGGTAACTGCTTATAAGTACATAAGGGGTATACATCAGGATCTGGGAGAACATCTGTTCACCAGAGCACCCCAAGGAAAAACAAGGACCAATGATCATAAGCTCCTACAAGACCCTTTTAGGTTGGACATAAGAAAAAATTACTTTACTGTCTGAGCCCCCAAGAAACAGGAATAGACTCCCTCCAGAAGTGGTGCAGGCACCTACTTTGGACTCATTCAAGAAACTTTTGGATGTTTATCTTGCTGGGCTCCTTTGACCCTAGCTGACTTCCTGCCCCTGGGGCAGGGGGCTGGACTTGATTTTCGAGGTCCCTTTCAGCCCTAACGTCTATGAATCTGTGAACATTTATGATTATTAATTATATTAATATGCAGTGCATCCTGCCATGTACCCTCTGCCCCAGTTTTGTTTTCCTGGTGTGCCCACACTCCGGCACCTTACAGGGTACACATTGCAGCTTTTTCAGTACTCCAACTAAAAATGTTGCCTATCCCTGCTTTACACAGTTTTTTTTTTCCAATATACAATTGTTTTATATGGCTACCATAACTGATAAAACAGTCTTTTATGTTTTGATGTTTTAATGCATAGTCTGTTACCTATGTGTATGAAAAATATGCTGGTGATACTTAAGGCTGTATCATTTTAAATTGGTGGTACTCAGTCTGTCAGAGTTTGGGAACCGCTGGACTAGAGTACTGGAAGAACAGGTTAGAAATTACTTGGACTACCTAGATATTTTCAAGTCAGTGGGACCAGATGGGATGCACTCTAGGGTACTGAAGGAATTGGCTGAGGTAATTTTGGAACAATTGGCTATCCTCTTTGAAAACTCATAAAGGTTGGGTGAGGTCCTAGATGACTGTAAGGACAATTATTGTTCCAATCTTTAAGAAATGGAAGAAGGATGATCCAGAGAGCTAAAAACCAGTCACTCTGACCTTGATTCTTGGAAAGATCTTGAAGGTTCGCAAGGAATCTATTGTAAACAAGAATCATAAAAGCTGATCAGAACAGCCAGCATGGATTCAGCAAGAGAAATCATGCCTGGCCAACCCAATTTCCTTCTATGATGAGGTGACAAGCTCTATGGGTAGATGGAAAGCAGTGGATATGATATACCTTGACTTTAGCAAGGCTTCTGACACTTGACACTTTATTAATAAGCTAAGGAAATACACTAGCACTGTAATAGAGACTAGCACTGTAAGGTGGATACATAAATAGTTGGATCATTGTGCTTAGCATATGGTCATCAATAGCTCAATGTCTTGTTGGGAGAATGTATCAAGTGAGATTCACCAAAGGCCTATCTTGCATCTGATATTGTTTAACATTTTCATTAATGATTTGGATGATGGATTGAGTGTACATTTAGCAATTTTGTAGATGACACCACTTGGGTAAAGTTGCAGATACGCCAGCAGGTAGGTCTAGGATCTAGAATAACCTAGATAGACTATAAAGAAATGGTCTGTAATCAATGAGATTAAATTCAACAAGGACAAATTCTGAGTCCTGTACTTTGGGATGAAATAATGGCATTCACAAATACAGACTGGGGAATCACTGACTAGGTTGCAAGGAAGGACCTTAGGGCTACAGTGGTGCTCAACCCCTGGCCTGTAGAGCCATATCAGCTGGAGGTCTAGGCTCCCCAGTGGTTCAGAAATTTAGCTATATTAACAGGAGTGTCACTTGCAAATAAAGAGAAATGATTCTGTCACTGTTCACCACTGGTGAGGAGTTACTTAGAGTACTATGTCCTATTTTGGCCCCCACATTGTAAGAAAGATGTGGATTGGAATCATTCCGGTGGAGAGTAACAGAAACAATAGAGGCCTGGGAAGCATAATTTATGAGGAAAGGCTGAAATGCTTGGGTTTATTTTGTCTGGAGAAGAGAAAGCTAAGGGAAGATTTGATAACAGTTTTCAAATACCTGAAAGGTGATTATAGAGAGGATGGAAATAGAGTTTTCTCTGTGGCCACAGGGCACAGGCTAGGAACAACAGAGTCAAGCTGTAGCAAAGGAAATTTAGGCTGGAAATCAGGAAGACCTTTCTGACTATGAGGCAGGTCCAGAATTGGGACAGACTTTCTAGAAAAGTTGTAGAACCTCCATCCCTGGACATTTTAAAGAGCAGATTAGACAGGCACTTGACTGGGATGGTTTAGTGTGGGATGATCCTGCTTTGAACAGAGGGCTAGACTAGATGACCTCATGAGTTCACTCCCAGCCCTCCTTTCCTAGGATCCTACCATCCTAAGTCTATCCCAACCATGCAGTTCATCCAATAAAAGATATCACTTATAAGAATCCTTGCTTATGTAATTTAGAAGTCTTAGTTGATAACACTAAGTATTCTTTTTCCAGTAAGAGACTTCTTATACACAATGGGCATATAAACACATGCACATTTACTGTACAGTAATGTAAATTACTGCACGGTAACTGAAAATTACTGAGCAGTATGGTCACACATCTACACATGCATGCCCATACTGTGCTGTAACTATGGCAACTTATACCAAATTGGGCATAATTTTGATACCTGCATCATTCAGGTGTCACATTTAGGCCTGATTAGTTACTGCGCAATAACATACATGTAGACGCCTTACTGTACAGTAACACAGGAGATTCCTAGCTGGGTCTGCCCAGCCAATAGGGGGCCAGCCAGAATCCAGCCCCAGGGCTCCTGCCTGGCCCCCTCTTATGCTGCTGGCCTGGGCTGCTCTCTGGCATCCCCTAGCTCCACAATATAAAATTCTGCAGCTATTTGGTGACTTGGGGCACGCTATTCAGGGAGCTGGCAGAAGCTGCTCACAGCAGCAGCACCCCAGCAGGCCCTGTGTACCCCCCTGGATGGCTCTCAGGCTGTGTTTGCCAGGTCTGTTCTGCTCCAGAGCTGCTGCCTGGCCACAGGTGAATGCTGCAATGGGATGCAGCTTGCTGCACCCTTTGCCCAGCCCTGTGATCCCATCAGGGCTACTGACCCTGCTGACTGCTACCAGGGCTAGCATCTGCTCCCCACTGCTGTTCATCCCCCACCTCTCTCTCTTTGCAGGACCATGGTGAAGCACCTTGCCACATAGCTGGGACTCCCTGGATGAGCTCCTGTTAGGGATGCTGCTCCCAGCCCTCTAGGGCCAGTCACATGGCGGCCCAGTCAGCTGGCATAGGGCATGATGTCCTCCTCCTCCCCTGTGTCCAGTCCTGTCCCTGTCCCTGTCTGCGTGCACCTGCCCATCCAGCGTCCCAGAGGCACCAACTGGACCCAGCAGGGCACCAGCTGGACACTCTTGTGGCACTGTAGGGCAAGGAGGATGTCCTAAGGCAGTTTGCCCAGGGAAGGCATTCAAATGCTCACATTTATGAGGCCCTGGTGGCTGGGATTCATGTGTTGAGCCATTCCCGGTCAGCACAGCAGTGCTGTGCAAAGGCCAAGGACCTGTGGGCTCAGTGGGTGGCTGTGACCAGCCACAGTCATTGGTCTGGTGAGGACCCCAGGACCATGCCCTCCATGCTGGAGCTAACCCACATTCTGATGCCCCAGGAACCCACACCCTCATGACACAATGACACCTCCAGTGACATGTCACCAGGGGAAGGGACCTCAGGCCTTCACACTGGAGGCGGGACCCCTCCCCTGCACTCCTCCCCAGCTGCTGCACTCACTGGCAGCACAGGGAGTCCTAGCCAGTGGCTGTCTTGGCCTCAGTCCTGCCCTGCAGCCACCCATTAGAAGCAGATGGCCACACCACCACATTGTCTGCCAGCACAATGTGCAGAGAGGTGGGACACAAGTCAGACTTTTATTGAGCAGCCCATGTCCACATGACTGGGTGGGCATGTGCCTCTCATGCACTAAAGAAGGTGTCAGTCCCAGTGGTGATCTGCTCCTCAGCATCTAGAGACAGGAATGTGTACTGCAGTAACAGTCAGTGGCAGAGGTTGTAGGGCAGGCCAGACTTGCTCTCCATAACACTGTAGCTCAGGGACCCTATCCAAGGGTGCAGGTGTGCCTGGAGCAGCAGCAGGATCAGCCACAGCAGGAGGTAGTGGCTTGAGCAGCCCTCCACCTGCACAAACAGACCATCATGTGCCACCCGTGGCACACACAGAAGGGACATGCTCAGGGTGCAGTAGCAGCATAGTGGGTGCCCGGCCTCGTGGCCTCCCAGCCCCTTACCCCAGTCGTTCAGGAGCCCCACACAGCCCAAGCATGGGTGCCAGGGGCTGGGTGGCAGCACAGCAGAGTAGTAGGCCTGCAGGGACAGAGCAGGAAGGAGTAGGGGCTGGAGCTGTGGCAGCAGGTGTTCCCAGCAGCCTGGCCTGGCCTGGCCTGCCCTGGGAAGGGGGCAGAGGAGGCAGGTAGCCTGCAACCAGCCCCCAGGTAGCAAACAGGGGCTGGGGGCTTGGGAGACACCCACCTGGGCTCAGACCTGCCCAGACAGCTTACCGTGGTCCCTGTGCATCCGCATGCAGCTGACCTCCAATCTGAGGCCAGGCAGCACAGGGCCCTGGAGCAAAGCATCTTATCTCTCAAATGTTGCAAACTCTCACAAAAGCCTTATATCTCTTGCTTCTGAAGGGCCAACAACTGGGCACAGAGGAAAGGCCAGAGGAGCCTGCAGGACCGCCGCCACAAGCTCACTGTAACCCAACACTTGAACCACCTGGAGGTACCGGCTATACCAGTGGTGCAGCCAGGATGGAACCCACCTACTCCAGTGACTGATGGTTGCAATGGAGGGCTGGGTGGTAGACCAGTGGCTGTGGCAGGTGGAGGAGCTCTCCCAGGAGGCCACCTAGGAGGAGGTGCAGCTGTGGGTATGCAATGTCCACTGGGCTGAGCTGACAGCCCTGGAGCTGTGGCACGTGGAGCTGCTGGAGCAGTAACTGACTGCCTGGAGCCATCTAGCAGAGGTTGTGGTCATGCCTCCCCATGCATGTCCCCCTGTTTCAGCCCCACAGGGCCCTTGGGTTCTACCCACCACCCTGCAGTAGGCCTCCGGCAGCACCCCGGAGCATGTCCTGTAGCACCTGGACCTTTGCCATGACCCCTGGACCTACGGGGGAACTGTCTATAGCTTGGGTGCTGGCCACCTGGTGCTGAGTTCTCTGCCTTGGGTGGCCCCACCCCTCAGCCCCTCAGAGATGGACTTGGGGATAGGGTCAGACATGTGAAGTGTCTTTGAAGTTTGGGGAACAAGGTTTTTATTGTTGGTAGGTGAGGAGGGCAGAGAGAGACACTGTTTGTGTGGAGGAGGGGGAAGGGAGCTGTGTTTGTTGAGCAGAGAGGGAGGAGGGATGGGGTGGTTGTTCTATTAATAAAGTTTGTATGATTTCTGCTACATGTGTGTCCTGGAATGGTGATGGGGTAGGCAGAGTGTTGGGGGTTTGTGGGCAACAGGGCAGGCTGCTGGAGTGGGGTGTGCAGGAGGAAGGGGTCAGCCAGAGCCTTCCACAGTCAGTGCCCTGGGCCTGGCTGGTGGGTGTGGAGCTGTCCTGGGGCCTGGGCAGGCCAGCCGGGTCAACAGCATGTCCAGCAGCAGCTCAGGGTGCTGGTCATGGCTGGCAGGGGCTGAGATGGAGCAGCTGTGGCATGGGGTTGTAAAGTATGCAGGGAGGGAGCTGCTGTGTGCTGTCCCTGTGCTGGCCACACAGGTCCTGGGCAGGGGAGGGGCTGGGCAGGGGTCAGAAGGAAGGGGTGTGCTTTTAAGATGATTGCCAAGTGCTGGCAGCTGCCTCTGGCCTCAGCACGGCTGCCAAGCACTGGCAGCCATGTGACCAGAGGCTGGAACTCCCCCCCAGTGGCCATAGGGGCACATGGCAGGATACTCTGACCTGGGACTAAATCTAGTCCCAGGTTGCCTGCATGGGTATATGCTGACCCTATTCCCATTTATTGTGCAGTAAATTACTGCACAGTAAATTTAATGTGATATAAATGTATATGTAGACATACCCAATGCAGTGGAATATTCACAGAAAATGAATAGCATCTTATGGCCATCTCTGAAATGTTTTTCATGTAAGAAATATTTTCTAGTATTAGCTGAAAAGGCTTATCAGCAGACCTATGTTTCCTCTAAAGGATATACATAACTTCTGCTGACCTCAGTGGGAGTTACTTGTGTTCTCTGTTGGGTTCTACGTGTAAAGAAGAGAATGTAATTTCTTATTTCCACAGTTCTGTCCTTCATGAAACTGACAAATATTCTGTTCTGTCTGTTGTTGCCTTTGTTTTTTAACCTAGTGAAATGACCTCAACTGTAGCTCTCAACGTTTCTGATATGATAAGAGCCTTGGAATCATTCCTCTTGAGGAATCCTTTTGCACATACTTTCAAAAATGATACATGACCAGAGAAGTAAAGCATGTTAACACTAATTTGCTTATCTTTACACCAGAGGCTAGATCATACCCTCAATTGTCCTAAAGCTACTCTCAATGAAGTCAATGCGAGTTTCACTACTGGAACCACCAGGATGATAGGATCGTAAGATTCATATTCTTCCTACCCTTTCATCCAAATAGGAGTAAGTTTCATTGATTTTGGTGAGGATTACTCAGGGGTCAAAATGAACTTAGGTTGGAGATCAGGAAAAACTTCCTGACTATGAGAGTGGTCAACCATTGGAACCAGCTACCTAGAGAAGCTGTGGGCCCTCCATCCTTGGAAGTTTTTAGGAGCCGGTTAAACTGATATTTGACTGAGATGGTTTAGTCTGGGATGATCTTATCTTGAGTAGACAGCTGTTTTAGATGTCTTCATGTGACTCTTTCCAGCCCTACTTTCCTATGATCCTGTATGCTGTGGAAGTGAAAAAGTAAGAAGACAGTTGGGGACAGTTGCCATGTTTTTTACATTGAAAAAACAACCTGAATTGAGCATCTATAATTATTTTTAAATGAAAATCTTGTTCATGTGGTATGGGGCACAAGTTAAAGTTTGGGCAATTTTTTTCCTAACAACTTTTGACTGAAACAGATGCTGATCTTTCTAGACATACAGCAGTGACCTTTAATCAAAATAAATTATTATGTAATTTCTCCAGTGTTTCAGACTGAAAAGCTTTCTTCCAAAATATAGTTTCAATGCATTCTTGTTTGAACTTTTCCTTCAAGGATTAGCAGAGTGAGGGGAGGGGTGGTGATCAGTACAAAGAAAAGTCTCATGAGTTCTGTTTTTGAATTGTGATGTGTTTGTCATCTCTTTCTTCTACAACATTACGTAGTACTTTAGTTGCCTGACTTCAGCAGGATGAGGTGGTGCTCAATATACAGGCAAATCAAGTTGCTTTGTCTTTAGATGTCTAAATCTTTGTTTAGAGGTGTAACTTTAAGCACTTAAGATTGAAAATATTAACCATTCTAACAACACCTATGAGCCTGAATTTTCTATTTCTGATCAGCTGCCTCTTAGATATCTTAATTATAATGCCAGTGCAGTTTAAACTGTAAGTTCCTTGAAGAGTGAACCATATCTTCCAACAACAGTGTGGTCACAGAAAATTGGACAGAAGACTCCAAATACATGGTCAGCTGCAACAGCAAACAATTTGAATTGTTCTGAATAACAAAGTGTTATTTGTTACATCAGTTCTGCGCCATCTTTTCCAAATCCCAAGGTCCGTTCTCATGTGCATTAATGGTGGATTTTTCTTGCCACCATTCTGGATTTTCACTTGCTCTTTTGCCCCCTACCAACCTATCAAAAGTTTGTGCCTTGCTAATGATTTTTTTCTAACCTATTATTCTCCTTATATTACATTTTGGCTCTGTCCATGCAGTGATATGAAGAAGTGTCTTTCCATTGACTTCAATGGGTACTGGATCAATTTCTGGTATAAATCCCTCATTTCTGTTTATGCTAATTCGAGAGTTTTTTCAAAGTCTTCTTTCTGTTATTTCTTCCTTCTGAACAACAAGCACTTGTGAGAGGGCACAAAAATGTCATAACTTAATCATTACTGTTAAACTAGCACAACAGTCCCAACAGAAAAGTAGTTTTTGGCATGATCACAACAGATTAGGGTCATTTAGATTTCCACTGTGTGGAATGAGTAATGTGTGCAAAATCCATATATGTGACATGGAGATGCCATCTTCTTGAATCTGCAAGATTCGAACCAGTGAGCAAAACTCCAGCATGAGAGCTTTTATGTACCGGAATAAAATATGGAGGGAAATAAGTAAGTGATACTAGAACTTTCTGAATTAAATTGTATAAAACAAGGCAGGCAACTAAGTGAAGGGAACATGTCTATGCCCAATTTTTCTACTACATGAGTGATTTCCTCCCATTTGAACACTGTAGAGATGCTTCCTCTGGTAATAAACAATTAGGGCTGTAGCTTGATTTAGCACAATGCATACAGGAAGTTTTATGCTCCTGAGGCAGCATTGCTGAGCTCCATTTTTATGCACAGGCAGTTTGTGATTGCTGGGAAACTTGGGGTTACCCAACCCAAATGATAGCCTGAGCCTTCTGGTGGCATGCTGCCGTACTGAAAAGCAAATGCAAAAGAGTCAATAGATTTGTGAAAGTCTGCGGGATCACAGACAAACCAGCCCCTTTTCCTGAGATCGAATTGCTACATTAGGAAACTTAGTCTCTTCTACATCATGCCCTGCCTTTCTCCCCCAGAGAAGAAATCATCACTCTTTTAGCTGTTTCTGCTGCTTACATTTGGGATAACTTTAAAAGATTGGAATCTCTCCCCTTGTGAGTTTCTTGGCAGATTTCAACTTTCTTTCTTTCTTTCTTTCTTTCTGAAACATTTAATGTATGAAATTGAAAGCTCACATAAATTAATTTTAAAAAATAACCAACCCAACATGTTTACCTGATTTAAAGTTTAAAAAGCGTTACATTTTACCTTCACAATACTGCTGGAATGGTTGAATAAAGTGTGGCCTCGCTGCCCATATGCCATTCAGCTTCTGTCTGTCTTTTTGTTTACACTGGGAATACAATAGAAACTATAGTCCTTCCAATGCATCATTTATAAGTGTATTCTACCTCTGAATGTACAGACAGAACTGGCTCTGTGAATGAGCTCTGTGAATATTGCCAAGACACTGTGCTTTGTTCAGCATTATTCTTCACAATAGATACCACACTTTGGAAGTAATTTTAAAAAGGGAATCAAAATAGTGGTACTTTTAGCCTTTGTTTCTTTTATACCACACTGCATTCTCTGTCTCTCATTCAGCTGCTTCTATTATACTGACAAATTAAATAAACCACTCCATTGCTAAAGAGGCTTGGGCAGGCTGGGCTTCAGTACGCTGCCGCACTGGGAAGTTGAAATAAACATTTATGCCGTTTTTATTCTTAGCAATTTTTAGCTAACTTTAGTGGAGCATCTTTTTGAAAAAAGAAAGAAAAAGAAAGAAAGAAAAAAAGGGGGGGAGAAGGAGTGCTTCAAAATTTTGAGTCGATCTGCAGTACCAAGAGATCTGGCATCTGAAGCAATGGAGTAATGAAAAGCCATGTGTCCAGGTAATGAGCCTGCTTTTTCAGTGCTCCACTTTCCAGAAGCACTGAAAGTTTCTTCCTGCTGTGGGGCCTCTGGGAGTGTGAATTGGTGAGTTACATTCAGAATGATCTGGTGCAAACAGGAGCCGATTAGCAAACTGGCTATAGACAGGCTTGCACAAAGCTGCAAAGTTAAGCAGCAAACTTTCGGCTTGATCCTGGAGGGTTTTCTTTTTGCCTTCCAATCACAGCCAAATCTATCTTTACAAGGCATCTTAGCCACATATCTGTCATTATATAAACTAAGGGGTAGAGGAGTGGATAGTGTATATATACAGGCGACAAGTCTGTATCTCTTAAAAAAATACTGATTATTTGATCTCATGAACCAGCTAGATATTCACATTGCACTGTATGGCAAGGGAGAGCCGAATAATCTTAGCTGAAGAAATTACAGAATTGTAATATGATCCTGAAGTTTACTGTGGTGTTTTTGTGACTTTGATTGAGCTCGATTCCTAGGGATGGTGGGGAGGGGGAATCATCTTACTCATAGTCACAAGTTGTGTGTCGGCAAAGTATGAGGGGCCTTGATCGCTTATAAACAATGAAATTGGGTGTGGAAGTATGTGAATGTATGCGATGTGCATGTGTGTAGCTGTGTGTGCTTGGTATACTAGGAAATACTGCTCATTAACGACCTTGCTGCTTTACCAAAAAGGCAGTCAATAATGGACGTGTCCTCCCCTGTTAAGGTTTGAAAAGCTCTTCCAAATGCATCCGGAGTAATAGTGTGTAAATAATGTAGGATGAGACTGTGCTCACCCGTGTCTTTTCCCTCCTGTACTCAACAAAGCAAATAGGTTACGGGCAGGAGTCTGAGAGTCCTCTAGCCGTTTTGTTTTAAGGGATCTTAGAAGAGGTCTGAAAACAGAAACTTCAGTAAATGCCAGTTGCAGGAGACGGGCTTTGAAGACTTCAGCCACCAGCTAAAATGACCTCATTGAAAATGCAAGGAGTCTAAGGCACAAAGTGGGGAACGCTGTGTTCCAGCAGAGAGGTCCCCTGGCTTCTAAGTCAGAGAGCACCGCAGGCAAAAGGAAATATTGAGCCAGAGCAGTTTGAACAGAGCGATCAGGGTTCATCTTTTATTACTAAAGAAAGACTTTTAAAAATAATAATAAAAGCTCAGGTGAAATTTCCTTTCATTGTCTAGGAAAATTCTCTGTAATTTGCCCCGAGGGAATCCAACTGCCTTGTGATTCTTTAAAAAAAACAAACCAAAAAAAAAAAGCCAACCCTCTCTCTCTCTCTGTGTCTCTCTCTCTCTCTCCAAGCATAAATGTCTATGGGGTCCCTGGAGAAGGGAGTGGGCTGTGTGGGGAAAAGCTGAAGGTCAGGGTTACCCACTGTGGCATGACTTTTAAGCTAAAGAGGTTTTTATTTCTCTTGTAGCCATGTCAGGTCTAATTTGGTCTGCATTATTCTAAAGGGGTGGGCCTGCTCATGACAGGAGGGGGTTAAATGAGATTACAAGCTTTAGACGTTGTCAGCAGCTACTGCTGCCTGGGGATGTTAAATTGCGATTTAATGGTCAGCTTTATCTGTATAGTATCAGTGGAAATCTGCTGTTTTCAGCAACTTAATTGGCACTGTGTTTTCAGGAGGTTTTGGGGAGTTCTATGGGAAGAGCTGCCCGGCTTTTAATGTTAAATTGTCAAATGGGCTACGCTGGGAGAAAACAAAAAGTGCTTCTGCATTGTCTCAGCACTTGTAACGCAGAAATCTTATGAATGGGCAAGATGCCGCTTCAAACCAACATAAACGTGCTAAAAATATTCGAGCAGCCCCAAACTGAGTCGGGGGGGAGGGGGTATAAACAAATGAGTAGCACTTGCTATCAAAACATATGTGCGACGAGAAGAGCGCAAGAAGGCAGCTGAGGAGACAGTCCAAACAAATGCAGGTGGAGGGGAGGTGGGGGAGGTCCCCTCAGCGAAGGGGCATCCTGTGCTTGTTTCCAAATTGTGCGCCAAAAAAACTTTGGGGGGCGAGGGGGACCTGCTGAGGCCAGGGAAAAGTGCTTTGCAGTCAGATACCAGTATTGTCTGTTCACTAGTTAGGGGTCAGTCCGGAAAGTTCAGGATTAGTAAATTTAATATCCTGTCAAAATTCTCATGATAATGAATCCTGGCTGGCTGAGTTGGCACAGCAGCCTCGGCGCTGCAGCTTGCGAGATAGCGCTGCTAATTTATGAGCAAGAAATTGTGCTGTGCTGGCATGAGCAGAGCTGGTCAGATGAAAGAGGCTGGGTGGTGGGGCTTTTTTGGCTGTATGGAAGAACGGCTAAGCTGGGGAAAATACACAGATCTGGATCATTTTAAGTGATTCTTATTCATTCCAAAATCCTCCTAACTCCTCTTGGAATAGCCTGCCCGAAATGACAAGGATTGTTTATTTTTCTTCTCCCTGTACCGTACCTATAAGCTGCATATACGATTCCCTCTGCACTCAGGAGGTCTAGTATTAAAAATAAGAAGACAGTGGCAGTGGTGGGAAGAGGGAAAAAAATCGTGTTTAAATCATTTTTCAGGGTTTGGGGGGTTTTTTAGCACACAGATTTGACAAGTTTAAAACACAAATCCTAGTGGGAGAGAAATGTAATCCCCAAGCAAACAGCGTTGTAATAAACTGCAAATTGCAGCCCTGATTGAGTAGTTTTTGAGCTGCTGGAGCAATGTTAAAATATACTGTTCCTAACCAAGTAACAAAAAGAGAGGAAAAAAAAGAAAAAGGAAAAAAAAGAGAAAGTTCCTGTGCACTTTGTTCAAGGTTCTGCACCTCTCTAAGCAGCTGTCACATCCGTACATTATGGTACATTGAATCTGAATGAGGCTCTCCACATCAAAACCTTGCATCCATTATGATATCATCTCCTGCTCTAAGCTGTAATGCTTATTAATTCTGCACCCATACTCTCCAAGCTTCAGCAAATGTATTCCATCAGCCTAGCATTTAATTTAATTAGTACAGCTGGGCTCTCATTCTCCTTTCTGTGTCAGAGGTATTGTCAGCACGTTCTGCTATAACACAATTACTGATTGCTTTTAGATAGGCAGAAATATGATTAGGGTATTGGGTGACTGTATCATAAGCCTTATTAGATTCATTTGAAATCTGGAGATAAATAGGAAACTTTTATTTGCAGTGTAATGAGATTATGCTTATTAGGCCAAGGCCTCACAACCTTTTGCAAAGAACATAGTGTATTGCTAGGATTATACTCTGGAACCACACTTTTTTGCTCATAGCATCCAAGCAATTTCTCAGTGGCTTTGAGATTTAACTGTTATAGTACTGTATGCATTTTAAGATTGTTTTTTAGCACACTAGTTTTCTGTTACAGTAGATAATATGCACCTTTCAGGCTGTATTTTTCTTCTGTCTTCAAATCAGGGTATCTTGAACATAATTTGGGCAGCAGATAAAGCAACTTAATGAAAGATATGTGGATGGTTTTTGGTCAAGTGTGAATGACACGTTGGGCAGAAAATGTTTGGCTAACACAAATACTTTAATTTAATGTCAATTTTTCAAAAGAAAAACCTGCATGTATATTGTAGTAATTTTCCATGGCTTATAAAAAGAAATTTATTTTTTAAAAATTGAAAAATAGTCTGTCAAAATAGGAATCTCTTGGGACACATAATGAGTTAGTCTCCTTGTATAAAACCGTACAGTTTCATATCACTATCTAAAACCAAAGCTCATTAAAGCATACTAACATTTATTAATACATCATGTTTATTATATATTACACTGACAAACATAGTTTTGGAAGCAAGAATTTTGTTCCCAGAATTCACGTCTTGAGGATTCAGAATTCTAATGAAGTAATTTAGATAGGTAGTAACCATCGGTGGTGAAGTGGTGACAGCTTCTGGAAGTCCATCAGTTTCAACACCAGTAAAGACTTTAGGTCTGATCTTGCTCCCATTTAAGTTTTGCAAGTGACTACAGGATCAGGTCCTTACAGAATCTTTTCCATCCAATTGAGACAATCATTGGTACATCTCTAGGTTAGATATCAACACTTCTTTCATAACTATGTATAAACGTTGACCTTGGCTTTAGATCAGAGCTTGTCAGACGGGGTGCCATGAGATCATTTTAAGTATGCTGTAGGGTGCTACTCAATATTAGCATAATTAGGTGTTCAAACACCTACACATGATTCATAAAACCCAGCGATTTCAAAGATGAATCCACAGTATCAGAAACATTCTGACTTGTGCTCTCTCTCTCTGGACTCTTTGCAGTAGAAGAATTATTCTACTATATTTCCATAGTGAAAAAAATGAGTAAAAGCTAACAGCTAGCATTTTCTGAGGGGTGTCTTGAGTCTGTTAAAGGGTGTCTCAAGTCTAATGAGGGGCGCTTTAAGTCTAAAAAAGGTTGAAAACCATTGCTTAGATCCTTTGTGGCCTCATTTTATCAGTGGTCAAGATCATCAAACTATGTCCAAGTGTTTAGTATTTCAGGCTCAGGGATTTCTCATCAGGAAGCAACATGTGCATCAATATTTCAGTGGCCTTTTATTTTTGAATTGGCTGACACTAAGGGGAAGCAAGCAATTGCTTTGTCACCACTTTCACTTGTAAACATTGTGGTGTGTTCTATGCTAGCTTTTTAAAACCATTATGTGGCTGTGGGTGTAGGAGGTAGTGTGGGAATTAATTTTGAAAATGTCACACTGAAACGTCTAAAAGTAACATTTGAGGGGCTACATTTTTTCTTTTGGTTATAGAGGAATTGTTCTGGGAACTGACATTATTGTCAGGGTCCAACTGGAAGCCATTACTGAAATGAACTGAGCTTGGGGACCTCAGTTCCATGTTAGCTAGGAATACCTTAGGCACAGCATGGCACAGATTCCTTAGCTGGTGGGCAAGTGACAGCTCACCCTGCAGCCACCCATTTTTTACCTGCCTATGCAGAAATGAACTTCAGTTTTCAATGCTTCTGACTAGTTTCATAACTTTCTTGGGGGGCAGGAGTAGGGAGAGGGAAGGGTTTCCACATGTTACAATGAAACGGTAAATAAATAGTAGCTGTATAGTTCTCTCAGTCAGTAGATCTCAAAGGACCATGTGAGGGCAATCAGACACAAAACAGTAGGTGACTCTAAGATAAAGTCACATAGCTAGTTAACAACAAAGCCAGGAGAGGAACTCAGGGCTCATGACTCCTTGTCTAGTTATATACCCGCTTTACTGAAAAAAAGTTAAACATTGCAAATTGAGTACTAATATCATACATCAGATAGAAAGAAGTATATCACAATCATTCCTGTTGTTATTACTATTACTGCTGCCATTATTATGGATGTAGAGCCCTGATTGAGTGGTGCAGGGCTGAGGGAAACAGCACAGGGCCCTAATCTCATAGTGTAGGCCCCAGGGAGGCAGTATGGGCACAATCCCATGGTGTGGGGCCTGATCTGGCAATGCAGGCCTGTTCCAAAGGCACGGGGCTGAGAAAGATGGTTTGGGGCTGATTCTGGCATGCAGACTCTGATCCAGCCCACGGACCAGGCCCACACCACTCATCCAGTCCATGGCACTAAAAGGTTAAGCACCACTCTTTTAAAGTATGTCATGTTGTCAAAAGGTAAAAATGATCTGGTGGTCTCACTGACCACCTTTGTCCCTCTGCTTTATCGGTGGATGGTTAGGTTGAGTGGCAGGGTTGTGTAGTGTTAGTAATAGGTTACACAGGGATTTGTATGGGATTGTTTTCCTCAGGCAGGGGAGGCTGGCTTGGATGGCCTCCAGAGGTCCCTTCTAGTCCTAATTTTCCATGATTATATTGTCCACATTACCATTGTTCCCATGTGTAACAACGCAGCCTAGTTACTCACATGCGTAAGATTACACACATGCTTCAGTGCTTTGCTGGATCGAGGCCTAATTGACGCCCTAATTGACAGGCTCAGGAGAGAAACCAAAAACTGAATTGAGTTTGGAAGCCAAATAGAGATATAGCTTTGTACTTTCAGTGCCCATTTGTCCTGATCACATTTGTTACCAACTTTTGCTGTTGGTTGTATCCTATGTAAAGGATTTTGGTCATGGGACAGTATATAATTGTGTTGTTACGTAGTATTGACATGTTTAGTTTGAAATTAAAACAAACAATTTTATCACTGGCCTTTTCTAAAAGTAGTAGTTTATAAAAAGAAATGTTAACAGCCAGTTATCCTAAAACTGTTCGATTAAATGAAAGTGTAACTAATTGTTATATGCTTGTTGCATGTAGACTCAAAGGTAGAATCACAACAGAAGTAATTAGAGTAATTATTAAAGTCTGTATTTAATTCAACCCCCCAGGGAATATTGCATTTTCATTTAAGTGAGCTATATTTCCTATTAAAATGATAGAGCATTTCTCAAAGCTTTCATTTACAGGTATGTTTTTGGTAGTGTCATTTCATATGACATCATGTCATCTTGCTCTCCATCTACAGTGACAGCATTTATTATTCATAATGATGGCAATCAAAGGGGAAATGTTACGGGTAATTTTTGTGTGTGCTTCTCGCCCCTAAATATGTGTAGCAATCATTTACCTGAGGATTTCAGAATCTCAGGAAGGGAACATTAGGATGAACTCTCCTTGATCTCTGTAGAAATTGTACTGAATACATTAAGATGCTTCAAGCTAAGCATTTCTGAGAAACTGCTTAAGGAAAATGAAGCCAGGCATAGTTTTTGTAGAATCTTTGAAAAACTGGACTAGTATTTGTGTCATTTCATTGAATCTGGAAAAGGATCCAGTTCCATTCTATTTCCTCCATTTTAAAATCAACTTAAAGAAAATCTGCAACAACAAGTGTTTATATTAGTTTGCTTTAAAGTGATTCTTGAAGATATGTTCCAGTCTGCAAACTGAAGATGAATTTGAGCTACAGCAGCCTATAAAAGAACTAGTGAAGGGTCTGGTTATGCAGTGGTGCTGCTCTGTGACAAGATGACTGGCAAAAACCTTCCACTCTTTTTGGTATCTGTACCTGGCAGGAATCATGCAGCATCCTTACGGCATTGGGCCCTGATTAAGTTGCAGTCTCTCACCGGATGGACTTAAGTGTCTGCCTGTAAGGGTAGATCCATAGTAGCTATAAGATAGATAGCTCCATGGACTTCCTAAAATACAGAATTATGTTGCTCAAACAAAAGTAATGTAGCTAATTGATAAATTCAGGTTAATTGTTTGCTTGTTATCACACAGCGTCAGAGTTCTGATCCAGCCATGACACTTACTACAATATGTGTTGTGTGGGTAAATATAATATTTAAAGAAACAAATTCTTCATCTGGGAGGGTTACATTTTACATGAACTATAGCTACTCAAATAATTTTAGTAATTCTGTCTCAATACGTAGCATAAAGAAATAAAAAATGCCATATCACTGTTTTCTAGTATCTCTATAAATGCCCCAAATTTAAGTGAAGTATCTGTTTTTACCACTCATAATGCTGCTCTTCACATCACAATTATATTTATTAGTTCAGTGCTAAAAATCATTTTTCAGGACTTTTAAAACAATTTTAAAGAGAGCTATTTTGGTAAAGTTTAAATATCCATTATTCAGTCAGAACTATTGCTAACCCAGATAGCTTTGGAAAAAACATTGCAAAAGGACAGCTAGCCATTAGGGAGCAGAACACTGGAGATTACTCTTGAATGAATCCTTGTGGCTAAATGGAGGCAGAAGCACTGGCAAACCAGAGCCCTACTTCAAGCCCTCCTATGGAAGGAGCATCAGTAAGGGCATTTCAAGACCTGTGGTATCTGGGTAAAAAATTAAAGGGTAAAAAATGGAGGCTTTGTAAGGTTTCAGGAGAAGACTGACAAACTACCCTTTCTTCCCTTTCCCTGTATCAGAAAAATTAAATGTACCATTAGGGCTACTTGAACATTTTTCTTAAAATGTTTTAGAAAAACATCTTTGTCCTTCCACCATTGGCAGATGTGAGGTAAACTGCGCCTTGCATCAGGTCTTGTCCTGAATTCTATTGCTTAGTTATTAGTATAAGTCATGAAGCATGAGACATAATATACTTTCAAGGGATTGTTTTTGTTTTTGTTGGCTGTAACGCTGGACATTCTTAATATTCATATTTGTGTCCAATCGCAATCTTGCCAAATTTGCAACTTCAGTGACTTTCTATGATGAAAATTTTCCTTTTCACAATATAAATGGCTTTTTGATTTAAGCAGAAATGAATAAATTACATTTTTGACAGCAGTTTTGGTAACATATAAGAGGTGTTTTGGGGAGACATTTTCCCCAAAAAAATTCTCACAGAAAACCCTAAAAAAACCAGGAAGTTTTATTTCAGCAATTAGACCCATTCAGATTGCTGTTTGCACATCAGAGCTGGCCCAGTGAAACAAATTCACTCTGGATGCAACAAGACAAGGAATGCAAGAAATCTATCCCTAAGGAAAAGCTTTTAAGAATTTGTTATGCTTACACTTACAATCTATGACATTATACTAAAAAGTACTTACTCTTACCCTCTTTTCCTTCCCTCCCTCTTGCCTGATGATTTAATTCCTCTTCTTGTATGGTTTATTTTAATAACCAGGTTTGGCTTTCATTTAAATCCATGGTGAGTTGCCCTGGTGCAATTCAGGGGACATATGATTTTAGCCAATCATTTTTCATTAATGTCAATGGCCTTTCTGCAGCTAAAGCCTCCAAAAGGTTTTGGTCTCCAGATACATATGGCTTCATGAAAAGGAAATTTGAAAATAAATTTTGAGGCAATATGATATAACCAATTGTTGCTCCTTAAAATAGTCAGGAATCAGGCTTTTTAATTATACAAAGTTACTGCCAATTACATGTTAAATAGTACCTCATTCCATGAATAGTTGCATTGATTTATATGTGATTGTTTGCAGAGTATCTCCTACTTCCCATGATTAAGTATAGCAGGATCTGGTCCTTACAGAAGTTGTATGGATCAACATACCAAATCACCACAGTTAAGCAGGGTGTTCTATTAAATAGCTTGACATTGAATGATGGTTGTCTTATATTCAGGGAATTCGCAACAGAAAAGGCTGATTTGTATCTTCACCCCTTGTATGCATTCCCATGACATGCATACATAAACTGATGGAAAAACAATAAAACTGCTGTAAAAATGTAAAATGTTCATGAAAATGTCATATTTTTCATTAAAAGAAATTATGACTATGTCACCTTTGTCACCTTGTTTTTCAGCAAGCACTGGCTTACACAGAGAAAAACTGCTTTGCTTTCTTTTTTTTGTTTGTTTTCCTTTTATAGACCATATCATTGTAATTGCGCTCTTACTATTTTTAGAAGCAATGACTTGATCGGTTAGCATAGCTGGGAGTAGTCTGGTCCATGAGTTTCAACACCTATAATCCTCCATGTGCATCTGTCCTGCCACCTGCTCAGTCACATACACTCCAGAAACCCTTTGAACAAGCATGCAAAACAGGCAAAGTAGATCCTAACCATTGGTCACATCTTATGCCCATACTCTCTCCTCTCCCCATTTTCAAGATGCATTGAATTCTTGTCTGCTTGGCACATTTTACATCCATAGAAACTGACCTCTTCATTAGGACAAGTACAGCATGGCAAGGAGAGCTTCCCCTTCCTGCTTTTTCTGGGTGTTTCAGTAAATGCATAAAAAATAGGGAGGAGGATTAGAAGTACAATTCACCTCTTGTTGGTAGGTGTAGCCAGGTATGTTGATGATAGTTCTGGGATGTGGACAGCTGCAATAAGGAAGAATCTTGATTAAGGCACATTCTCACAGAGGAGGAGACATGAATCATATGCACAGCTCTAGTACATGCTTCCCATTCCGTCTGAGCTTTTGGGGTTTTCCTTACCTGGGACAAAGTTCTCCAAAGTGTCTGCTGATTTGGAATGCCTTTGGTTCTGGGTGCCCAAATGAAGCCCCACATCAAATTTTCCTTACTGGAGATGGACCTGATACCAACAGAGCTCTTTTGCCATGTGACTTAAGCCAGCTGATACACCAGCATCTACACCAGCTATTTTGCTGGCATAGTTATGTCAGGAGTAAGAAAAAAAATCATACTGTGACAAATGTTATACCAGGAAAAAACAACCCTGGCTTGAAAGGCCTTCTCAATTTTTTCCATATTGAATAGCTCTAGATATTAATATAGTAAACATGCATCTACAATAGAAAACCATTAATAATCATTTCCCATATATTAGCTATTCTTTGAGCTACATGTTTATATTTGGACCTGTATTATGGCTCCTAGCTGCTAGCAGTGAATGCTTCAGATGGATGTGGCTATCAGTGTTTATGCTCATGCTGAACTCATGCACCCTCAACAAGCTCTGCTTTTTTTTAATGTTGTGGTATTATTTAATATTATTATTTTAATCTAAAAGAGCGGCCTACGATCAGGTAGGGGATGGCTTTATCTTAATCATCACTCTCTTATTCATAAATATGCAGATTTTCAGCCTTCTAGTAACTCTGGTGGTGATGTTTTGATGCACAATGACAATGGAGTGAAGTAATTTTGCTTTAAACACTATAAAGCTTGTAGAGAAGTTATATTCATATCAGTAGGGCCTATTATTGCTTGTGCTTTTTGAGAAACTGGAAAAGTACAGCCTCAGGTGAGCCACTTTTTTCCTGCTGCTGTTTCTAGATGTCCTGACTAACACTGAATTCAAAGCTTTTTTTAAAAAGAAAAGAAAAGAAAAATGTATTTATGGAGATTTTCTTAGATCAAATCTGATCCATAGAACTGACAATTTCACATGGTCTTCATTTGTCCCAGTTGGAGGTCCATGTCCAAAATGATTGTCTCCAGGAAGAAATTAATATAGTTATTGTACATTCTCTCTTCTCTTCTAGGTGTGTAAAGGAGCTTTAACTATCATTTGGGGTTAGTTATGATAGAAAAATCAACTTACATATTTGTTTGATGAGGTTTTAGGGTGGGCTCTGAAATAGGTGGTTTTAATTTTAGTTTCCTTTTTTCCTTTCTCCAGTAGTTCATTTTGAATAAGAGCACCAAATATTAAGACTTTGACTCAGTAGAAAAATTGAAAATAAATGTGTCCTTCACTTGTTTCCAGATGTTTTGATATGTTTAAGTATTCATTTTAGTGTATTTTATTGTATTATATTTTGTGATTTGATTTAACAAAATTATCACAAATGCAGAAATCAATAAAAGGAAACCATTTCAAAGTAGTAGCTCTGTCTATACCTTCCTCTATCTTACTTGTGCACTGACCATTGTGTTCCTGAATTTCCAAGTATATGTAATATATAGCATTTTGTGCTACCTTCATAAGTTCATATAAGGTGGAATTAATTTGCTGTCATGAACAGTCAGGCAGAAGGTAGAGCAGTATGGCACCTTAGAGATGAACTGGTACAGAGAGGTATGAACTTTCATAGGCAACAATTTGTTTGTTAGATGTTGCTACTTTGTCAGATGCTGCAATCTAATGAAGTAGGTCGTTGCCTACAAAAGCTAGTGCCTCTTACTCTCTAACCTGCCCTATCTTCTGCTTGTTCAGATGAACTAAGAATTGAATCAAACTTTTGCCTGAAACATGGTCTGTTTTTGAGTTTCAGAAATACTCAACTTGCTTAGTTCCATTTCCAAATGCTGTACACCAGCATTTCTCAATCCGTGAGTTGTGATCCAAGTGGGTTGCAAGAATATACGGCAGGGTCACGAACTAACTTAAAAAACTTTTAAGTTTGGGTCAACTTTAAAAATGAATACTCCTTTAAAGGAGAAAAACATAGGAAATTGGCTTGTCCCTTCCAGGCTGTCATATTTGCAGCTTCAAGGGGCTGCTTTGGCCCATACCCCACACACACCCCACCCACCCTGCCCCACACCTGGTGGGGGGGCACTGGAGCCTGGGAGCAGGGGTCAGCAGGTCAGGATGAGGGGCACTGGGTCAGGACTGGCCATCAATGTTTACAAATGGGTCCTGGTACAAAAAAGGTTGAGAACTGCTGTGCTATAACAGGGCTGTCCAGTTCCTAAGCCATGGGGGCCAGAAGACACACAGGCTGCACCTGGTGTGCTATATGAACACTTCTCCCCACCCACTGCTGCATCAGGTGGGCACTTCCCCACACCTTCCCCACCTCTGCACTGCACAGGTGTATAAGCACAATCCCTCACTGAACTGCTGCACCACTTGGGCACAATTTTCCCCCATACCCCTGCACACACAGCCTGTATGTCCCCTTGTGCAGGGCCCTGGACTCACCCTCAGCTCCCTGTGCTGCTGTGCCCCCTAGGGTGAAGCCAGGAAGTGGCAGCTAGAGGAAGGAGGGGGAACCTGGAGACTTCAGCTGTTATTGCAGCTTGAGAAATGGTGGGATCAGCAACTGGCTGAGAGCCTAGGGACTGCATGTTAATCCCTTGTGGGCCAGCAGTTGGATGGCCCTGCTTTACAACACTGGCTAGCATCATACTGCCCTCTGCTGGAGGGAACGGCAGACCATCAGAAGTGGCTGCTGTTACGTTGCCCTCTAGTGCTTCCTCCACAAAGAATATAACAGTTCTAATAGTATAGGAGGTGAAGGAAATCCTCCTTTCCTCTGCATGGCAGCATCCTGTGTTTGAAGGACATAATAACCTAAGTTGTTTCATTTATCTCATTTGAGTTTTGTAGACATATATGCAAATTACTATATAGGTCAAATTAAAAGTTTTAGGTGTGCTTTCATTGCATACCATTATGAAAATAAGTCAAATGATATAGTTGTACATAGGATTATATGTAGGTACTTGATACAGAAGTATAATAGGGGCATTTGTCCAGGTACTTGGTACAATATTGATACGCACTGAGGGGCTGACAAGAATGCTATAGAATTTTTATACCTGGGTAGGGACTTGGAAGTCTCCTGAGGAGACCTGGTAAGCATGCAGGTGTTCTTTGTTCACTGTATCTGGAGATTGACATCTTGTAAACGTTGCATGGTGCAGTTTGGAGTAATTGCTGTTTGTTTTTGTTTCTTTTGCATTTCAAGCAGCTCAATGCTTTTTTTACTGATCTTGGCACTGTGTGAGCTATGATCTGTTGCATACTTGGTACTGTTAATCTTTTTTTAAATCACATTGTGGTTGTAGGATTTTTCTCTTATGCGCTATAGCTTCCTTTCAGCATTTTCCCCTTTTTCCAATAAACATCTTTTCTTTGGTGAATCTTCTAGGATTGGGTGATAAACATTGGACACATTAGATGGGCTTTGTATCAAGCTGCATGTCAAAGGTATTCTGAAAACTTTTAGGAATAGGTGAGAAACATCCAAATCTCTAAAATTCCCAGAGTGTTTGTATATGTGTGTGTGGCCCATAGATCCTCATATGTGACTGTTTGAATAAATTGTATTGGTGATACCGGTATTCCTAACGTTACTTCTGATAGAAATTCTTTCCATGATGAGGTTTTGGTGTGTGTATTTTGGAGAATAGCCGATGAAAGTTTGTCTAAAATGCTACATATCGTTTTCATTTTGTGATGTGACTTATCTATTCAAGGCTCCATGGAGAATGCCAATTTTAACTTTAATATTAGTTCGTGTTTTCCTTTTGACTCTTCTCAAATTTGGACATGGATTTCCTGTGTGTGCGCCCAATCTGTGCAGTTGTAGAGAAAATGTTGAAATTTGGAGATATTTCTAAAAATCTAATTACTTAATATTAATTGGCAAGTTGTTCAAATGCTTCTAAGTCTGACTGTGCTCTTATAGGCAATTCCATTTATGTTGTTTACATCTAGTCAAGATTTCATGATGATAAAGGTATTGAAATTTTTCAGGATTTAAATTAAAAATGGGGGCACAGACAGATTAAGATAAACCTGTCCAAAATCTCACAGGAAGTCCATGGTAGAACCAGAAATTGAATCTACTTCCTTGATATGTAGTTTACTGACTTAGTCACAGTTCCTCCCTCCATTTGTGAGATGAGACAGGAAAGATTTCATAGTCTATATTTTTATGTTACTATAAATTACATTTTTATGTTACCAAATAATTACCAAATTTTTAAGTCATACTTTAACCTGGATTTGTTTTTTTGTCTTTATGGTATCTACAAAGAATATTGATTTCAGTGTTGTAACTTTAAGAGATGACTTACTATAGGCATGCAGTTTTCATGGATGTAGGCCCTGAATCCAGTCTATTAAATATTTATGTTAGGAGAATAATAATATTTGGTGAAGTCTTGGAGAATCAATGTTTTCTATCCCTATAGTATTCTATATCTAATAAAGCCCATACCTCCTAAGTGCTGAATGTCTCTAATCTAAACTGAGAATTCAATAGAATCTTTGGCTACTGAATAAATAAATGTAAGAAATGGATCTTTGTACCCTCAGAGATCTAGGATCTGAAAGCACATAAATAATACAATGTGCTTCCAACTGCTGAACAAGCATAAATACCCCATGGAACAAAACCTGTTCAAATTGTTTGAACAGTTTAAAAGATTTAAGCAAAAAATCAGTTCTATTGTTAATTCTAAAAGGTAGGCTGGGTTCCGGAAAGCAGTAACAGGAATATCCAACCAAGTTTCTGGGTCTTTTCATTATACCTACCCTTGATACATCTTAAACACTTGTTTCAGTCTCTAGTTATATATTTCATGGCTCATTTGGGGCAGAGTAAGTCCTGAGTTCTATACGCACTTATGACAACTGTGTAAAGCTGACAACTGCTTTGTCATGTGCTGGTATTGGAACAGTATATGCCTCTGAGCTTCCAAGTTCAGTCAGAGGTGGAAGTACTGACCTTCTATAAGAGAGACAATTGCCTCTTTTCAAACACATCAAGCACTCAGAAATACTCAGGATCTTTGGTGAGGGTGGAGAGAGAGAACTGTTCAAAAGGGTTTTTAGACATTTCTAGACAACTATGAATCTAAACTCTGTCCCTTTGGACTTTAACCTCTTATACCTATGCGATACTTATATGCCATGAAGAATGCTTAACACAAAGTTTAATCTTAAACCTTGAAATTCTTCATCATTGATATTATGTCAGGAATCTTAATGGTGCATAAAAAGCTGAGGGTTTTTTGCCTATGGATTTCTTTCAGTTCTAGTCAGGTTTGACATCTGAGTTTACACTATTATTTGTAGCAATAGCAACAGTAGCAATTAAAGTTCAGCAGATTTCAGCCATAGGGGCCACATTTTGCATTTCATGAGTAGCGCATGGTGAGTGCAGTTTATACATTCACTCCTCAATGAAAACAGCAGTGGTTGTGGCAGTATTAAAGTGGTTAGTAAGGATGCCTCTGCCCAGGCCACCACATAGCAACCACTATGTTTCTAAGGACAAATAGTTCCTGCCTACCCTAAGCAACTAGATAAGAACATCAAAACATGCCTGGTACAAGACCTCTAATACCCATTAGTGGTAGAAACTGTTACCTCAATCATGAATGACACAGCCCTAATTATTAAGGTAATTAGAAGTTATAACACTGGCAATATTAAAGGGAGAACTTCTAAAGCCCATTAACAATGTTACTTTAAGTGATCTGGCTGTGAACTGTTCAAATCTCTAATTACATTATACGTCTATCTTAAAGGGTGATGTAATTAAGTGATGGGAGAGGGAATTAATGTATAGTGACTACTGCGCAACACTTTTTAAGTACTATTTTCACAGAAACCAGCTTCAGTAATGTCATTATGTCATTTAGGGATTTTTTTCTACTTAACTATATATAGTTCATAGCTTAAAAAGTATCAAAACCTGCCTTCAGAATGTATATAAATTGATACAAGTTGGGTATGGTGAAATAGCTTTATTTGGGATGGTTATTATCATTTGAGACAAAGTCATAACTAAGATATGAAGGCCATTGCAAACAAGTTCTAACCCTTTTTATCACAGTTCATGCTTGTACATTCTCTATATATCACATATGTTATAGGGAAAAATATTTTAGGAATGTTTTTAAGTATTAAATATTTTACTGGGAGTGTCTCTTATATTCCTCTGCTTATTTACTGTGAGTCCTATTATATAAGGCTCAGTAAAATGGGAGAATATACTGCATACAGAAAAGCAGGGGTACCTGAGATTGGGAATGCTGGCCTGAGGCAGGTGAACATCAATAGCCTAAATGAAGGAGGGTTACCAAGGTGCTGCCTTTGTGAGGGCACGCAAAAGTAGCTGATGCTATAATCAGCATAGTGGAAGTGACACTGCACCATGTACCACGGCTCCTCCACATGAAAAGCCACCCTACTATACTTCCATGAGCACACTATCAATTTTCCAAGCAAAGTGTGGGTGCTCACTTACACTTGCAGTGATTTCTCAGTATCTCATTTTGGAGCAA
The DNA here is from genome assembly GCF_001723895.1 of Crocodylus porosus. Classification (NCBI taxonomy): domain Eukaryota; kingdom Metazoa; phylum Chordata; order Crocodylia; family Crocodylidae; genus Crocodylus; species Crocodylus porosus. Next base: position 94,354,009 of record NW_017728906.1, on the reverse strand, counting down.
GGAAATAAGAAAAAAAATCAGTGCCTTTCCTATCCTCAATATAACACTATCATCTTCACCTCAGTAAAGTGAATCAAATTAAAACCACTCCCAAAGTCATTGTTTCCTTCCTAATCATAACTTCATTAAACTTCAAAAGTCAGCAGGATTGAGATATTAGATCTGGAGTTTTGTGGTGTTTTCTACACTGAGGTATGTTAGAGAGTGGATTTGTGTGTATACGCTTGTTCTTGTGTGTTTATATGGCTGAGGGCTGGCTGAGTAGGCTTATTATAGTGGCAACCTATACTTGCCATGTCACAGCACCATCAAAGGATATATGTGACTTTTCAGGGGGGGAAAGCATAGCCATCTTCTTTCCTCACTACATCCCAATGGTACTGTTGCTGCTTAATCTACAACTGCTTATTTGTCAGAATTGCCCTTGCTTATTTTGCAGCTAACCTTCCCTGAAGGTCATTCCTCTATCTCAGGGGTGGCCTGAGTTACTCACCCTGGGAGCCACATCCAATCCTCCACCAAAGCCAGGGACTGGGTGGGAGGGGAGGAGAGACCCAGAGTGATGTGGAGGAGGAGCAGAGGAGGGAAAGTGGGGGGGAGGAGGGCTGAGCAACCCAGAGTGTACCACCAAGTCACTCTGCTTTCCCCACAAGTTCTCCACTGAAGCCCTGCCCACTTCTCCCCACCCTCCAAGGCGGCTTCAGGGGACACTGGACTGCTGGGGGTGGCAGGAGCAGTGTGACTGCAGCCCCCAACAGCCCAGTATTCCCTAGAGTGGCCTCAGGGGATGGGAGGGCAACAGTGGGTGGGGTTTTGGTGGAGAAGTGCCAGAGAGCCACAAGTACCATGCTGGTGAGCCTCATGAGGCTTGTGAGCTGTGGCTTGACCACCATGGCTGTATCTGCTACCTGACTGCATCATCGCTCCAGCACCCTTTTTGCTATCCCTTACCATGAAGCTCCATCTGACCACCAACAAACATCCAGTTGGAATGGACCTAAACTACTGAATGGAAGGTTAGCTGTTTAGCTTCAGCCAACTCTGAGCCAAAACCAAGACCAACCTGACCACAATCATCAAGCTCCAGTACATAGACAATGCTGTAGTCCGTGCTTACTTGAAAGTAGACCTTCAGGCAATCACTGACGTCTTTACCAAGGCATACAAGAAAATGGGACTGACACTTAACATTCAGAAGAGTAGGGTCCTCCATCAACAAGCTCTTAATGAGCAGACCCTAGTTACAATAATTCAGATTCACGGTGAAACTCTGAAGAAGGCTAAGTATTTCCTGTAAGTTAGAAGCCATCTATCACAGAGAGGCTGACATTAGTGAAGAAATCCAACATCATTCCAAATGTGCAAGTGCAGCCTTTGGACACCTGAAGAAACGGTGTTCAAAGATCAGGACACCAGATCCAAAACCAAGTTCATGGTTTATCAAGCAATTGTGACCCCCATCTTACTGGAGCTGATATCTGGACAACATACAGAAGACACCTCAAGTCATTTGAGTAGTACCATTAATGCTGCCTGAGGAAGATCCTTTGAATCCAGTAAGAAGATAGATATATCAACATTAGTGTCCTCTCAAGCAAACACCATGAGCATTGAGGCAATGATTATCCAACATCAGCTTTCCTTGGCTGGCCACATCATTGGGATATCCAACTCCAAACTCCCAAAGCAAGTTTGGTCTTTGAGCTCAGTCAAGGCATATGCTCAAGAGGAGTGCAAAGAAAGCACTACAGGGATGTCCTCAAGACCAACCTGAAAAAATGCAACATCACCATCAGCTTGTGGGAGACTATCACCCATGACTGCCCCAGATGGAGGAAGAGCCTGCTGCAAGGTTCTTAGTACTTTGAAACCTTCTAAAGACAACAGGAGATGGAAAACTGGGAACGGCAGAGTAAGTGGATGTGTCTACGCATGCAAACAATGCTGGATGAATTCACAGTAAATTACTCTGGAGTAAACCCACCCTGGGCAGGTGTCTGCATGTGCACCCATTTGAGAGCAAATTTGCTGCTCCTGGCAGCAGTCTGCTCCCACCCCCTCCAGCCCTGCATCTGCCCCCTGCAGCAGCCAGGGAGAGCTTTAAGCTCCCCCTGAACAGTAGCCCAGGGGCTGGCAGGGGCCACAGGGCCAGGAGACAGCTGAGCTGGGAGATTGCTCCCTGCCCCCAGGAGCTGCCTGCTGCTGTGGCAGGCTTCAGTGGCAGAGCCCAGACAAGGACAATATCCTCCTGCCCAGGCAGCAGAGAACTCCCAGCCCCAGCTCCCTAACTGGGGTCAGGGAGCTTGGAAAGTACTGTGGGGGAGGGGCAGGTCCCAGGACCCTGGCCCAATCTGCCCACGGGGCAGCTAGCTGCCCCACTGAGACCAGACCCTCCCCCACAGCTCTTTCCAGGCCATATGCCTCAATCACCCAATCAGGGCACATGGCTGGGAAAAAGCTGTGGGACTGGGACCTACCCCATACCAGGACAGTTCTTGGCCAGCCCCGTGCTGTGTGTGGAAATCTGCACATGCAGCCAGAGCTGGCTGAGGACTGCCCAAAATGGGACAGTCCCCAGCTAGCTCTATGCTGCACGTGCAGACTTCACTGAACAGCCTGAGGCCATCCAGGAACTGTCCAAGTCTGGGACAGGTCCCACCAAGCTCTCAGCTGGTTGGGGAACTCTCCCTGTACAGGGAGCATTCTGTTCCATCTCCATGATCACAAAGCGATCTCCCAGAGCTTGGTCCGTGATCCTGGAGCTGAGACAGGATGCAATCTCCCAGCCCCCACTCTGCAATCACAGAGAGTGGTGTGGGAGTTCCCTGCTGCCAAAGCAGGAGAACATTGTCCACACCTGGGCTCTGGTGGCAAAGCCTGCCCCAGCACCAGGCAGCTTCTAGGGCAGGGGGCAATCTCCTGCCCCCTGCTATCCAGCCGACCAAGAGCAAATTTGCTCCCAATCAGCTTTCTACATGTAAGTTACTGAGCAGTAATTATTCAGTAGTTAATTTGCTAGTTGCATTTGCAGGTAGCAAATTAACTGCCAAGTACAGCAAATTATTGTGCAGTAAGGATCTACACATGTAGACTGTGATGCTTTCTATGAAGTAATTTGCTCTACTGCATAGTAAAGAGTCTTGTGTCAACATGCCTAGTGTGTCACAGACTGAATCAAGAATCCAGAGCCACCCACCCTTCACGGAAACAATTGCCTGAGTTGCAACAGAGTCTGTCAATCCTGGATCATCCTTGTCAGCCATCTTAGGACCCACAGATAAGACAATCATGAAAGATAATCATCCTCAACTGTGAGGGATTCCAGAAGAAGATGTATTTATACAACTGCATCAACTAGATTCATTCTCTGTTTAGAATATAACATTTTTGGAGAGTGGGAATCCAAACTGACATGATCTTACCAGTTCCAGCATTTATACAATTAAGAAAATAATTGTATAAACACATATGGAAAAAAAAAGAAGCAAAGCCCCTTCCCTTGTTTTTCACACCCATAGTGTTAGTTTATGGCTTGATAGCTCAAGCCATTTTCCATTCTTGTCAAAATGATTAACATATGGCACAGTGTCCCTAAACTAGATTTCTATACAGCTGGCCAAAGTGAAGGAAGTTTTCAGTAAATATGCAAGTCGTGTGTTGAGGCCTGTTCATTACTCCTCTTCACCTCCATGTGAGCCTCTACCTGTCTGTGAATGTACACCAGATCTTCTTTCACCCCAGAGTCTTTTCCTAACTTCCCATGGGTAGAAGAAACAATACTTAAAATAATGAGTGCACATTGCTGACAGACAGCTCACTCTGAAATGGAGTGAGACCTTGTGCCTCTCATCTTTAGAAATTCTTTCCCTAGTCTTACAGTTTAAGGGGGTCCTTCCAGGTGAAGTTGCAGTTAGACCTCGACCTCTGCACTGTGGTGTTTGGAGCTTCCTTTATCCTCTGACCAGATGTGGGCAGGATGACTTCCTTCTCTACCTGCTGCTTCCAACTTGTGTCCAACATCCCTGCGTCAGAGAGGTGGGGAAGGGCTGTTTTCTCTTTCTCCACACTGTGAATGGTAACTGATTTTCTGGGGAATAGCTAAATGAAAGGAACACACCCTATAAAGGTAGATGCTTCAGGTTATCTTGGCTCCTTTGGCTGAAAAGCAAAATTAAACTTTTTTCTATCCTCCCTCCAAAACTGAGCTATTTTCTCTCTCTCCCTTCAAAGATCAAATAAGGGCCTACATTTCCTCCCACTGCTGGAAGCAAACTTTTTACTTCTACCCAAACCCGTACCCAAGCTCTATGTCAGTATATGCCTTGACCATATCTCAAAGGTCCTACCCCCATGTAAGTTATTTTAACTATGGGATTCATTATTCAGTTATGTCAATCTGGCTCCTAGCCCCATAACCCTTTTCTCTACTCCAATTCCTTCCACAACTTCAGTCTCAAGTACATTAGTTATAAAGACTTTTTCAATTGCTACTTTCCCTCCAAATGGCAAGGGGCATTACTATACTTATATTATTCCTCCACCATTTAGGATCTTAGGGGAATGTGGCTCTTAAATCAAGGTATCAAGGAGTTTAGCATGTTAGCACCTTAGTATTTTATAGGTACCCATCAATGCCATTGTCTTACAGGACAGCCAATTTATAGTTTATACAATGCTGCTGTGATACACCCCTCATAAGATACCAACATAGTTGTTGTTACAGTTAAACTCAGATATTGCTGTCAGGGATCGTGCTCTCCACTCCATTGGTAATGAAAATGGTAGTCCTTAGCCCAAATAACTTCTATATCGGCATATGATAAAATAGTACAAGGAGATACAAAAGCAAGTGGCCAAGGGAAGGATTAAGTAAAGGTAGAATAAACATTTTTTAAAAAATAGTAAAACATAAGCAGCGGACATAGGTAATGAGTACAGACTGAGATTTGGTGGGGGAAAGAGTGGGTTAAAAGAGTGAAGAGTGGGAGAGTTAATAACCAAGAAAGTGAAGAGGGAGCGGAACTTAGTGAACTAGTCCTAAACACTGATGAGCTGGAGGTTGTAGTGATAGAAATTATAATTTATAGATGCTCCGTAATGGGAGACTGAGAGAGTTGAAAGATGATCCCTCAGTTAGGGAGCATTTAGCTAGTGAGAGACAAAGGGTTTGCAGAGGTTGTCTACTGCTACACAATTAAAGTTTGTTGTTTAGTTCTTCTCCTTCACTAGATGTCTGTGTTTATTGAACCCAGTGATCACTCAAATTCACTTATTTTTTATTAAATGGTGTTTTATGATATCTAACACAATATAAACTGTTTTTAAAGGCACAATAAACCGACTTAAAGTGCTTCATGAACAGGCTGTGCTCGTATGGTTTACTTTTATTAGAATTTAAGATAAGTTTAATATTAACATTTATCAAGGAGCTATACAGTATACATAACAAATACATCCTCTTCCTAAGGCTGTCATTCAACTGACGAGTTCAGATAACACACACAAACCACTCAAGTTTCATTTTTGTTTCCTTATTACATTATCAGATTCTGAGTTAAGCCAAAACTGCCTATCCTATATAAAAGTGTTAACCCTTCCACTAAATACTCTCCAGTGCTATGTGTAAAGCAAATAACTAACAAAAATACCTTCCTGTTCATAATGGTTTATGTGAACTTTATTTAAATATTTGAATCTGGTTTCCCTAAAATCAGTTACAAAAGTTCACTGAACTAGTCATTCGAAATTAAATCTAAATTCATGTATTACAGGCACTATATAAAGCTGTCGCAGCTTTCTTTACTTACGGTATGTTGATTCGTCATTCAGTACACAAAACATTGTAGTTGAACGCCTGTGTTTTGCTACATTCATACCATATCTAAAAAAACCCAGAAAGGGAAGGAAATGAAAAAATAAATTACCCATAAGCACATACCTTCTACTTCTCCGCCTACTAGCACCTGGTACAAAATGGTTCTCAACCTTTTGCACCATTTGTAAACATCAGTGGCCAGTCCTGACCCAGTACCCCTCACTCCTGACCCACTGCCCCTGCTCCTAGGCCCCAGCCTGCTCTTCTCCCCTCGTGTTTGGGGCACGGGGGTCCCCAAGAAATCCCAAGTCACCCCTCTCATGCTGGGACTCTGCCAGCCTGCAAGTTAAAAGCCACAGTTTCCCACATTTTTCTCCTTTAAAGGAGAATCCATGTTTAAAGTTTGTTGATCCATTTTTAAAGTTTATATGTAACCCTTTCATATATTCTTGCAACCCACTTTCGTGTCATGATCCACAGGTTGAGAAACACTCCACTACTACAACTTTTGTATACCATAACCCTGAAAACCTTAAATCTGATCCTCTTTTACTCTTCTGCAGGCGCCAGTTGGTTGTGTTAGGAAAGGGTGGCTTGGGAAAATGCATATTTGTACATTTGCTGTGAAGGAGAAGATGGAAGGCAAGTATTACCAGCAAGGGTTAGGTAATTATGATGCTGCAACTCATAAAGTAAGAGGAGTTATAATTATATGGGAAAAAATGCTGTATCGCCACTGTGTGCCTTATTTATGGCAAGAACGTAATCACTTCTGTGGCCTGAAATTATTTATGTCTAGTTTTTGGCCATAGGCCTAATTTTAGGACAGTCATGCAGGAAAGTCTGAAGTAAATTCAACAATGTATAACTTAGAAAAACTGATGGATCTTCATTTTCAAAAGTTATTTTCACCTTTTTTCATTCTTGATTACCTCAGAAGCTGTGGCCTAGCCCATTAATATTAGGCCTATCTACACAGGGAAACTGTTTGACATAAATATCATGGTATCATTCTGCTGTTGTAGTTGTGCCAGTATAACTCCCAGTGGGAGCATCTACATGAGACATTTACTGCGGAGTTGCCTAATTAGTTCCACAGTAAAACATCAGCATCTATATGTGAGGTGCTATTAAGATGGAGTAAACTAATTAACTCCGCCTTAGGATAGTACTGCCAGACAAGTACTATCCTACAGCAGAGTTATTTATTCCACCACAGTGCACATGTAGACACTGATAGGGCTGCCTGGGACATGAGGGTCCTTCAGTGCGGGGGATGTGTGCCGGCTAGCCCCACACTGAAGTACCTTCATGCCCCAGCAAGCCCATCCACAGCTTGTTGAGCTGGGTCAGAGGAGCCCTGAGCTGGCAGGCTGACCGCCAGAGCCCCCTGCAAGCCAGGGCTACACTGCCCTGGCTGAACCTACTGCAATCCCAGAAGTAGGTGCAAATGCCATGCCCAGAGCAATAAACTGGCACAAGATGTGCTGGAGTTTATTCAGGCATGCTAATTGCATGTGTTGATGTGCCCAGTGTGGGCACTTTTACTCCACAATAAAAGTGACTTTTTGATATAGCTCCTATCATTTTCAAAGTAGCATAACCTATTCTAAAAACATTCATTTTATTCCAGAGCAGAGTAACTGCACAGGGACCCAGAGAGTTACACAGCACAGCTAGAGCTGCATTCTGTTATATAGTTCTACTGATCAATCTTTTCATCGATCGGCAGAACCTGGACTTATTTGCAGGCTCCTATGCATGATTGTTTTCATGATTTTGGTTCCTTTTTGAACACATTCAGTATCAAAACTAATGGTTGGGAGAAATGTGAAGTCTCTCTTGGACAATAAAGTATTTTTGAAGTGCTCTAAAGACTTCATAATGTCCTTGAAGCACATTCTGGACTATGCATTGTCACTGAAGCACTTTGCAGATAGTGTAAGCCTTTGATGTCTCTGGAAGACCTGACAAAACTGATAACAGCAAGTCCCCTTTGCAAACATTAAGTTGTCTACTAATTGTCTGAAGTAACAGTATAAACTGGTATTAGATGAAGGGGATAAAGCAAAGGTTGAAGGGCTGCAGCAGTGCTTGGAAAAGAATTAGTAAGTCCATGGGAAATCAGGCTTGACTTCTATAAAAAACACAGAAATGTGACCTTCTTTAACCCTAAGGGTAGAAGCACAGAACCAGACAGACCGGGGCTGTCCAACTTCCAAGCAACAGGGGCCTGCACTCCCCATGGGCTGCAGCAACAGGGGCCGCATTCCTCACAGGCTGCAACAGGGTTATCTAAGGCCCCCGCACCTCCCCCACCGCCTCTGCGCACCTGCTGGGGTTGCATAGCCAATGGGTGCCCCCCCACCACTGCACCATGTGCCCACAAACTCTACAACTGGCACATCATATGCCCTTGACCCACCCCACGCTGTTGAACTGTGTGCCTGTGACCCTCCACCAATGCTATACCACATGCCCACAATCCCCCCCACCCCAAAATGCAAAATCCTTAGCTCTTCACATTGCCATTCTTCCTGGGACAGGGGCAGGAAGTGGCAGCCAGAGAGGGAACCCAGCTGGAGATAAAAGCTCCTAGGGAGCAGCAGCTGGGTGAGAGCCTGGCGGCTGTAATGTAACCCTTTGTGGACCTCATGTGGCCTGCAGGCCACCAGTTGAAGAGCCTGACCTAGACTGTATTTGATATTCAGAGGACATAGAAATTCTACTTCCTTTACCCTACAGTTAGGAACATACATACATTTGACATAAGCTGAATAAGTGATCAGAAGCTGATTCAAATCTGTAACACAACAAAAGTTCAGTGCACATAAACCACTTTCAAAAGGGCCAAAATTGGTTTAAGATTAACTTGGATGGACGTAGTATCCAACGTAACTGATTCAGGTTAAATCAGTTTATTGAATTTCTGTTGCTGATCCCCTCCAGATTCAAGTTAACTCACAGTCTCCCAGCATCCCAGGATGCTTTGAACCTCCCATGCAAACTCCTCCCTCGCAGACTAGCAGACTAGCCTTGGCCCAAGATGCTTGCTCCAGCCGAGCAGAGAGTTGCACTCTAGCACAACCCGCCGCCTGGCCTGGCCTGCTGCAGGCATGTGGCTGCATTTCCAGAATCAAAAATGAATGTCTGTTCACTTGCTTATTGATTCAATCTATGCAGCTTAGGCTAACGTGCGACAACTGAATCAATTTAGTCTGAGGCTTTTTGACTGTCTGTACCTGGCCCACATGTTTAAGTCACCCTTGTGTGGAAAACCAGTATAAGGTTAATAAACTGCTTAAATATTCCAAATAGCATTTAAGTTAGATTTAAAATGAGTATAGGGTCTCTGTACAGGGGTGAGTTTTTCAGTTATTTCAAGGAATCACAAAACTATCTTTAGCCATGCCTGCTGTACACACACCCATGCATCTGTATTCACATACACAGGCTTGGGTCTGTAAATCTCATACATAATGAGATTTTTCATTTTATTGCACCCTCCACTACAAGCACTTCAGCCTTACTAACTCATTCTATAGTCTGTGCACAGACATGAACACACTCTTCCTGTCACATACCATCTTATATATACCCAATGTACACCAGTATTTTTTTAAACATACAAACATATTGCCCATACAAGCAAAAGTTGAGATGAAGAAATGTTTCCATAGGTTTACTATGTGCAAATGAAATAAGCTACTTTTTGCAGCTAACTTGTTCAAAAATAGCAATATTTGTTTATTTGAAAGGGAGGGGTTGTTTAATATCCAGTTCTATAAATAGCCATCCTATACTCTGGCCCCCTGCCCCATAAACTAAAACTTACAGTACAATGTGCAAGATAAACAACAACTGATTATACCTCAACACAAAAAAACAAAAATGTATTAGCTATTGAGGGATCAGAAGATACACCTAATTTTCAGTCATATTCCCCAAACCCCTAAGGACATAAGTTCTGCTTGTTGACATAATGATCCTCCAGAAAAAGAAATATATCTGGGTAAATCACTTTTAATAGCTAATCTATAATTTGTAAAATCCACAATCTTTGGAGTTCAAAAGTTTCCTTCTACAACTCTTGAACCAGAGACCATCTTTCTGCACTATGAAAGAATCAAGGTTTGTGAGACAAAATCATCCCTTTTACCTGCATGGTAACTGCTAGGTTGGGAGAGGTAGTTAGTTGTGTTAGTCTGAAGTTAGGGAGAAGGTGGGGTAGATATGTACCTTATAGACAAACCAAATAGGTTTCATCATAAGCTTTCAGGAACTCAAGTTGACTTCATCAGATACTGTAAAAGGACAAGGACAGAGCAGCATATAGAGGGAGTGATTTGAATATAAAGAATGGGAAGTGAAGAGGGAGAGGGAGTGGGGGGAGGTAAAAGGACAGTGATGGAAGAGGCAAACAAGCAAAAACCTATAGGAACAAAGGTGTGGCCCCTCCTCTTATTCTCCGGATACATGTGAGCTGGACTAACAGTTTACATGGGCAGACCCAGGATTTCCTAAAGGGAGGCCAGCCCACTGCCCCTCAGTCCATGCAGGTATGAGGGCAAGGCATGGATGGAGCCAGCAGGCAACACAAATGAATTGGGTCTCCCCTTTGTTCCTCTCCAAGGACTGCCCCCCACGTCTCCTTCCTCTCCCTCCTTTTCTACCTGTTGTATTCAAACCATTCAACCTATTTGGATGTTTTCCTAAAACATATTTTTTCATTCAGTCTTGACAATCTACATTTCCAGAAATGGAGAATCTGCCACAATCCTTAACTAGCTGAACATCTTAATTTTATCTTAACTGCTTTACCTTATTAGAGAATTCAAGTAACAAGGACATTTTACTTTTGTGGATGGGAGAGGGTCAGGTCTCTCGTCTTTTTTTTTTTTTTTTTTTGTAAATCTGGAAACAACATGTTTTTGTGGCTTCACAAAAAAAGCTGTTGGGTTCATTTTTTTTGTCATGGACAGCTCAAATTGCATTTTTTCCTTATGTTTCGGTTTCAGGCATTGAAGCCCTTGACTTTTAAGGAAGTTCATTCATATATCTGTAGCCTGAGTATGACTGTTTGCATTGATATTACTTCAGCAACGGCTCTAGCTAAAGACTATGATGAAACAAAAGAACAATGAATTGTAAAGCAAGTAAAACATGCACAAATTAGAAAAGAAGAATATCACAGCTCACAGGTCTCTCATTCTAACACCTGCTCCTATGCTTTTCTCCTTCATCTCAGTTTCCAACAGTCTCTCTTCCATTACCAACCACTAATTTCTCCAACTGTCCCCTTAATCCCAGCCCCTGCTGTTCTCCATCACTCCGTCTCTCGTTCTTTCCTTCTTCCTTATCTCTAAAAGCTCTCTCTGTCTCCTTTGGCTCCCTTCTCTTCATATTAATAATAATCATAATACTCAGCACTTATATCACACTTTACATGTTCAAAGTGCTGTACAAACCTTAGCTAATTAATCCACATAACACCCCCTGCAAGATAGGTAAGTAGTATTATCTCAGTTTTACAGATGGAGAAACTGTCATAATGAGTCAGTGGCAGAGACACAAGCACTTTGCCTGTAACCTCATTCTTGCGACCTCTATCTTGAAAATACCTTTCTACAACCTCACTTGCCTCTATAAATACTTTCCTATCTCCTTTGTCTTTACAGTCCCAAGCATACTGCCTATTTCTATTTTAAGGCTGCTTCTCTTACTGCAGTTTCCTCCTTCTTTCCAATATCATTATTCCAGCTTTAATCCCCATAATAAAATCCTTATCAATACTTGAACTCCCACCTTCAATAAATTGCCCCTGGTCTCCCCAGTTCTCACTTCTCCTGCCTGTCAAGCCAAAGTACTGCTACTAAAGTCATCTTGCCATTCTGATCACATCATGCCTTTTTCTGATTTCCACCATTTGGGTTCCTGCCCCTTTTTTCCCATCAAAATCAAGATTCTCATTCACACCTCCAAAGTGCTACATAAATTCAGCTGTGCATTCTAGTGACACTATGGTGTTTTTGTTTACATGCAGTACCATACCCTATAGGCAGAAGTTACACTTGAGAAATTATTCCACCCAAGTGACCTAAGGGCACCGCAGAAGTGACATTTATGTGATCAGCCCCGTGAAAGCACTCTACAGCCATGCCCTGACAGAAGAACATGGCTGCAGAGCACTTTAATAGTACACAATCACATGACAAATTAACACTCATATAATTAGGGTTCAAACGAAGACACTCTAAAGCAGAGCAGCTTCATTCACTTCTCTGTCCCTGCCCTAGTGCTGTCTGAAGGAAGAAAGTGGGAAAAGAGAGTGGGTGGGAGCTGTGGGCTAGGATTTGATCAAAGGGGAGCCAATGGATTGGGGCCCCCTCAAAGCAGAGGGCTTCAATCCACCTGCCCCCAACTCTTCAGCTCAGTCTGGGCAAAACCCAACCCAGAGCTTCTTCCCTTCCCCTCTATCCTTCTGTCTCCCATCCTGCAGACAGCGCTGGAGCTGGGCATGGGGCTAGAGGAGAGGGGCTGAAGATAGGCAGCTCCTCCTGGATCGGCTCCAAAGTGGAACATGATCTTCCACCCCCCTGCCCCAGCAGCAAACATCTGTTGGGTGAGAGGCAGGGAGGAAGGAGAGGAAGCTTGCTCCAACTCATGGTGCTTTCTGTGAGGTGCCGTGAGTAGAGTAGGGAGTTGCACATCTGTCAGCACCTTAAATGAATAAGTTCATATGTGATATGTGTAATTTTCCAAATAAATGTAGAATAGCTGAGAATAAGCATTTCCCCAAAATCTGTCTTTACAGTCAGTTAAAATCTCCAAGACTATTTATAATCATCTCATGACTCCCAGTCTTACTCTTCCTATTCCATAAAGCAAAAAAGACTTATCAACATTGTGTTATTCTGTCCTAAATTTACTCTAACCAAATATTTCTGAAGAGGGCTCTTTAACTTCAAATTAAAAGATTTAAATATTAACTTCATAAGAAATATTAATAGGTTTTAATCGTTCAGGGGATTTTCAGTCTAATTTGCACATGCAACTTGGTAGTCCATGTTTTTTGGTTTCTCTTTAGACTTGGGTATCACAAACTTAGTATCAGGTTTCACTGTGGCTAAAGGTGTTGTATTAACTTCCTCCTGAAGAATCCTGCCTTGTGATCTGGGAATACCAGGTTAATCCCTCTGTTTTCCCCTTTGCTCTAGTTATTTCAGTTCTCTGCATCCCAAATGAATGATCTTTGTCACGTCCCATCCCAATGATCATGGAACTGCAATTTTTTCTCTTTTAAAAATCAGGTCATCTAGCTCCAAATACCCAACATTCAATCACTCTAGGACATGTGATTATTTTTCTTTTGACCAACTAGCAAAGTTGGCTTCAAACAGCGTGGAAAACTAGGGATCTAGTTTAGCTGCAACCCTAAGCTTTCCCAGCTTGTTGCCCAACACCAGTAAATTAGTCATGACTAAATGAATTAGGGTCTTAAATCACTCAGATTATCATGCCCTGTCAGGAATAATCTGTTTAACACATCAGTAACTGGTATGTTCTTCTCTGTTCTGCATTTAACCACAATATCATATTTCTGCAGGTGCTATCTCATTCTTTGTACCTTTTGTGGTGCTGCAGCAGGGATTTTTTCATGTTGCCTCTAAGGGCTTATGAGTATCAGGCTCCACAGCAGCTTTTCTCTCACACTCATCTTGGTGGAAGCACAACAGAATACAACACGTTTCTTTTTTCATCTGTATTTATGCCATTTCCACTGATGTGAAAGGTATGGATGCATAAGCAACTGGCTTCCCTTTTTTGCAAGAACCCAAAACTAAGTCTTCAGTTAGATGCATCCTCCTGTACTGTTACTCTTCTGGTTGTATTGCAACCTGGTGTGATTGCGATGTTAGACAATTGTTTCATCTTGAGGAGGACACCCACTCACCCTATATGCTACATGGCAAGTTAGGCACATAATAGAATATATGCTATCTTTTCCTACCCCAACACTGCTCTTCAGGAGACTCACCTTAATTTCTGTTGTAGGGTCAGCTTGATACTTCCAGGTGAAAGCTTTTAATCACAATGCAGTACTTCACTTTCCTTGCCCTGATGAGGCATATTTAACCTGAGCTTTCTCACTCTGTTTCTTTAGTCTAGAGCACAAAGTATAGATTGGCATTATGCAGCATCAAAGCAGTGCCAAATGGCAACCATGCACAAAACTTCATGTAGGCTGTCTTAGGTTCTGGCCGCCATTTTCTTATGAAAAATGAATACAGAAGGATAGAGTAGATGAAACTACCCTGTGGTGGCTGCAGTTGAACTTCCATTTCAATCACTTCTCTCTCCTCCCTCAAACTAACATTACAGGAGAGCTTGGGAAATTTTGGCCTTGGTCAAAATTCCTTTTTGAGGCTTCTTCTGAGATAAGCTACATACTACCCCATACTTTGAGCTGGGAAAAATACCTAGATCTAGCTGTAAGGGTCCAGTCCTGCATGTGCCGAACTCAAAAGGTGTGTCTAGTCTGAGGTCAGAGAGGTGTGCCTGCAGCCAGCTTTCATCTTGCTAGCTTAGGGCCAATGCTAAAGATGTGACAGTTCAGAATTCAGCTTTTCCAGTGCAAATCCATGGCCCCTGGCAGGCTTGTTCAGGCCACACTGAATACTTTGCCATTGCCTATTCTCTAATGTTGCACCAAAGTAGCTAAATTAAAGCAGGTTGGATAGGCCTACTTTCACTGTAGGGTAGACATAGTCACAGCTCATTCTCTTAGCCTACCCTCAGCCCCAGTCCTGCCTTCAAGACATAGGTGAGTCCAGTCATTCTCAACCAGGGTGCTAGCAGAGCCTTGGATGCCATGATATCCTTTGAAGGGAGCCATGAGGTGTAAGGAGATAAACCAGGTGCGAGAAGATAAGTAGATAAACACAGGCTCAGTAGGCTTTGTACGCCTGGCCAGCCCCCCATCCCCACTGCCCAGCCCCCCTGCAAGGAGGTAAGCCCTGTGATATATTACATTAGTTTTAAAAAGTAAATGCTACTTAATTCATAAAAGTTATGAGGGGTTGCCTTGAGTCCAGTGTGGGGTACCTTGACTCTAAAAAGTTTGATAATCAGTGCTTTAGTGGAACCTAAGTCACAGTGCAGGGAGAGCTGAATGAAATGTGATGGTCTGGGCTGCACAGGAAGTCAGACTAAAGGACACAGTGTACCTTCTAGCCTTAAATTTTGTGAAGTCACAGATTATGGAGTTATAAACTTTCCCTCCTCTCTACTGTCAAGTCCCTTTTTAAGATAAGAAGCAAAAACTTCAGCTTCACCTCTACTGGTCTGCTCAGGATCCTCACTACTTACTTGGACAGAGAGGTTGTGTGGAAATTCAGGCCACCATATCCTTGCTGCTGTTTGTTTCCCAAGCTAGCTAGACTAAAGCCGGCTTCACTCGGACTAGTCCCTCTGGTAGCAATGCAAACATACCCTAAATACCTGAGGAGTCCAACTCAACTCACCTTAAGTACTTCACTGGGCCAGGGACTAAATGTTCAGTAATAACAATAATCATTATTGAAGAAAAGAATCAGGGCTTATTGAATAGTGGCTATTGTGAATTAACTGTTTTCACAATGTGCTGACAGTAACTACATCTTCTCTTTATTCCTCACTATTCTCATTTACTTAGTAGCATCTATATTGCAGATTCCCATATTGATTTCTCATCTGCAGCAGTTACTTTTCAAGTGACAGAATATATAACTCCAAAAAGTAGTAGGCAGAAATTAAGAGTGCTTGGAATGTAATTAAGATAAATACTTGATTGATATTTTCATCCTTGAATGGCATCAGTCAGATATGTTGATCTTTTTCAGACCTCAGTTGAATATCGTATTATGATTTGTTATCAGAATAAATAGTTTCTACAACTTGATAAATAAAAACAATAATATTTCATGTGTAGACCCTTTTGTAAATCAGTCAGCTGCCTTGCAGACTACAAAAAATTCATATTTAAACAAGAACCTGACTACTTAGGGCAGATATGAATGTTTTGTATTTGACTGATGTCTTTGACATTCACTCTACTCTAATTCAGGCAGAAGCCAAGCAGCTGGCTAGTATGCAAAGTATGTAGAAGCACAGAATCATAGGGTTGGAAAAAAATCTCAACCCATTTGAGACACTGATAGTAGTCCCCAGAATAGAGGCCCAGCATCTTGGTTCTTATACCTAGTTAAACACCTGAGAGAGAATCTGCCTTTCAAGCTCAGGTTGTCTTGTAGCATTTCCTTCCATAAGCTCCATCGGTACTGTCACAGGGTCATGCAGGTGCCCTGTTCCTAGGAAGGAATAAGGGCAGCTGCCCATCACAAGGGCAGCTCAGGTGATGGTTGCTGGGGCAACCGT
>NW_017728906.1:94325922-94335483 GCF_001723895.1 Crocodylus porosus | reverse complement strand
CAGCCCTGGGGAGGGGCACAGTGCTGGTGAGGGCACTGTAGTTGGGGTGCAAGACCCCAGCCCTGAGAGAGGCAAAGAGGATTTTGGGGCCAGGCATGGCTGAGGCCACCTGAGCCCCACTGGCAAGGAGCACCAGCGAGAAGCCTGCAGGGGCTCCTGTTAGGCTTCAAGGGGAGAGCCACATAAAGAGAAGCCCAGGGTGGGTGCCAGTAGAGAGACAAGTAAGGCTCAGGCCACCTGAGCCCAACTGGGAAGAGTACTGTCAGTAAGCCCAAGTGGGCTAATGGATAGAGGGGCGCCAGGTGCGTGACAAGCCCAGAGGCGCCAGGCAGGGCGCAGAAAAGAAAAGGACCTGATAACGTCCGGAAGAGCTGCGAGATTTGGGGCATGCTAAAGGGGAGGTAGGAGGCACGCATAGCCCATAAGGCTGGGGTGCACCAGGTCGCACCATACGGAATGGGGGACAGTGTAAGCATAGCATGGTGTCCAGGGCAACAAGAGGCAGCCTCCCTTTTAGAACCATATACCAACAAGACATGCCGGGCGAGAAAAGAGGGTGCTGGATCACCTATTTGACACAGTAGGGGGTGCTAGAAGGATCACGGCCGCCCCTAGGCCCCACTCCGTGACAGGTACTCATATTTCAGTGACTAGTAATATTTCAAAAACCTAGCCACATGTTGAATTTGAGACTTCAGAGTGAGAACACTGAACTAGCCAGCCTTCATTTTTTTTCATATATAAAGGTCAGGATTCTAGGCTTATATTTTCCACATAAAAGCGCAGCAACTTTATTAGCTGCAAAAGGTAGTTATTAGGCTCAAAGACTAGAATTCATCATAATAAACATGGTTATTTACTTTATGCATTTAAGCAGTATATCAGCAACAGCTTTGACAGTACTATGCAATTTTTTTGATGGGAAGACATTCAAATACAAGAAATGTATTCACACCTGCTGTCAGCAAATGCAGGTTCCTTAGAAACCTTTTGAATTTGGCCCCTCTGCAGCTAAGAGAGGGGATATATGTAGGGGAAGGAGGAGGGCATGTGGCTTAGAGTTTCTCAACCAATGGGACATGTCTGAAAAAATCAGTTGTTTGCACTTCAAAGAGACGAATCAACAGATATCTTGAACAGTGAAGTTTTGTGGGGTTTTGTTTATATCATGGACCAGGGGGTTTTGACAAAATAGTTGGTGGGATGTAAAGTACAAAAGGTTGAGAACCACTGAGAGATGGATGTTGTTCCAGAAGGTGGCATGCCCTAGGGTCCTTGCTCCCACTGGGACAGAAACTTCTTTTTTGCACTTCTCTCCATCCATTTTATCCAATAACTGTAAATACAAGGTGAAGTGGCTTAGCTTCATAAGAAATTGTGGGAAAAGGATTAGTTGCCTGGTGGCTAGAGCACTGCTGGAAATAGGGTCAACCTTTCTTCTGGGCAAGAGAAGCCTAAAACTTGAGTCTTCTGTTTCCTAGATATGTGCCCTAACCACACACAACTGGATCTAAAGTATGTGGGGGAAGAAGAGGGGCTCTTCTTCCCTGTCATAATGTGTCTACCTGACCAGTGCGTAGCTCAACTGTGCAGGCACAAAAGCAGGGACAAAACATCCCAGTATGTGTCTAGTTAGGTGCACAAAGGAAAATAAAATTCCACCTGTAATGAGTGGGCATGCAGTGCTGCTAGATTGTGTGCATACCAGTGCTGTAACATGGTGGGATACCAGGAGAATCCTTTTTACATTTGGTCCCCTTTAACCTCAACTTTTAATGACCTACACGAAGTAAACAGCACATTAATGACATTTGAGGGTGATAATTAATTAGGAGCAGTTACAAACACCAATGAAGAAAAAAGAAATATTACAAGACTGTAACAGTGAACTTAGGGCTCCAGTTACTTTAAGGAAGAAACTGAACCAGAATGAGCATCTATACAATGTGCTCATGGGGGGGGGGGGGGGGAGGAACACAGGGACACTTTAATTACAGCAACTCTGAAAGCTACTCCAAAGCCAGAGCATCTTGTATATCAGCATCCCTGCACTTCAAAATGGTGGCAGGGGCACCTTATCTAAAGCTTATTTTGACAAACTTTAAAATGTGAGGACACTGATACATGAGATGTGGAGGCTGGCTGGAGCATGGTAATTACCACACTCCAGCAGACTTGATTAATTGAGTCTCCTCTGATGCACTGTATTTACAGCACATCGGAAAAGCCTCCATGCTTGTGAATAGGCACCCATAGAGCCTAGGCAGCTGAACAGGAGCTAGGTGCAAGAAGGAAGGCAGTGAGGAAACACTGCTGCCTAAGCAGGGAGCTGCCCATTAAGGTAAAGGAGCACACCTACATCCAGTCAAGGGAACTCTTGACCAGAAGAAGCAGAGCATATAACCCCAGGAGCCTGAGCCTGGGCAGGCAGTCTGGCCCTGCAAGCTGTAGAGGAATTGCTCCTGGTCTGGATGGCTGCAGGAGAGTGTCCAGGTGACTCCTGAGCTGCCCTTGTGATGCAAGTAAGGCACTGAAGGCTTGCAGGGGACTATGAACCACGGCAGATGGGGAAGCTTGTTATGCAGCCAGTAGGCTTGGAACCTTTATTGTAGCCAGGGTGCTTATGTTGTCATTTCAGTTTATACTAGTAGCGTGGGTTGGGAGTACTGGGGGTGAAGGATGTCCCATGGTGCCCCAGGGGCACATGGTGGCTTGAGCCCTGCCAAGGACTCAGCTTAACGTGCTAACAAGCAGCAACTGTGAAAGGGTTGAAGCCAAGGCTGAGAAAGCTATAGCCCAAGAAGAGGTGGATGGCAAGGCCAGGCGCCCCAGCACCTGAGAAGCTAAGAGCTGAAGCCCAGAAGCCAGACTGGGCTCAGTGGGCCTGGGCTAGAAGGCCCAGTGAAAGGAAAGGGGCAGAGTCCTGGAATACTGAGACCACAAGGAAGAACGATTGAACAGCAACCTCTGTAAGGCACAGGCATGGCTACAAGGGAGGTTGGAAACCACAAACAGCCCATAAGGCAACAGATACCTTGAAGGCACAGACAAGCAGGAGGGCCCATCTGGTGTCAGTGCAGGACTGGGACTAGCAGGATTGAAAAAGGAGCCCCTGGCAGTCAGATGAATTAGGGGTTGCTCTAGGATCCTTAGCAGACTCCCTTTTTTCACATTGTAATTATCCCAACAAGGTGTGGCAGGCAAGGGTAGGTACCCTAGAGCTGAAGCTGAGCAGGAGCTTCCTGGCCACCAAGAGGCATCACAGCCACCCCTGGGGCCCAGCACTTGCTACAAAAACTTCTTAGAGACATTATAATATAGTGAGATTCAATTTAGGAATACATTTGGGAAAATACCTCTAAATTCAGCTATTTGACAGAAGACCTGCTTTGCTGAGTGGGACTCATGACTGATTCTTAGACTCAAAGATCTTTGTGGTAGGGATTACATCTTCCTATGTTTTTATACAGGGTCCCAATTCTGACTGAAACCTAGTCACTATTGCATAAATAACAGTAGTAGTGCAAATCAAATGAAATTTATTTCTGCTTATTTGAAAAGTACCTATTTGTACTTCTGGATACATGAACAAAATAATTGACTAATAATCCCTAAACTATGCAATTGGCCAAGTGTATGAAACTAACAAAGGTTACAAGATTCCTCCAGTCGTACCAGCCCAGAGGATTAGCATGGTTACGGCACACAGTTTCTGTAGCCAACCATACCGTCTTTGATGTCCCACTCCAAATGAACCAGGTAGCCTTTTGCAGCTGGGTTGACTGATCAGCCTTTGGAACAAGTCCAAAACAGGGCTCAAATTCATTATAAATAAAGCAAGATGCCTTAAATTGCTTGGCCACTATGTCTCATTTGCAAAAAAACAAAGATTCTTCAAAACACCACCAACTCAGCCATGTGGAAACTAGTCTTTAAGAGTGTCTATATACAAACAGACTTGATTAATCAAGTCTGTTGAAAGGTGGTAATTACCACGCTCCAGCAGCCTCCAGTGTCTTGTGTATCCCCGCACTTCAAAATGGCAGGGGGGGCACTTTATCTAAAGCTCCTCAAATGAGTTTTAGATAAAGCACCTCCACTGCCATTTTGAAGTGCAGGAATACACAAGACACTGAAGGCTGCTGGAGCATGGTAATTACTAGGTTCTAAGCTGAACTAAGTTCTAACTCTAAGCATTCTTCTATTTTTCCATGGATAAGACAAATATTTTTTACAGACTACATTTGGGGGCTGAAACCACATAGAATTAGGTCCATACTGACTACAGGGACTAATAGAGACAATGATGTTGCTCTGGACTTCTGTTTGTTCCAGGAGTGTTTCAATAATTCTTGCAAAATAAATAATTGGCCCAGAAGTGTTTCACATCTGGAGTTCTGCAAGAGTCAGCTTTGTCAGGTCAGTGGTTCAAGGGGCATATTAAGCTGATTGTAAGAATTAAGGAGGTTGTATGGCTCTTACTAGCTTTGGTACACTGTTAACATCCAGCACTATAATTCAGTCTATCTTTATCACAGCAGCCCTGACTTTCTACTGTCAAGTTGACCAGTTAAATTTGTAGAATGGCCAGTTATGACATAAATGAGATAGGATAAAGGTATTATTGGTGGCCTTGGGAAATGTCTTGAGGATCTGCACTACTTAGTGACTGCAATCTGTATTCATATTAGGGGTGTACAAAATGGGCCTATTAAATTCAGATTCAGCCCAAATCAGGGACAGCGATTTGATTAATTGATTCAGATCACTATCCCTGATCTGATTCAGCTGAATCTGAAGATTCGATGCCAATTCAGAGAATCAGCAATTCAGACATAGACACAGCTTTAAATGTTTTTTCTACATACCTCAAGGTACTAGGCATGGCTCGTGATCGCTGCAATGCTAGGGCAGATGGAGTTTCCCACAGGAGTGTGGGGGGGCCCCCTACAGGCTTGGCGGCAAACCAGGAAGTGGACCAGAAGTAATTCCCATCCACTTCCGGCTCCACAGGGCAGTGCGTTGAGGCCCACCCCATGCTCCTGTGGGAGCCCCCCCAGCTCAGTGATCAGCTACAAGGGGACCCCGGGTGCCCCCCCCCTCCAAAACCGAGAAGGCACCAGTCGCTGAGCTGAGCTGGGGTGGTGCAGGGGGGGATCCCCTGTGTGCTCCCAGGCAGACCCAGAAGTGGACCAGAGGTGCTTCTGGTCCACTTCCAGGTCTGCTGCTGAGCACTCTGGAGAGCTCCCCACACTCCTGTGGGATGCTCCATGTGCCCCAGCATTACAGCATTCATGAGCTGCCTGCTACCTAGAGGTATGTAGAAAAAACATTTAAAGCTGTCTCTGTAGAAAAAACATTTAAAGCTGTCTCTGTCTGAATTGCCAAGTCTCTCCAAATTGATTCGGAGAGATTAAAGGGTCTCAATTCGGAGAGATTAAAGGGATTCAATTCGGATTCAGAGATTTGGCCACTGAATTGGGCTGAATCTCCACCAAATTGAATTGGGGACCGAAGCTTCGGACAGCCCTAATTTCATATGGCTTGCTGCTTTATTATGAGCTTAACATGAAAATCCCAGGTTTCTCCAGCTCAGAAATATTTGTCAGTTTTGCTTGTATGTGCAAATCTCAGTAGTGTGGTACATAACTTTGTGAAGTTCAGGCTGTTCCCTCTTGAGGAGTGCCCTTCAGAAGCACTCCTAGGGCTTAGCTGAATGTTACAATACACTGGTGGATGTAGAGACCCTGTGTGGAGTTGGTGTTGCTTAGGTAGAACACATTGACCCACTTCACTGCTCCAGGGGCCCATAGTCAGCTGGCACAGCTCCAAAAGTGGTCCATACTGGTTGGGGAGAGGGTGCGGAGAAAAAGTTGAGACATTCTCATTCATCATGTACCCCATACAACAGCTTCTTATGCCTAAGGGAACAGAATCCATTTAGTTACCATCTTACCTTCCTTCATATCCCTCCTTAAGATTCATCTCCACCATAATGCCTACAAAACCCCAGCTATCACTCTTAACTATGTCTGTGCAGTGCTCATCACAACGGGGCCCCTGTAACATTAACCTCTGACAGAAAGGCCAGGGAAGGTGGCAGTACAAATCTCAGCTGCATGTCCTAACCACTGACTCTCCCCCAGAGTACAGCTCCTACATTTGAACCCATTGCTATAGTAACAAGATGATCTAAGCCCATGAACTCCAACTGGGGTGGAACACAAGAGCATCGCTGCTTATAGGCTCTAAGTTCACATTCCAAAACCCTGATAGCCAGCTGTTGTCTAGCTAAAGTAGTTCAGAGTCTCATTTTTCTTTACCTTTTAAAAGGATATTTTATTTTTACTTCCACTACTAAAATGTTTTAAATATTTCTATTCAAATCTGACTGATGTCCATGGCTGCAATTCCTAGAGCATCCCTTGACACTGATGAAGTAGGTCCTTGACCAGTCTAGGGCATAGTCTCAAGAGGACAGAAGGCAGGCCTTGCTTTATTAAGAGCCTTGCAACTCAGAAATCTTAATACCACATGAAAGCCCTTCACTGCCTGTCTTCCATGTAGAGCTCAGGACTTCCTGGTTTGTGTTTCAGTTGTTCTCGGGGAGGTTATGTGAAGTTTGGTGACAATGTATTATGAGCTCTTTCTTTCTGAGGCTTTTTCAGATGTTTGTTTAAAGGGTGGATTCTTAACAGCTTGGCTAACAATAATAATCATAATACCAATTTTACAGAAGGGTATTATGTAACTTATCCAAAGTCACATATGCCCTTATGCAAATTAATCACGTAGGCACCTAAACAGGATGTATGGAGAATTTAGGCACTTAAATCACAAAAAAGTGATTCAAATTGATCCCTCCTTTGCAACCTGCAGCTGCAAAACTGCCTAGCCATCTGGATTCTTTATCTTATTACATTTTGGTCTGAAAAGAAACATAGGCATCTCTTCTTAAAGTGCTTCTTGTGTACAAAAGTGATCCAGCTTAGCTACCTTGAGTGGCTGTTGTGATGTGTTGCGCACCAGAGTTGTGCTGAAAAGCACCTGAAGTCCACACAAGGCCTTGATTCCTTAGGCAGCCACTAGATGATCATGGAGTCATAGAAAGTTAGGGTTGAATGGGACATCAGAAGATCATCTTGTCCAGTGTTTCCCAACTTTTTCCAGCCCAAGGCAAACTTACATTAATAAAAATTGTCTGTGGCACACCTGTTAAGACTTTTCCCATCCTCATACCTATTGTAACTCATTTCCATGGCAAAATTCAATGGCATACCTGTTCATTTCTGATGGCACACTTTTGTGCCACGGCACACTGGTTGGGAAATGTTGATCTAGTCCAAACCCCTGCTCAAAGCAGGAGAACCAACTAGATCATCTCGCCAAAGTTTTGTCTAGCTAGGTCTTGCAAACCCCCAACGGTGGAGATTCCACCACCTCTCTGGGTAACCTGTTCCAGTGTTTTACTACCCTCCTAGTGAGAAAACTCTTTCCTAAAATCTAACCTACATTTTCCTTGCTGTAACTTGAGATTGTTGCTGCTTGTTCTGTCACCTGCCACCACTAAAAACAGCTCTATCCTCTTTCAAACCCCTCTTCAGGTAGTTGAAGGCTGCTGTTAAGTCCCCTCTCAGTCTCCTCTTCACTAAATAAGCCCAGTTCCATCAGTCATTCCTCATAAGTCATGTCCCCCAGGTCCCCTCATTTTGTTGCCCTCCATTGGACTCTCTCCAATTTGTCCACATCTTTTCTGTAGTGGGGGCCCAAAACTGAACACAGTACTCCAGATGTGGCCTTACCAGTGCTGAACAGGGGAGAATAATCACTTCCCTACACTCTTACCAATGCAGCCCAGTATGCCATTAGCCTTCTTGGTAATGAGGGCATACTGCTGGCTCTTATTCAGCTTGTTGTCCACTGTAACCGTCAGGTCCTTTTCTGCAGAGCTGCTGCCCAGCCAGTCAGTCTACAAGCCTGTACTGGTGCATGGGATTGTTCTGTCCTAAGTGCAGGATTTTGCATTTCTCCTTGTTGAACCTCAGGAGATGCCTTTTGGCCCAATCCTTCAATTCGTCTAAGTCACTCTGAATCCTAGCCCTACCCTCCTGCATATCTATTACTCTCCTCGGCTAGGTGCCATCTGCACTCTTTGCCATCTTCCAGGTCATGAATGAAGATATTGAATGTTATGTTACTGAATGTTACAAAACCAGCCCCAGGACTGACCCCTGGGGCACTCCACTTGATACTGGCTGCCAGCTAGACATCAAGGTATTGATTACTATTCTCTGAGCTTGATGACGCAGCCAGTTTTCTATCTACCTCACAGTCCTTTCATCCAGTGAGAGACGGGATCAAAAGCCTTGCTAAAATAAAGGTACACCACAACCACCGGTCTTGTCACATCCACAGTGTGGCAGGCCAGTAGGGGATACTCCTGCATTGAGCCACCCACCTTACTGCACCCGACCACCTTCCAGGCTCCTCACGGCTGGCCGACCCCATTCCTGGAGCCTTGATCTAGAGCTGCCACCACTCAGGGATGGGCTTGATTCTGGCTCTGCACCCCCTGGGAAACATGGGCCTAGTAGCCCTCGAGGGTACTTGACTCACTTCAAGAACTTGGGGTGCTTCCCTCAGTTGTAAGCACAAGTAATGGTCTGCCTTAGTCAGCCAAACCAAGGGCACCCCAAGGCATAATTTAGACCTGCTCCCAATAAGTCTCCCACACTAGGTACAAAGGAGAACTTTATTGGTTACAAGGAGCAGGGTTGGAATAGGGTGCAGAGTAGAGTGGTATCAAAGAAATCCCATAGAGCAAACAGGGTGGCTGGAGTAGCCTTTGATCACACATCTGAGTTACTGCAAGCTATATATCTAGTTAGATCTCAGGTAGCTTACTCACAAGTATCATCCAGAGGCAGGTGGAGATTCCCTCTGGAGGCAAGCAGTTCCTTGATCATAAGTTTTGCTTTTGGCCCTGTGTGTGAAAGAGCATAAGTTTCAGATGGTCCAGCTCCTCTCTCTCTCTGAGTTTTTATAATGGCTACTCCCCTCCTCCTGAGCAGTCCTTAACTTATATAGCCCTTATGACCTCATTTGCCTGGTCCAATGGAGGCCAGCACCTGCTGGCTGTCAACCAACCAATCTGAAATGCATCACTGGTTGCTGGGCAGACTGGCAGTCTCTAGCCCACCAGGGAGCCCAAGCCCAGGTATGCGATGCCAGTCACGTAGGCAGAGGGAAAAAGTTTCCCCCCTCCGTCAGGAATGTATCCAGCTCAGGTTACCTAAAGAGATAGGGTAATGTGTGTACCCTCTGCAGGGCCCAAATTTTCACAGAGCAGAGTTTTTGGGGAGAAACAGAGGTGGCTTTCTGCCACACACAGGGCCAAAAGCAAGTACAGTAAAATCCCTGTTATCTGGCATTCTACAATCCAGAATACCCTATTAACTGGAATTTCTGGCCAGCTGGCCAGATGTGAGAGGGCAGGGAAATCCTGCACACAATGGATGCCACCCCCACCCACCACCCTGCGCTGCCGCTGCTCCGCATGAG
>NW_017728906.1:94293976-94325822 GCF_001723895.1 Crocodylus porosus | reverse complement strand
CTCCCCTGCTCCATGTTATCTGCCTCAGATAACCAACATTTTTACTTAACCAGCACCCGGCATTCCCCATTCATGCTGAATAACAGGTATTTTACTGTATGTAGTTCATTACAAAGCACAGCTGGAAATGACGAGACCTCCTATTTTGCTCAATGGTCAGAGCACTCTCCCAGGAAGTAGGAGACCAAGGCTCTCTTTTTTGCTCTTGGGGCACTCAGATCTAAATCTTTTGCTTCCCAGAAGAATGACCTAACCACTGAACCTCCTATTGACAAACCTGTGGGTGTTTCTATTACAAGTTTTGGGCCAGAAGGAGAGTAGGCAAAAAGAAATCTGACTCTTCACCTTAGTGGTTAGAGTGGTTCCTGGAAAGAAGGTGAATCTTAGTCTCCAATCTCTGTTCCAAAGGCCATGTGTGTTTTTAACCAATGACTGTTTAAAGTAAAGTAAACATTCCTATGCCAAGGTATAATGTTTTGTCAACTTCTTCCCACAAACTAAGCTCTTCCAACATGAGATGCTACTCAAAGTTGATATACAAAATACAGACATACATACCCTACTCCTTCCCATTCCAGTCTAAACACCCCCATGGGTTCTTTTGGGCTTCTCAGGTTTAGCTTCCCTTTGGTGTGACTTTTAAGCCCTGCTGGGCTTCTTAAGCTTGGTCTGCCTGTGGAATATCTCCAGTACACCACTGGTCTTTGCTTGTCTCCTTTTGCTTCCTGACTTGGGGATAAAGAGGATAAGTGGCAATAACAGCCTATTTTTGAGTTCTTCTGCTCAAGATAGTTCAGAGCCAAAGGCGAATATTTCTATATAAAATCAATAACATGGTAGCACCTAGAAGCCTACGTGGTCAGAGCCCAAATATTCTAGGTGCTATACCTAGACATATGTTCCCTTTTATAAAAGGAATTTCACATTTCTCTTTCTACAGTCCATCTTTATTATCAGTTTGTTTAAAAAATAGCTTTGAACATACCACAGACATTTAAAATAAGACATGAATTATCATTTATAGTCTAGACCCAAATTAAACTTATTCTTTAATCCTATTTTCTAAAATGTAATGTCTCAGTGTTAATGTGGATAGGATCCCTTTGCTTAGTATATTGTGGTCACTATTACTATGTGATTAAATTGTAATTTATTTTTGAACCAGTAGGACTAAATTAAATTTAATTTAATTTAATTTAAAAACTTCATTCTCTAGTTAAAACTACCTATTGCAAGGAGAAATGAAATCAAGAAATTACTTATTTAAATATCATCCCAACTTAGCATCTGGCCAGTTTATAGTCGGGTGATCAAAATGAATCATTATTACTACTTTATTATTAGATTTAGACACACACAGTGAAATCCTAGATTCATTCAAGCTCATAGCAAAGCTCCCATTGACTTCAACAGAACCATGATGTCACATAATATCTTGTTTTTTCTAATGTGGAGGTCAGTAGCATAAGCCTAGTAGTGTATTTGTAGTCTTCTGATTGGGGATTTGTATACACCCAAGTGCTATCACATGGTCCTTTCTACTCAGAAATTCTGCCTACATGAGTCTGTAGATTTTTTTTATATGATGGTACTCCCACACCTACCTTACATAATCTGTTCTTTCTGTACAGTTATACACAACTGAAACAGTATCCTGTTGATTTGTCATTCTCACACCCTTCAATAATGTCTATTATGTCAAGGTTCTCCTCCAGTGCCATGCATTCTAGCTCAGTTGCTTTTGTTTTTAAGCTTCTTATAATGGCATATAGTAATTGTATAGGGTTTTTTATTATTTCTGACAATGTGGTATTTATATTTAACTACTTTCTCTGATACTATTATTTTTACCCAGTATGCCTCAGTGATCTCAGCCTGTCTCCTCCATTTCAGCTGTAGTTTCCCTCCTATGGAATTACCTGTATCTGCAGGTACCAAATTATTTTTGCTGCTGAATCTTTGGCAAATGCCTTAGTCTGGCCTCAGAGGTTCTCTACACCTGTTGATTTTCTTCCTACTCATAGTTTAAATTATCAACATTCTTGATTTTAGCGGCTGCTGTATTTAGGATGAAGTGAATTGCTATTATACAGATGATCCTTTGGCCAAGAAGATCTACTATACCCAATACATTTAACTCTGTCCTCTTGATACAGTCTCCTCACCCCCACATCAATATTTTTACATTTTGTGTCATTCATGACATTTCAGAGAAAGCTACCACAGACTCAAGTCTTTTCTCTAACAGTCTTTTTCTCCACAGAAGCCTTTTTTCTGTTATTTACTTTTCCCCTTAATACTAATCTATCATGTGTATCAGTACATAACAAGACCACAAACCTGCAGCATTCACAAAAATTCCTTCTAGAAATCTGTTTCATGAAATCTCCTGCCTTCATAGAAAAGTAGGCAAGTCACTGGCCAGTGTCCTTTATCACCCTAAAGCCAATATTTCTGAGGATTGAATTCCCTTGCAGTGATCTCCACCGTGGCTGCATCTACATGTACACTTTAATGTGCAGTAGCCTATGTTACTGTGCAGCATGGCAAAAAGCGAGCTAATATGCTAATGCACAGTAAAATTAGGCTACTGCACATTGTCAATAAAAAGGTATGCACTTTTGCTACTGCACATTAGGCTGCGCTAATGCGCAGTAGCAAAAGTGCATACCTTTTTATTGCCAAAGGAGAGCCTAGGGCAGCCTAATGCACATTGTTTAGAACTTCACATTAGAGGTACTAAACTTAATGTACAGTAGCAAAAGTGCATTAATGTACATATAGATGCACCCAGGTTGTCTGTCTACCACTTGAACTTGCTTCTCCTAGGAGGTCCACCTCAGTGCAGAAGGAATGCAAAGCTTTCTCGACCTATGTAAGGGGCTTTTTTGCTCCTATGCACCTCAGTTACCTTCCATCATGCTATTGATTTCTTGAGCTGGATGACAATCTTGACCTTGATCAGGATGACCAATTCACAGAGGTGAATATCCCTATACGATGTCATCACACAAATAATTGCTTGCTTCTCTACTGCTTTCCATGAACATATTTTACTCTTGGTTATAGTATATTAAGTACCCTTTTAACATGGATTAAATAACAGCAAGAGACACAAGGACATTGACAGACCTTATGTTTTATAAAAAAAATATGTTACCTTTTCATAAATCATTTAGGTAGCATGGATGCAGGGAATCAAATTTTCAAAAAATTCAGTGTGCCCTTAGTTTTATGAATTATTTACGTGCTTAACTAGCTGCAAAATGCCCATACATAAAATGCCCATTTGCACCTGCAAATTAGCTTTCTGGATGTTCAACCTTTTTGCATATTTGAAATGGGGCTCATTCAGTTTTGTTGGCACATTCAGTTACTGCACGTGGTCAGAGACTGGTTCTGAAAAATCTGCCTTCATATATTTTCTTTTTCCTGCATGAGTTCATTAGGTATCCATTAACAAAGTGCATAAAGGAGGATAGCTGGCACACTGAATTTAGACAATTGGTAAAATCCTGGTCCCATTAAAATCAATGGCAACACTCCAACTGACTTTAATAAGGCCAAATATATGCCCCTATTTTGATTTGATGTTAAGTGATTTGATTTGAGACTTGATTCTAGAGTTTGGCATTTGTTCATTTTACTTAACTGTATATACCAGAGATCCAAGTGAAGGGGTATGGGTAGGATGTACCTTCTGAGCACCAGAATAAAGAATACACTAAAAATGCTGAAAATCAGCCTTCAATACAGAGGCAATCCCTCAGAGGAATAAACTTCAAAAAAGAGGGAGTATTCAATAAATCAGCAATGGTTTTAGGGTCCCAAGAAAAGACACAGGCCACATCTACATGAGACACTTACTGCGCAGTAGCCTGTGACTACTGCTCAGTAATGTTGCATGGCAGGAAGCGTGACATGAAACTTCACAAGCTCCTGAGCAGTCAGCGTCACAAAAAAGCCATTCCTCAGCGTGACTGTGCAGTAACTCCGATTAGTGCGCAGTCATTTAGTATGTGTTTATATAAGTACTAAATGACTGCGCAGTAACGACTGCTCAGTCAACATCTTGTGCAGACCCAGCCTCTGAGTAGGATTTACATTTTCTTGAATCACCTTTAGATCCAAGCACAAGTGTCCAATCAAGCTATATTTATTTGCTTAGATTTAAACAATAGTTAAAATGTCAAAACCAAAAGGTTCAGGTGTCCTACCAGTAAATGAAACGTACAATAACATAATGGTGGCCATTCTGCAGTCTTAAACACTTATTTACAGGTAGCTTGTTAACTCAGCTAAGACAAGGATATTAAATAATCAGGCGGGTGTAGCAAACTAATTTAGTCAGCCAGTCAATGAAAGCGCCAACAACAAAAAGACCTAAGGACTTCCCCAAAACCCCTTTCAAATAAATGGATTATCAATGTGCCTTTTAATATTTTATGGTTAATGCCCTTACCTAACATTAAAATATCTTACTAAATATGAAACTTAGAAAACAAAAAACACATCTAAAAAATAAGTCTGCTCTGTATATTTGGACAAGAACACAGAGAATTGAGGTTGTGCATAAACAGTCTGACAAGTATTCACAAGATACAAAAAATAAGATGTAAAATGGAATTGTTTTCAACAAAAGATGGAGGGTAAAGGAAAAAAGTACCCCAATATGGCTGTACAAAATTACAAAAACAACTAGATTGCTACTGGATGCTGGCAGTCAAAAAGGCATGGGTGTCATCGATTCCTGGATGGCATATATTTTGTCACTGGAATGTCAGCATGTATGAGTAGAAATCTATTCTGCCTAGAAGCCTATGGTAAAAGAAGAAGGTGAAAGGTAATACAAATAGATTTTCAGCTGAATAGAGGTCTAGGTGAGTGCAAGGTGCATTTCACAGATTTGTGGCCACAGACTGAATTGTGGGAGTTTACCTCATGATTTGCCTATCTAAGTACTTGCTCATTTTTGCAAATGCCCAAGTAACCTGGTAGGATCACACTCAAGCCCTCTGGAATATCAGATACAGCTAGCATTCAAAAAAAGAGAAGTGCAAAAGATTGGAAGGTAGAAAGTCCTGACTAATTTAAAGAAACTAAACAGGCATAATTTGACTTAGCTGAAAAGGGACAGGGAGGGGAGGTTGGATAAAGAGTTCTCCGCAGGGAAGCTCTTGGAACAGCTTTAGTTAAAGATTCAGCTAAGATGAGATTTATATTACTTGTATCATCACTGGAGACAAACGTATATAAGTCTGCCTCGAGTACAGTGATCCAGGTACTCTGCTCCTTCTTTGGCTGTTTTGCACCACTGCCTCCCTACCAAGCAGATTCAGGCCCTGAGGATTTCTCATCCCCAGGAATTCTTCAGATAGTATAGATTAGCTCATACGTGAGTCAGCCACACAATACAGAGAAGTGACTTGGGCTTCCCTGAGACTCAGCAACCCCCAGCTACTTGACTGTGGGCTTCTCTAACTTGCCAGCTGTAAAGATAATTTTTACTCTAGCCTTCAGTTCAGATTGGATAAAATAGAGAAAATGGACAAGTAATGCAAAGAAGGATAGGATATTTACTTCCCAAGATATGGTATGCGAATTGGAATTTTTTGTGCACCTTTGTGAAAAGTAAACCGAAAAAAAGTCTTAAAATAAATGATGTAATCCATTAAAAACAGCAGCTAGCCCTGCTGAAATTTATGAAGGCAAGTGGTTTTTGGATAATTTGTAATTGGAAATGTAATTAATCAAAGTACCATACTTAAAAAAAAAAAAAAACACAACTAACAACACTAACACTGTTTCAAATTCTGGCAGATTCCTAACACTGGATAGAGTTTCTGTGCTCATAGAAATAAACAAATTTCTATGCATAAAAATATCACAATGTTAAATAGTTGGGACATGCTGAATCCAGAATAAAGAGGCTTTCTGGGACTCTCCCATTCCCAATGGCATATAAATGTATGTATTCATAAATCTAATCTAGTCTATTATTCAATATGTATTTTTAATTAACCAAAAAATAATTAATAAGATCATTCAAAATTGCTCAAGTAATATAGGAGGATGGTGGACATAATTCTGTGTCGATAGAAGTCCATGCAATAAATATATGTACGAGGTACGTATTGAGTAACAGGATTGCTGAATGGCTCAATGGTACGTTCAGCTGAGTAGATAAGGAGGTTCAGCCCAATTTGGTGTAGAAATCTGACTCCAAGACTTCACATCTGATAGATCTATAAGCATAGATTTACAGCTTTTAGCGTATGAAATGAGGTTTCATGCAGAGATAAATTAACTTAGCACATTCAGGGGTGTGACTATTGGAAGGAGCTGAATTTAGCTCGATGGACTGAAACCTGGCCCTGCAAAATGCCTCTGTGCAGTGTGACATTGCAGACTATGGAACAGAGTAGTTCTGAATTCTTCCAATACAGAGTCTGTAGTGGCATCTTTAGCCCGCACTATATACCCTACATGCTAGTTTTGGCCAGCAAATCTACATAGACACTGAGCTTCCAACTTTGTCACTCTTACATCTTAAACATCCTTTGTAGATTTAGATGCTGCAAGGGAGTGCCCTCTGGAGTGCATGATCTTGTTTGTGATTTGCCCTTCCCAATGCTGGTTCTCCTGGTTTGGGCCTCATCATGACTTGGTAGATGCTTGGGATATTTTCAGTTACTGAACCGTTTGAGAAATTTCCAGGTTCACTGAGCAATGTTAATTTTCAGCCTCTTCAAAGCTGCTGATACAGTGGCTGCTCCTTGGCATTTTGTTCCCCTACTAACCCTTTCTATAAGCCTAGTGACTTCCTGTTTTTCCTCACTGACCCAAACTAGCAATCGATTCTTGTTCCTTTTATTGCATCCTTTTTAATACATGTATGGGCAGTCTTCACCCCCTACCTAAATCCTTCTGCCTCTGGACTGAATATATAAACTGCAGGGGTGGAGCGAAAGTTAAAAAACGCTGTTTGAAAAATCTAAGTTTTAATTATATTAAATAGTAGGTTCAGATTTTGCTCTCTTTCGCAAATATATAACTCCTTTGACTTCACACATATCAAAGGTAGGAATATCTACAATTACTCTGTTACTGTTCACACTAAATTTCCTTCTCAGTATTTTGTAAGATGAGGTAACATTTTGGACATCACTTCCAACTGGGGCTAATAGGAGCTGATCAACATAAGAGAATATATGAGCTTCC
This sequence comes from Crocodylus porosus, assembly GCF_001723895.1. Taxonomy (NCBI): domain Eukaryota; kingdom Metazoa; phylum Chordata; order Crocodylia; family Crocodylidae; genus Crocodylus; species Crocodylus porosus. The sequence goes on along the minus strand of NW_017728906.1, from coordinate 94,318,601 downwards.
AAAGAGTTGCAGTGCATGGTCTTGTCTGCAAAAAAGCCTAGCACTGATTTCAGATTTAGGAGTTTAGCTGTCTGCCACATTTGAGGGGTGAAAAGGATGAAGGAGGGATTAAGGATTAAAAATAGTAATAAATGACATTTTGGATGACTCTCAGAGACTCGATAAATACACCTTTTGTGTCCCTGCAATTGCCTATTTACTACCACATAGTTGAGGATGGTTTGGGGCCACTGACACTACCCACACTGCAAGGCGCCTGGGGGACTTCATGCTGTCAGTGCAGCCTGCACAGTGGGGTGCGGAGAGCCTGTTCACTGTGAGTACTGCCCACATGGCATGGGGCGGGCCAAAGGGGATCTCAGGGGCCTGCCCCCAACCACACCAAACTTTGACAGCCCTGATATGAGTGATTAATGACCAGAACTTTGCTACAAATAAACCTAATGTTCTTATAGGCACTAACATTTTTATGTTTGTAGTACTTTAATCATATTTGAATTGTATATCTCAGACAAGATAAGGTGAATTGCTATGAAAGTACATGCAGTTTTTGCATGTTTAAGCTAATAGTTTCAAACTTGGATGCCTGAAATTAGGCATGTTTAGATACCTACATAAAAATCAATGAGAATGTGGCCTTACATTTATAGTGTATTAGAAATCTCTTGTACTGGTTTTCAGCTATTCCTGGGTGAATCTTCAGATTAAATCTAAATGCATTAAAATATAATCTAGTGAGTGTATGCTACCTGTGCAGAGAACCTTTCATACAGTTGTTTCACATGTACAACTGCCTTTGAAGTTCACTGGGATTTTCCTGGCTGAAAAACTACAGGATTGGGATATGCAATCTGTTTTAGAGGTTGGAAAGTTGTTTTTAGTATTGTTTCACTTGTATTAGATCCAGTATCATTTCCTGGGCTCAAGTTATGTTTCTGTCATTTTGGGATAAAGTAAAAAAGCTGGTAAAGAAGTACTGGCAGTGATTTAAAAATATATAAGAAATTGCTAATATGTTCTTAGACAATCTCTTTGGAACTTAAAATAATACATTCTAGGATTTGTTAGAAATTCAGCTGGGCTGATTGACCATTACAGTTATCTGCTATACAGTGTAGGAAAGAAATAAAACAGCCAGAACTTTACAAGACAATGACAATGAAACAATGGTCAGTTTGCCTGCTCCTAATTTGGTGGACATTTTCAACATTAGTGCAGATACATGTCAATGGCTCTTGTTAATACAATCCTGTATTCAGTAGGTGGACTTTTGTGTGGGAAAAACATCATAGTGGGCATGTGTATCTGCTCATTAATGCTCCTCTGCTAATGCACATTAAATTTAATACTTCCATTATGAGTTACTAGAAAGAGGCACTTTAGCCTATTTTAATGTGCATTAGCAAAAGTGCAGTTTTTTGTGATGCTTTAATGCGCATTAAAATAGGCTGATGCACATTAAAGCGTACATGTAGACATGCCCATTTTATGCATCTGTTCCTGAAGCCAAGGAAATGTAATAGAGTTTTGCCTTTCATTTAAAAAAGAACAGCTTTGAGCCCCAAATCAACACTTGAGTCAGTCAGTTTGTGAACAAGCTTATATTTAATATATAAAGAAGATGTTGATCAAGCACATAGCAGTGTTTGGTCTTTGAAATATGACTTTTGGAGTAACCATCTAGAATTTCTGTTAAGCCAGACCTAGTGAAACTGTTGATGCCAGAAGGACTTGTTTCCCAGTACTGAGTCTCAGTACAAAATCTACTAGCATTTATCACTGGGAAATCAGTAGTCCTAGTAAGAGCTCAATCCACCTCTCAATAGAGTCCCATTGAGCGTAACAGAGGCTTGCTATCTCATACCAGTTGAGAATCTGGCTCGTGCTTTTAATTTTCCTGCTTCTGCTTTAGAAAAATATATTCAGTCTCCCAAAGCTTCATATACTCTCCCATCAAATGAAACATTAAAACTTGCGGAAATAAACAAGTTTACTCTATGTCCTCCTTCTTTCAATAGAACATAAAATATATAAAAATTACTAAGATATACTGTGAACATCGTGTAACAGAAAACATTCAGTACTTTTGTAGAAAGACATGATTCGGTTATGTTTATATTGAACAAAAGCATAATATGTTTGTAAAACCCACATAACTTGTGGTAACAGTATTTTGAATTCTGTTATACCAAGTTCCTGTTAACAAACATGTTGTACTGAAAACATGAATATACAGAAATGCAAGTGAATATACAAAACATATCAATTTAGAATGGTGCATGTCTCAGAAATGTTTAACCTAACATGCAGGAAAAAGTTAAACCATACTTCATAAGCCACCAGGTCTGCATGGTGAGGTGCATGCAAAGCATGCATTTTCATTACAAAACTATGTGAATTTCACAAGAAGGGAGGACAAAACATTTTCTAAATATCAAGCCTTAACTAAGAAAAGCTAAGGACCAGAACCTGACCAGAATCCCTTACTTAAGTAGTGCAAACTAGCAGGGCTACTTGCAAAATAATATGCTACTCAGCACAAGTGTAGCAGAATTTGATCATGAACTATTCTGCCTGCACCTTTAAAAATACAACTTTGAATTTTAAGTGTTCTCTTTCTGTAAACAGAATTGTTTGTTACTTATCTCAGTCCATGAGACCGGAGTGTTTGTCTCAGCATCATAAAGACCTATAACAAATCTGATCAATTACAAGGCAAGGGTTAGCTGTAGAGAGGGTTCCAAGATTCTAGATATCCCTGATTTAGTGTGATCAATCACATGGTTAGGCTTAACATTATTGAAAGTGGTGATTATGTAATAAGGCACTGTGATCTTTGTTACAAAAGAAACTCTTGCTGTGGAGGAAAAACTCACAGGAGACATCAATATGCATTTATACAAAATACCACTGGGGCATCCTTGGAAACAATAAGTTATACATTAAAAGAGCTTTTTCCCTACAAAAGCATGTTAGTACAGTTAAATGAAAGGTGCTCTCACTTCATCCCTATATACCTAAAAGTACATGAATCCTAGCTTTAGTACTAGTCTACTTTCAGCTAATGCACTTAGCACCACTAAGGTATGAACTTAATCACTATGCCACTCTAGCGATATCAAACACAGACATTAAATAGGATTATGCAACAGCCGTCTGTTCATGCTAATTAAAACATGGAAAAAAGCCAGTATCAAATTATTCCATGTAGACAATTAATAGCTGCCTTAGATTTTTCCAACAGTTAAACATGCAGCAGGATGATTTTTCTGTTTGCCCAGATTAGTTGAGACTTTATGGTAACCCTTCAAGAGAAGGCACTATCCTTTTTGTTAGCACAGTAAAAGCAGCAGCTAAAATATCCTTATGTAAGGATTTTTTTATGGATAACATGAACCATGGAGCCATGGACAGATCTAGAATTTTGAAAAGTGGAGTGCAGATAGGTGCATCATCACATTAAATGACACAGTTAAAATAAACTAGAAGCTTCATTAATATGCCACCAGCCTAGGGCAGTATTATGCAGTTGAAGATTAAAGGAAAAACAAATATAACTTCATTGGAATGAGTTAAAAACAATCTTTAGGACTGTGAAATAGGAGCTTCATTACCAGGAGCAGCTAACAGAGAGCTAAATGGCAGAAAAAAGGATTGGTGGAACATCAAGACCATTAAAAAGAAGAGAGGATCATTAACACCTGTGGAATGGAGATGTTAGAAGAGATTAGGTAGATTACAGTGGCCATGTAGTCAAGTGACTCCCTCATCACTGCCTCATGCTACTGCCACTGCCAGGCAGTTGGTTTTAAACTTTGGGTGGAGCAGGAATCAAAGGTGGGGAGTGGGAGGCAAGTGCACTCCCCACTCCTGTCCGTGATATTTGCTACATGTGATATTTCTTGCCAGAGAGTGCAGTTAATTTATTTCCTCGTCAGGGTGCCTCCAGACAATAGGAAGGGGTGTAGAGGAAATCTGTAGACTGCAATTCATGCCTGGCAGAGGAGGTCAGGGACCCACAAGCATCACCTTTATGGTGGAGCTTGAAATGGTAGGGATCTCTGAGGAAACAAGTGGGAACCAGAAGCTGTTAGGGGTGGTCCATAGAGGAGGGAGCACTTTCCCATTTTGAAGCCTGGTGCAAAGATGGGAGAGCCTAGAGCAGCCTCCCCAATCCTAGCCCTGCTTCCCATCACCACAAATCTCCCACCTCAGTTGTCCGTGGGAACTCCAGCCTGCCCCAGCCTCTTTGCTCTTGTTCAGTTTGCTCTTCAGTTTGGACTCCACCAGCCTTCCCTGTCTCTTCTCTTTGCCTGTTTGCCCTTGCAACTGTTTGTTTCCATTCTGCATTTGGCATAGGGTTTTCTGATGCTTCTTCCTGCTGCAGACAACCCCCTGTACTCAGCATGCCGTCATAGAAACCAAAAGAGGGAGACTTTCCATGTTCTAATGGTAGACACACAACAGCATCACTGGACAATACAGTGTATGGGAGGAGCCATAAGTATCTTTGTCTGAGCTTTGCTAGATGCATAAAAATCCATCTGGGCTGTGAAAAGAGGTGGAGGAGGAGGAAGAAGACATGTTCAGTGCATGACTCTCAGCAGATCAGCTCTTTTTAGGCTGGGTCAAAAGTCTCTTTAAATATTATTAATTTTTATGAAGCTTTGACTCCTTTCTCCTCACTCTAGCTACTTGTCAGTGACTGTAATCTATTCAGTATAAGAAAGCCATAAGTTTTCAAACTAGTTTATTTTTTCAATTATAGTTGAATAATCTCCCTAACAAAATAAATCAGATTTAAGAAAAAATCCTAGAGGTTTAGTAGAAAGCCTTAATATTAATAAACTGAAAGCCTTAACAGGTTCTCCAACCACTGTTTTCTTCCTTGCATGAAGGCGATTCATTAAAAGGACATATCATTTTGCTCTCCATGTCTATCAAAATGAACATCAGCACAATTGGGGAATTTGCAAAACCGTTCTATTGAACACAGTATATAACAAGAGGGTTAGAAAGATGCTACATTAACATGTGGGAGATGTTAAGAGAAAAACACAACTGTCTGTGTAAGAATGAGTAAATTTGAATTTGCAATTATGCTTTGATTTTTTTAACAAATATTGCAGTTTTCTAAAAAATGAAAGGCTCATAGTTTGGGAAAGTAGTTCATACACCGAATTTCCAATATAGTTTTCCTTTAAGTATGCTACATATTTTATTTCATGCTTTAGGTTTGTATGTTTGAGGGGTTTTTAACCCTCCACAAACACATTTAACTGCTCAGCTGTTGTGGAAAACATAATTGTTTTTTTCTGCTTTTCACAAAATAAAGTGGACCTGCTTATGCAATGTATTAGCATGTAAAAAAACCCCTCATAAATGTATATATTAATCTTAACAAAACAGAATGAAGATCCTTTAACTTGAGTTAAAGCACACAACGTAAACCTTTTCCTTACCTTGACACGCACACCTAAGGAATGGCCAAAAAACTTTGTATTGGAAGCAAAGCCACAGAGAGCCCAGCAACTCTGCCCAGCTCCCTGGCTTATTGTATAGTTCCACAGTGGCTCTGTGTTCGGGTGTGCAAGGACAATATGTATGGGCTGAGTGTAAGACAGGAGAGTGGCCAGCAAGTCATAGCATTCAGATATCCAGTGCTGTGTTTCATTGGCCTGAAACTCAGCAGACAGCACACAGCAAAGTTGCATCCACTGGAGCAATGCATTCCTTGTAATAGTGGTCACAGGCTTGATACCTAAATGTCTAGACAAGATGAAGCCACAAATTCCAAGTTCATTTACAGCAATTGAATTCGTATGAAATGGCACAGCTAACTGCATTTCTTTTACAATGCATTGGGTCATATGCCACAGCATTGCACTATGTGAAATAGAAAACATGACAACGAATCTACTAGATTCTCACATGAGAAGTGCAGAAAGACAAGAGACTGTACTGAATCCTCCTTTTTTTTTCTCTACCCCCCCTCCATATCCCACACAATCCCCAGAAGCCTCTTTATAGGGGGTTCCCTGGGGTTCTTACTCTGTGGCAAAGAAAGTTGTTTGTGGCATCCAAATCTACAGGTATTTGTAGGTAATTTAATGTGGACAAAATTTTAATGAATCTCCATGTCTAGAGATGATTCCCCCTGGGGAATGACAGAGGGTTCTTAGAAAGAATAGTTCAAAGCAACATTTTTAAAAGACTGGAGGGGTCCAGAAACAGCCTGGATCTAGAGTGAACTATCAGAATCTCTCTGACTGGAGCACAGAAACTCACAGCTTTCTCAAATTCCATACAGTTCCAGCAAGTAACTTTCTTAGCCCCTGAACTTCCCTGGATGGAAAATGCCATGGAAAATCACAAAGTACAAATGCCAAGTTGCTTTGATCTTGTTTGGTGTGCTCAGGCTTTCCATCATCCTGGTGTGAATCTCAGGTAGGCCAAAAAACTCCAGTAACCTATGGAGTTACTGCATGTTACAATTCAGCTTTCAGTCATACAAATGTTAATCATAATGTTCTGAAAAAAGGTTATATTAAGGCAATTAAAAAGAGCCATAGTGCTGCTATATCAGCAAGGAATGCTTTAGCCAATTCAATTTAACCATTTTAATTGAATAGATCTTGGTGTATTGAAGATTTTTTTTTTCCTTATTTTTCAGGTTTTGTGGGGGGAGTTCTTTGTTTTGCCTGCTATTTTGCTTAGGAAAAAATCTAGTAGAATTTTGGTGAAAAACATTATTTGAAGCAAATATTTCATTAGTTAAGAATGCTCAGAGATATCATTTTTATGATAATTATACTGGGAATTTTACTACTCTGATTGGGAAGGATATTCATATCAGAATGCAGCCTGAAAATGTTCAGCTAGTTCAGCTCAAAGGAAACAATGGAGCTTATAGACATGGTAGGCTACCATTCTAATTGGCAAGATTCCCATTACAAATATTCCCTTCTTTGAATATCTCTTGCCATCCAAGTCCTACATGATGCATATAATTTAAACATTCTTATTAATGAATTTCAAATGAAGAACAATGTTTACAAGGAAATTTCAAGGAAAGTATGGGCTTTATCCTGTGACATGCTGAGCAAGCACCTCCAGAGAAGTCAGTGGGAGTTGAAAGCTTGATCCAAGCCCATTAAAGTTAATATTGGAGTCACAACACTGGCTGCAGTAGATTTTGGATCAGGCCTTAAGCACACACAGCATTGCTCTAGAGGTGTTCAGCTGCTTGCAGGATTAGTCCCTATCTGAACACACATCAAATCAGTGGTGTTTTAAGTATTTTTTCAGTGTTTAGGGTGTAATCCTGAAGAGTTTACCCAGGCAAACCTTCCCAGGGAGCCTCTGAGAGATTTGTCTGATTAAAAACCATGGGATAGGGCCCTAAATTACTGAAAATAAAATGTATATTGTTATATGTTTCTACTATATGTTTTCTACAGTTTGTATATGAGAAAGAAAGTATGATTAAAAGTCGATGAGAGACTGTTTATAAATTTTGATTGCTTCATAATTTTAACTTTGAGCAACATTTTTATCATAATTATAGGCTTTCTTAAAGCATTTATGCAGATTGTTTTACTCAAAAGGGGTTTATTCCATTTTTGTATAAACTGCACTCTTTTCTCTCCATAAAATCAGAGTGTGATTTTTCAACATTTAGTGCTCAACTAGACAGACATAGCACAAAGAACAGAAATATTTTCCTTTGGAGCAATATTTATTTTGGCCTTTCCCCCTGACCAAGTTATAGCAGCAATATTAATCTATACCAGGTCTCTAACTTCTGTCATCTCAAAGCACTTTAAATGTGTTCACTAACTCATTCCTGTACTCTCTTTTGACATGATTAGGTATTGTCATACCAACTTTACAGGCAATTCAACTGAGGCTGAGAAAGAATGGATATGTCTACATGTGTATTTACTGAGCAATAATGTAGTACACAGTAATTTACTGCACAGCAAGCTGTTTTTATGCTGGTATCTACACGTGCAGGTGTTACAGTACAGTAATGCTGTGTGTGGGTTACTGTGCTATCATGTAGGTAGCAGATTTATGCCCAAATTGGCATAAATTGCCATAGTTACCGTGCAGTACAAGCACACACATGTAGACATGCACCTGTACTACACAATAATTTTCAGTGCCCATTAAGTCAGATTTTTCAAAGCTACCTCCAGTAATTTGAACTCACAGCTTTAATTAATTTTCATGGGAATTTTGTTTCTGAAAACCTTTGGCCTCTTGGAAAATCTCAGTCTAAATGGCTTGCTCCATGACCATTTCCTGATCGCTTTATGTATTCAAGTAATTGTTTTGACTTCAGTGGGATCATTTGTGTCATATGAACAGGATTAGCCTACTGGATGAATCAGTGGCAGAGCTGGGAATGGAACACAGCATTCCTGTAAAATGATTAATTTTCTTTAGAAAAAGAGCAGATGACTTTTAATTGCCCCGCAGCAACTGCATCAGCCGGCTACACAGCATTGTGATCTTCTCAGTATGACCACTTGTTAGAGTACTAGGGAGTATGCTTCTCTAATACTGCAACATCCATCACTATTATTGCAACAGGACAAACTAAAAGCATGCATTTCATATAGAAACACGCCTCAGGGACTCTGAATGAAGGAAATGTGGTCACATCTCTAAGAATTACAAATAAATTAAACATTTGAACAGGGATAAATATATACAACTTTTGGGATTTATTTATATGAAAAACTAGGACTTTCAAAGTTCTTATTTACATTTTCACAATGAAGATGATTATTTTAAAGCTATGTTGCAACTCTTTTACAACTCTACCTCATATTAAGATTCCTATGTCTCTGTGGCCCTGTGCTAAGCTATTCCAAAATGCTCTGTGAGCAACATCTACATTTTAGTGAATTCCTCAGACAACTTGACCAGGGTTACAGCAGAAGATCTTGACTCACCACTATATTTCTCTGTTTGTGTGTTGGTGTACAGCCATTTGTTACAAAGACAAAGAAAAGACTGAATAATGCAGTGGATATGTATCTCAGGGCAGACAGTTATAAAGTTGTAGGACCCAGTGCTGCAGGTCTTACTCAACATAAAATTATGATTATACCCAAGAAAATAATACAGTTAAATAATTCATGAATGCTACAGAACATCTGCAGCTCTCAAATTACCTGGTCATCACAAGGCATGTAAATAATGTGCTCTTGTGAAGCAATAACATATATTTAAACTGCTTGTTTTTATAACAATCAGGTTTTCTCATCATTTTATAAATGTTATGGCCTCACTCTTATCACACTTACTCTAGAGTAAATCAAGAATAATTCCACTGATGTCAGTGTGACTATACTGTTATAAGATTAGAACCAGACCCAATAGTTCTATTGCCTTCATAAAGAATGGCATTGACTTCCTCTTCCAAGCTATGCAGGTCCATTTCCATTTCCAATTTTATTTTAATCAGTAACCACAGCTATAATTTGCAATAGTGCCATAATACTCACAAATGAAAAATATGAATGCTTAAAGTACAGTAACAAATGCAAACTGAGTGCCTGGTTTTCTGAGGACATTGCAGTTATAGAGGGTATAGATCTGTACTTCAAAGCAATTTGAGGATAGGCAGACTGTCACTGGGCTTAATTTCTAGACTTCATAAAAATGCCAATGTAAATTAAAAAATGGGGTCAATTATACTTTGAAATCTGGGTATTAGAACCTCTTCATGCCTGTATATTGAAAAACAAGTTGTGCTTATACTGGAAAGTATTAAAATATTCGTAAAAAAAAACAAACAAACAAAAAAAACCCTTTTGTATAGTAAGAAAATAACTTCCACAGCCATAACAGTTAAAGGAAAACATGATATCTTTTGTGATGAGAATATCAGTTACTGTCTCTCTAAGAATATTTGTGTTAAATATGACTATTTTTTCAGCAGAGCTGATTGTTTTTTTGTGTGATAATAATGTTCACAGAGGTATAATTTTACCGTGGCCCTTCATTTTATATACATTCATTGAATATTAACTGCGTGTATTATTTCTGCATAAGTAAACTGAATAAAGAATATCAAAGCATGCCTCCAATAACTTCAGAGCCAATGGATGTATTTTATCAAGCTGCTGGAAAAGTTGCAGCTGTAATAGAATTCTTAAGAGGATTTCTCTTGCATAAAAAATGTATGCTAAACATGCAAAAACAAACTAAAAAAAACCCCCAAAACCATAAAACGCTCTCTTACAATTTGGCCAAATATAAAATTATCATTGTATTCAGTAGCAGTGAGAAGCCTTGGAGAAGATCTGGGAATTCTGGCAAGGACTCAGTGGTTCAGGATCAGGCCCCAACACTAGTTGGAGTTGCCTCTCAAGTTAATCGACTTGGTTAATCGACCAATGGTCATTATCTCTTAGGCATTCTCAAAACCAACGTTTTCTGATCAGAAGTGGACTTCAGGGCAACTTTCAGGTGAAGTGAAATGAAAGGGATCAGTTTCCTTGTCAGAGTCGTCCATGAAGTTGAATGTATGCAGGAAATATGCACATGAGCAATTGTCCCCCAAAAGCTGTTAGTACAGATGTGTAGTGCAGAGTTAGAGCAAGGTGGGGAGAGGGGAAGACTAAATACCATATGCTTACCAAGGAGGCAAAGTTTCCCCTTGAGCTTTAAGAAAAGGATGGAGGGTGGTTTCCTTTCACCGTGTTTTGTGGGTAGTCGAAATGTTACAGATTGGGTTCCGGGCACACACTGCACTTCTGCAGACGAAGAACTGAAAGGTGATCGGAAGGGGAGAGCACTGTGATCAAACCACTGAATTTCTCTGCAAGATCCAAGTCAAAATCTGACCTGCTGCTTGCAGTAGCTATACAACACACTATATAACAATGAGATATGTATATATAAATCACTCTACCTCCTTAACGTAAAATACTATCGCGTGCATGTGTCAGTGAAGTTCTCCACCTAATGCATAACCTGAGTGTGTGCTTAAATTATGATTAATTATGAGCACTGCTAAACATGCCGGTTTCATTTAATACACTCTCAGTTTGTTGAGGAAGTTGTGTGTATTTGAAGGAGAAGGTGGATGCAGGGTTATGCCAACTGATACTCTATAACACTAGTATTAGTGATGACTTATCATGCCCCCGTCCATTCATCGTGACCAGCTGATGCAAGGAACATCTTTTTGGTAGGATTATTTATGATATTTCTTTAAATGTCTGAAGGAAATTTTACGGGGAGTCATTCAAGCAGGAGGGCCGGGGTGGGGTTCGGGAGGCATGGGGACCCTGAAGTAAAATATCAGCTAAAAATTGGGAGCTTCACTGAAGCTCAATTGACCACAAGAATTATTTTATTAGAGTGCCCTGTAATGTGATGGCCAAGTGTCGTAACCATCAGCTGCCTACGACGCAATCCCCCGCTTCCTCTTGTCAGCCCATGTATTTACGTGAGTCAGCCTCGTCCTCAGTTATTTTATTTCCCCTTCCCTGCCTTTCACCCCGAGTTTTGCTCAGAGCTCTCTATAGATGAACAGTTCCCCAAAACTTCAGTCCCAGACAGAGCTCTCTTTCCCCTTCTATCACTGTATAGTTACAGCAGTGGAAGTGTGGAGAGGAAATGGAGCGCGCTGGTTTTCAATATATACGGCAATCAGCCCCTTTCACAAAGCCATCGTATTTGTCCTTAATTTATACTTTACCAAGCAGCGGTCTCATATTCCACTGTTTGAAACGTAGGAAGATTTCGCTATAATTTGGAGGTCAGATTTCTAAAAAAGCCTACTTTAAATAACAAGCACACCCGGGAGATTGTCAGGATCTGCATTTTGTATACAGTTTACACACTGGCACCGCTTTTTAAAGACCTGTATGTGGGTTAAAACTCAATTTTACAACCCACATTTATATGAGATGTAAGTTTGACATCTGTTTGCCAGAGTGTTTTGCACTTAGCCTAACACCCACTATTAAGTGACAAAATTGTGGCAGGCTGTCAAAGCCAGCTGACTGACAGCTGCTCTGCTTTACAAAAACCATTCAAATATTTGCAGGGTTTGAAGCTTGCTGTAACGTCGTCCCCATTCTCTCGGTGATTTAACATGTAAAATATAAGTCAAAGTTTTAAATCTGTATTCCAAAATGTTTCCATTTTCCATATAAAAAGAAAAGGCGCTCGCTGCTGGAGACGATCCAAGCCCCCAACGCACTGGAAGTGCATTTCTGCTGGGTCCCCGGGTTCCTCTATCTGCACCAACCCGATAAAACTGTCATTTCCCGGCGTTTCTTAATATTGCAGCTAATTAGAGCCGGCGCCTCATTGAAGTGAGAGCAAAAAATCCACTTAAAACGCACAAAAAAGAGAGGGAAGTTAAATAACAGCTTTTAAAAAATAGAAATCCAGAGCCTAATTTATTTCCTAGGGGGAGTCGGTTTACAGAGATGGGCATGATTAAGATTCATTGCCTGATAGTGCAATAGACTCTCTAATACATACATACATACATACATACATATATAGACTGTCTAATATATATATATATATGTATATATATATATTAACGCCCCATCAATTTACCGGGTTCGGAGTTTGGTTTTTTTTAACCCATTTCAAAAAAATGGATATGATTTTTTTTTTTGTTAATGCTTGTTTGGGCTTTTCTGCCTTCCCCCTAACGTGGGGCAGGTAAAGAATTCCCAAAAAGCAGCATTTGTTTTTGACTAAGGAGCAGATGAAAGTGTCCTTCTGCCTTGGCTCTCAGAGACAGACCCAAGAGGATCGCGTTCCCTTCCAGCTGTAGTATCTGCAGCAGCAGCACTGGTGAATACATAGCGCTCATTTCTAGGTCATTCATATTTGCCTTTCAGCTCCCCTTTAAAGAGAGTAGCTAAAAAAGAATCATCATCGTTGCGTTTTCGCGAAATCGGGTTTTTAAAAATGCATTTTGGGGTTGTTGTTTAAGATCGGGAAGGATCTGAGGTGAGCGAGCAGCTCAGGAAGAGATCACAGGACCTGTGCCTGTCAGAGGGGCTTTGTATCAATTGCTGCAGTAGATTTTTAACCACAGCTGCTTTCTGTCCGCTTTGCCAGACAAGTAGTGGCTTCAAGTTTGCATTCTTCTGGGCTGGATTTTAGTTTCTTGGCTTTTATTTTTATTTTATTTATTTACTTATTTATTTTGATGAGGACTAAATCCGTCCTCCAAAACCTTTGGGGTAAAGTGGAAAAGCCTCCGTGCTGGAGAACAGCACTGGAGTGCGGCTGCCTCCAATGCCCATACAGCCTCCCCTGGCACCTGGGTGCCTGGTTCCCCTGCAGGGCAGGAGCAAGCCACAGCCTGGCTCCAGTGCTGGTCAAAAATTCCCCACACCCCCTCCCCCTGCAACCCCCTTCCCTCTACACACACACATCGGCTCGCAAGCACAGAGACACCCTCACCCACCCAGAGCAGAAGAGAAACCGGGTTGCTCTCAGCCTCACCTGGAAATCTTTAGCTGCTTTGTATCCATTTTAATAACCTCTATCGACTGTCTTTCCTAGAGCAGTTGTCATGTTGATAGGAAGGGGACTGAAGAAGAGTATTTAAGAGGCACCAAAGAGAGAGAGAGAGAGAGAGAGAGAGAGAGAGAGAGAGAAGTACAAGAAGAAAACCAAAAGGCTGCATATAGGAGACAGAAGAGATTATAATAAGCATCACGCAGTGCAGAAGGTGCAAACCTTCAGTGAGATCCCCCGGGAAGAAAGGGGGGAAACCGACAAAGAGCAAAGCTTGATCCTAATGAAACCACGGGGAGGAAAAGCGAGAGGGTTGAGGAGCCCATCGCCCGGAGCCTGTGACCCAAAGGAAGCCGAGTGTATTGTCAACTAGGAAAGGAGGGATGCATCAGGCTGGAGGGAGGCTTGAGGACAGCGGAGAGAAGAGAAGGGTTATCTAGGGGGTGATCAAAGATAGGGAGGATGGAAAGGGAGAGGGGAGGAGGGAGAAGAAGCCAAATCAAAGGGGATTGTGTGACACAGGTGCTGGCTGGAGCAGCTGAGGCTCCGGGAAGGGCTCTTCGTCCGGCCAGGGCGATGCTCCAGGCCGGGGGATAGGAGCGGGGTGAGGAGCCAGGGAGCCGGGGAAAGTGGGCCCGCGGCGGAGGGGAGGGAGAGAGAGAGAGACAAGGTTAGAGGAGAAAGTGCCTGTGAGAGGGAGCCGGCGAGGGGAAGGGAAGAGAAAGGCGAGGAAGGGCTGGGCTCCACCTCCCTGCTCAGGCAGAGTCCCAGCTGCTCCCGAACCAACTGCTCCGTGCCATTCACTGCGAGCCGGGAGCACAAAAGTGGCTATTTATTAGAAGACTTGTTTGGTATTGTTCCGTGCCGCACAAAAGGCGTTTCATTATGTTGCAGGGGGGTGGGGGGGAGAGACAAGCCCCTCTTTCTCTCTCTCTCTCTCTTTTTTTTTTATCCAGAGCGAAACAATAACTTGAAATTGTCTTTAAAGTCTTTCCCCATCCATAATAAATTTCATGTTCTTCTCTCTCCCTCTCTCCCATGCAGCGACGCGTGTGTGTGTGTGTGTGTGTGTGCGTGTGTGTGTGAGCGTGCCTGTGCTGCCGGGCACTCCTGGCTCTGTGGCACAGCCGCTTGGGAGCTGAGGCTGGGATACGGGGCGAGGAGTGGAGCATCCTAAGTGCCTCTCTCCATAGCGAGCTCCAGGCGCAAATAAGGCAGCCGTGGAGATGGGCACCCCGAGGCTGGAGGAAGGTGGCAGGTAGGCTGAAGGGGTGTGGGGGGGGGAGGTTTAAAAAAAAAGGTTGCCCCATAGCTGCTGATGGGAGGAGGCTGGCCCTGGAGGAGCCCGACAAGTGTGCCTCTAAGTTTTGAGGGGGGTCTCCTGCTGGTAGGGAGGGAGGAGGGGAGCTTGGCGAGGGGAGGGCTTCCAGCCTAGTGGGAAGAGCTGCTTCCATCACCGGCTTCTCGGCGCTGACATTTAGCGGGTCCCTTCCCCCCCCAACAGCTGAGTTTGGGCTGCCCCCCCGCCTTGCCCAGAGCAGAGGCGCGGGGGCTGGCGGCGCCCGGCTGGGCTCGGGCATGAACACAGGTGCCAGGGCAGCGCGCTGGGTACAGAGTCCACCCTCCGGGCACTGTGCGGCAAGCTGGGCTGCCAGGGGGGAGAGAAGCCCCCCACCCCCATCACTAGACCAGGCAGCCCCCCTCCCCCTCCCAGCGCGGCCCCTTGTGCACATGCACCCAGGAGCTGCTGGCGGGTGTCCCTGGCAGCCATACTGAAGGGTGCCCTCCTGGCTGCCAATGTCGGGAGGGGGGTGGGGGGCAAACAACCCCGCTCCCCCAGCTCCTTCCAAACAAAGCTTTTGGTGACAGCCCTGTGTGTGTGGGGGGGGGTGCAAATCTCCTGCTTGCTCCGTGTGCCATCGCTTTCCCCTGCAGTTTCATTAAGGCCAATGACCGAATTTGAATCAATGAAGGGGCTGCTCCAGCACCGCTGTATTGGAGAGGGGGAAGGCGGGGAGGACGTGTGTCCGCCCCCAGGCTCTGAGCCGCGGTAAATCCCCCTGCCAAGTTTGCAGGCAAGGTGACCCGGGCTTGGGCGGGTCGATCAACAGGCGACAGGAGCGCGGCGCTGCGGCCATCGATTGGGGAGGGGTCAGGGCTTGGCCGCATCCCCCGTCGGGAACAGGTGTTTAAACATGATAGCGGCGTCAGTCAATTAACCCATTAAAAACCCGTTTGCTCTCATTGATTCCCGCAGGCTGCCAAAGGGGAGGGGGGCGGGGGCAGCGGTTTGGAAAGGGTCTTTGTGGAGGTGCGTGTGGTGCTGGGAGGGCGTGCGGGGGTCTCTCCTGGAGGGAGAAGGCCCCTAGGAGATTTCCCCACCAACCTGCTGGGCCACGCCGGGCAAATAATCTCAGGAGAGCAGGGGAGGGGGGGAGCTGCCTGGCCTCCAGTGATGCCCCGCTAGCAGGCAGGGCAGCCTGGGGCAGGGATGGGGGGAAGCCTCCCAGCTGCCCCGGGAGCGTCCAAGAAAAGTTGGCACAAAACTTCGGTGCGCGGCGAGGAGGGGGCAGCGCGTGTGCCCCTCCGTGCTAAGGGCAGGGCCCCGTGGGGCGCAGGGCTCCTGAGCGCCTTGGTCCCTGCAGGCCAGATGTGCAGTGCAGCTGTTCAGAACCGCTGCACGGGCTCTTCCAGGCAGTGCCCGGGGCAGGCCCCGCGCAGGGCGGCACCTCGCCCCTTCCTGCGGCCTGGGACCGGGGGGCAGAGCAGGGCCGCGTACCGGGCAGCAGCGCCTGCAACCCCCCAGGAGAAGCGGGAAAGCAGTGTCCCGCGGAATGTCTCCCCTCATGTGCCACATGTCTATGGAGGAGGCGGCGGCGAGCAGCCAACGCAGCTAATCAATGACAAGGAAGCATGACCTTTGTTACCCCCCCCCCTCGCCCCCAGCCCTTGCCAATAGGTTGAGACCCAGGAGCTGAGTGGGGCCGGGGGCAGCAGCTGAGAAACAAGAGGAGTGGGGCTTTGCCTGAGTTGGCTTTACCTGCTCAGGTGCGCGGGGCTTGGGTCTCGGCTAAAGCCTCAAAGGTCCGTTTCCTTGCTGCACCACGGGCTGTTCTTGGCAAGGGACTTCCTCACCCCCTGGGCGCCCTGCTCAGCATCAGTGATAAGGCGATCAAATATTTATGCACTAGGAAGAGGCGTCCCTAGCCGGCCCGCCAGCACAGGGGACACGGGAGCAGAGAGGCATAAGGGCGGGTGCGGGAGCAGGTTACGCTCGTGTTTTTAACAACGCTGCCTTTTAAAAGGACTCACATTATGCCAGAGAAAAAGGCAAATGACCCGGTGAGATGGTCTCTTGGCTTCAGCCAAACCCTTGCAGTATCTCCAGCTGATCGAAAGGAAATAAGATTTTTTTTATGAGTTGGGGGGGGGGGGTTATGCCTTTAGATGGCTACCGGTAATGGCATTAGATGGAGCAAAAGGCTCATTTATTTCCTCTGGGTGTTTTTAATTTCCAGAATAGCGTTTTGAGATTATTTAGATGCTTCTACTTTTCCCCTTGTTTGCTGTTTTCTGAAGTAAGCGCTGGATGCCACTGAAAAGGCTTGAAATTGTGTCAAAGTGATGTTTTAATCTCATTGAAAAGTGTATTAAAGGAGAAGATGTAATTTATGTGAGATGCTTCGATGAAAAGAGAGATTGGAGTGGATGATCCTTTCACTCTCCTGTGAACCTCATGTCATGTTTATATTGAAGCCTGTGTAGCTAATCTAATTTGCAATAACAGGGATGGCCTGCAAGAAGGAGCTTCTATGATTTCACTTCTTTTTCCTTCCTTTCTTTCTTTCCTTATTTATTTTTATATAAATTCGTTCTGACTTGTCTACTGCCTTGACTGAGCGATGCCTTTTCTATTTTGGGCTAACGAGTGAGGATGTAAAGTAGACAGAATTTACTTCCAATGCTCTCAGACCGGTTTTTTTTTCCCTAGGCGCCGCGCTGCAGATGCGTGCGATATTGTCCCACTTTAGCTTCAAAAGCGATCCTACACTTGGGCTTGTGAGTCTGGTCTCCGGTTGTAATTATCAACGTGCTAAGAGCCCCACATGCAGGTCTGAGTTACAGTAAAGCTCATTTCTTGTTTGATTCCGGCCGTGTCTATCTTAGCTCTTCTTTTCATTCTTGCTTCGCATTTTTACCTTCCCAAAAAGATAGTTGCGAAGTGCCTTCTATCTGTTAGGATGTACATTCTTCGGTTTATACTTGTTCTGTCTCCAGTGGCTTCTGATTCAAGTGTTTGGTGTGGGGGAGGGAAAAAAAAGCCAGACAAACTCATCCAAACAAACCACTGTGAATCTTCATTTCATATTAGATATTTTGCATCCTGCGTGTGCTTTAACAGTAAAAAAAAAAGCCGAACAGACTTGAAAATTACAACTTTTGTGTAATGTAAAAAAAGGTGTATTCAATCTGCTAATTACAGGGGTTTGTGTCATTGGGGCTTTATCAATGACCCGTTTAATTTTACTGTAATTACTGACAAAATAAGACAAGGGTGGATCACAATACAGAATATTTCTCTATCAAAACAATATTGTGCTGGAAGCCTAGCCTAATACATAATACAAACAAACATTTTATAAAAGGCTCCTGCTGGCAACACTCATCCTGCCTCCTCTGCAAACTCAAAACTTCTGCTGGAGTAAGGATCAGGCCCCTGTTTCACAGTTTGCAATAGCTCTTCCAACGCCTAAAGCTAGAAAGGCTCCTATGGGGCGACAACCCCAACTTTATTGAAATGCGTCTCCCAATTGCAATTTTAGCCCTCCACTGTGTTGCCCAAGAGCTCAGCATGGCACGACCAGGTAGTCCCCCGGCTTAAATTCCGCGGGATCAGACAGGCGGGAGATCAATACTATGTCATTTAGGCGCAACGAAAAAAATAAAGCGCTTCTAAAAGTCGGTGCAAAACAGAAAGGAAGGAGCGCAAGCAAAAGCGGGGCAGATTCCAACTCTTTGCCAGGCGTGAAAGAGCAATCTATCAATGCTGGCTGAATGTGGGGGGGGGGGTTGAGTATAATCCCTGGTTGAACCCGACCTCAGCTAAACACATCTACTATTTGACTGGGGGCGGGAGCGCAGGAAAAACAGAAACTAATTGAATTGCTTATGTATTTCTTTTCTGAAAAAGCAAGCTAATCTGAGTCACAACCAAGTTCTTGAACCTTCTGTATTTCGTTCCGCACCCTTTTCTAGAGGACGCGGGGGCACCCCGCTCCACCCAAAGCGACACTTCTTTTCCAGGCAGGTGGGGCGGAATCTCGCCTGGCCCGAGGGACTGTCCTAGCTTTGAAGTCGTAGTTACAGTCATCTTCCGACGTGTTTGGCAGCCCGGGGGTTTCCCTTTGTACGCGTGCGTCCCGCTCTTCCGCCCTTCCCAGACCTAGGCATATGGCCATCAGCCCCTGGCGGACCTACACACGTCCCCTCCCTCGCCTTGCGATTGAAAAAGGACGAGGCAGCGCGGGGGGAAGAGTTTTCGTTGCTTTCATGCCCCGCCACTTAACTCGGGAGATCAGCCCCAGCCCGCTCGCCTAGGAAGAGTTGGTGTGGCGCGCAGCAGAAGGCAGCCGGCTGCGGGGAAGCTGCTGCTCGGGTCTCCGGGGGGGGGAGGGTGTCTTGTCAACCCTAATGTGCACAAAAGAGACCCCTAAGGGTCTGCTCCAACCGAGTGGCTTGGGGAAGGGTCTTGGCTGCTCCCTTTGCCGGGAGTAACCCTTGCCACCGGCATGGCACAGCTCTTGGGGGCGAGAGGGGGAGAGATTGCTCATCAGGGGCTTGAGCATTTTCTCTCTCTCTTCTTCCTTTCCCCCTTTCCTTCCATTCATAAACCTGGTGGCTATAGACGCCGCTTGCATATTGACGCCTCTTCCCCCAACTGCTCCTCCGTTAACCCAATTACAGAATTCATCAAGAACTGTGTTGAATTATCTCTTTCCATACAGTATCAGCATTAGCCTAATTAAAAGCTATAATGTCTGATATAATGATTAAATCGTTAGCTCGGCTGTAGGGAAGCAATATTTTGTTTTCCCTTCAATTAGAAGCTGATTGAGGTTTTCAGAGCAGGTCAGCTGTGAAATTTGAATTATATGTGTGAGTACTGTTCACAGGGTGAGCCCCTACTCGAAAGCTCCGGAGATTCTCCAAATGCTTTCACCCAGCGAGCTCGGGAGCGGCAGCAACACGCACACAACACACACACGCACGGCTTGGATGGGCTTGAGGACAGGGAGGGTTGAGGATCTCCAGGGGCTTCGTCCGTGCTGAGGAAGGGGCTTCATTCGCTTGCCCTTTTCTCAGCCCCTCTGGCCTCTCCCGGGAGCCCGGGCAGTGAGCACACACGTGCGAAGCGAAGCCGGCTCCCAGGGCTCCGCTGGCTCCGCACTGGCCGGGCAGGGGCCGAGGCACTGCGGGCGACTGGGCGCTGCTGGCTGGCTGCCCCCTCCCCTGCACCCACAGCCCTGCAGGGAGGCAGGGGGGCACCGGAGCGGGCGGGAGCCGCGGAGCAGGGAGCCCCGAGGGCCGCCGCCGAGCAGCTCCGCAGCCAGCAGACGGCGATCGCGGCCCGCGCTGGGGATCGCAGCCGGAGCCCGCCGCCCAGAGGAGCCGGGAGCCTCCTCCGCCTCCTCCCTGTCCCCCTCGGAGAGGCCCAGCCGCCCCCCGACGGGCGAAAGCCTCCGGGAGCGGCCACAGCGCCGGCTCCTGGCCCAGCGGGGACGTGCAGACGGGCATGGCCGCCCGGCCGCGGGCACCTGCAGCGGGCTGGGGCACCGCTCGCCACTGCAGCCTGCGGGGTCGCCGCCTCCTCGCGGGCAGCCTGGTCTCCCGGCGCACTCCCACCTCCACACCCCTCCCCTACACACGCACTCACACACCTGCACACGTACACCTCCACACACACACACACACCGTCACGCACCCACACACGCTGCTACACACACCCACACCTCCACATGCGCACGCAGCCCCTCACCTACACCACCCCCACGCACACCTCCCTATACACACCCACACCTTCACGCGCCCACAGTCCCTACACACCCACCCACACCCCCTACACACACCCCATCACGCCCCCCACACACCTCCTCCCACCCCCGCACGTACACACACATACCCACATGCACACACTGCCCCCCCACACACAACTTCACGCACACACACACATACCCACGCGCACACATCCCGCACACCTCCCCGGCCCCTGGGCCGGTCACAGAGAGGCAGCCACCTTGCTGCCCCCAGCCGGGCGGTGGCACCCCCCCCCCCCGTGTGGCATCGGTGTAGTGGCGCCGGGGCACTGCCCTGCCCACGCGCCTGCCCGGCTGCTGCACGGAGGGACCACCCCGCTCTCTGCACCCCAGGGACCAGGGCCAGGACCCCGGGAAGGGCGCCGGGCAGCATCCCGCCTCGGGGCCCGGCCAGGCAGCGCAGCCCCCTCCTCTGGAGACCCCCCAAGGGGTCAATCATCAGCTGCCCCTTGCCTGTGTGCACTGGGGGAGTTGTGTTGTGTTGTGTTGTGTTGTGTTGTGTTGTGGGGGGGATCTTTGTTTGCGACGTTTTGGCTGCTGGGGGCGGGGATGTGTTTCCTGGGCGGGGGAGGGGGTGCATTTGGCACAGAAAGTGCAGGGATGAGTGATGACGAGCAGGAAAGGCTCCTCTCCCCCCCCCCCCCGCAGTCTTGGCACTGGGTGCCCTGCTGCTGCCTGATTGGCACACGCCGCCGCTGTCACTCAGCTGTCACTTAGCAACAAGTTACACCTGCGCTCTGAGTTTCAGGCTCCTCAGTGCAGGCGCCCTGGCGGCGCGCGACTGGGCCGGGGGCACCGGGACCGCAACAGGGCGGCGGCGGCGGCGGCTCTGCGCGCTCGCAGCCGCACCTGGGTAATGCAGGGCTGCGCGATACATGCCCGGGGAAACAAAGGCCATGGAACATTTGGAAACAATTTTCGGGAATATGATGGACAGCAATAGACAGAGATATAAATATGCTTGTAAATCCTTGGGATCTGGATAAGTAAGGGAAGCTCTGTGTGCGTGGAATATTATGTGTGTACACACACACGTACACAAACATATATTCATACATGCATACATATTCACATAGTCATATATATACATCTATATATATACATATATGCCTACATGCATACATTTTGTATGCATGTATATATATATGTGTGTATATATGCGCGTATATACACGCATACATACATGTGTACATATGTGTGTGTGTACTTGTATTTGTATGTATATATAATATGTGTACACGCACATTATCCATTCCACGCACACAGGGCTTCCGTCACTTCCCAGATCCCAAGGATTTACAAGGCGTCCCCATGAGGCACGTTAGGTCTCAGAGTATTTGTTCAATGAATTGCCGAATTGATTTTAAAAAAAAAAAAGAAAAAGAATAAGAAAGAAAGGGGAAAAAAGATTGCACCAAAACACTTTCATACAATTTATTTCCAGGAGGTCTTTGGCTAAGTAGAAACCTAATTTCCCCCCCAAAAAGAAAATATCATTCAGTCCTTAAGTGGGTAATATAGTTTATAACGTTTAAGCCATTTCCTTATTTGTGGGCTGGTTGCAAGGCTCAACGGCTCCTTTCTTCCCATCCCAACCATCAAAAGTGGAAATGTATATTTCTTAAGTAATCTGCCCCTCAGGCTCCACCCATCCCAATTCACTGTATTTTTCTGAGAAAAAAAATGCAAGCAACTAGAGTGGTTGGATTTGATTTTGTTTACCCCAATAGACGTAAGAAGCTCGTGAGCTAAGAAAATAGGTTATCAAGGCACGGTAGGCCCGATTTTATATTGTTTTCATTTCCTGGGAGTTTTCCCTCAAACAGGAGCGCAGTTCGTAAAGTACCCCCGGCAGCCTGCTGCCACTGAAGCCAGTGGCAAAACTCATCGCCTTCAGCTAGAGAAGGAGCCATACCGCTGTAACTAGTGCAAAATGAGGAGAAATGAGCCCAGGTGACTGTGACAATATTCCAGTTGAATGTCCCAGTAATCCCAAATGAAAACTGCTTCATTTGGACAGAGACGGGGTGATGCCTTAGCCCTTTAGACAGAAACCACTGCTGCCACCTGAAAGTTTTACAGTAATAATAGTGATTGGAATCACTGTGGCATTATTCCTATGCCTTGGACAACCATTAGGGTCAGGAAATGAATACTTGCATAAAGTGGAAAGTACTCACACACCTCCACCCGCTGACCCATTAGGATGATTTAGCCCGCGGATTTAGTGCAGAATGACCGCTTACATTGCTCCACTTAGGGTAACACAGTCACTTGCATTATACAAACCTCCTTTCCCGGAAATGTCAAATCTCTGTAATCGGGCTCACAGGTCAGCCGGGGAACAAAGATATCCCTGGAAACATTTTCAGAGAGAAATAATTTGCCCATATTTACTTTATAGAAATGTAACAGGCCTATACATTTACGACTCTCAGATACCTTTAGCTCCCCTAGGTCAAAATATATAGCACAGCATTGAGGCTATTGCTCTGATATGGACTAGGCCTTGGGGGATTTGGGAAGCTTGGAATATGAAAGCACAGCAGTTCTGCCCTAGACTCGTCGTGCAGAGGAAGCGCCGGTGGGTGTGACTCCTCAGGTGGGGGGACAGGGACGCAGGATCAGGCCGCAGCTGTACACATCTGGTTCCGGACGAGCTCATTGGTGCCGTTTCTGAAGCCGCTGAAGCATGCTGACACATCCAAAGCACGTCTATAATCAACTGCGAGAGCGGTCAAAACTATTGCTCGGGGGCTCAGTAACACTGGGGGCTCTTTGATTTTTGTCCGCATGTATGAAAAAGGTACGGGTTCCCTGGGACACTTCCGCGCTCTCTTCTTTGAAAAGGGAGAGGGGGGGAGGGTAACAATAATAAAAAAAAGTTCAAGAGCTCTCAGTAGCCAGCGAGTCAGGTGATGATGTCAGGCGAGCTGCAGCAGGCTGGGGTTTAGGGGCTGGAGATGAAGCGCGAAGTGCACAAGTCCCCCCCCGCCATCCCGCATGCCTTGCACGCAGAGACGCACACCTGCCGGAGTGCAGCCCCAACTTTTTTAATTTCCTGGCGTGCGCAGGCTAGGGGGGCACAGCCGCAAGTCCTAGGAGTCGGGGGTTATTCCTGTTGCACGCGGAGCATGGGGTTTAATAACTATTAGCTACTGTTTACCTACCGGGGGGGGCGCGGACTGGCGGGGGGGGTGACCCCTTCCCTGGCCCCTCCCCAGCCCCCCCCAATCTCCCCATCACTGCTGCTCCTTCTCACCTCCGGACGTCACTCTCCAGCGCGCCATGCAAATAATCCCCCGCCGCCGTCCTCCCATTGGCCGCGGCAAACTCATTTAATCCCAGCTCGGCGCGCGGTGTATGGCTGCTGCGCGCCGCGCTCCGTGTGTCTCCCGCCGGCTCCTCCTCTTCTCATTCCTCCCGGGCCAGAGGAGGGAAACCGCAGAGAACAAATTACCGGGCAACTTCTCTCTGGCTCTGGGGCTGCTGTTTTGTTGGGGGATTTTTTTTTGGGAGGGGGGGTTACTTTGTGCCCCCCTTTGCTCTCTTCTTTTCTTCCCTTTCTCTCTCCCTTCCCCTCTTTGCTTTTTAAGGGCGGGGTGGGCATTTCATGACTTCTCGTTGATTTGATTCGCTTTTTTTTTTGCCGGGTTCTCCCCGCTCTGTCTCTGTCTGTGTGTCTCTCTGCGGCGCTGGGAGTCGCGCGCGGCCCTGCCTGGCTGCAGAAGTTGCCCGGGAGCAGCAGCGGCGGCGGCGGCGGCGGAGGCAACAAAGCGAGCCAGGACCGGGTGAAGCGGCCCATGAACGCCTTCATGGTGTGGTCCCGCGGGCAGCGGCGCAAGATGGCCCAGGAGAACCCCAAGATGCACAACTCGGAGATCAGCAAGCGCCTGGGCGCGGAGTGGAAGCTGCTGAGCGAGGCGGAGAAGCGGCCCTTCATCGACGAGGCCAAGCGGCTGCGGGCGCTGCACATGAAGGAGCACCCGGATTACAAATACCGCCCGCGCCGCAAG
>NW_017728906.1:94289606-94293281 GCF_001723895.1 Crocodylus porosus | reverse complement strand
CCGCCGGGGACGGGGCGAGGGGGCGGCTGCTCTTCAGCTCCCTGCCGGTGCTTTGGTTGTTTCATTTGTTTTAGGAGGACTGAGGAAACCCGGGTTTCTGTTTCTTTTTCGTTTTCTTTTTCTTTTCTGATGGGGGGGGAGGGGGGTGTTTTTAGACGGGCCGCCCGGGCTTTCTCCAGACTTGTCTGTACAGTATTTATCACTCACCCGAGAGGCGCAGAGACAGAAAGGAAAGGGGAGGGTGGGGGGAGAGAGAAGGCAGACCCAGAGACAAAATAATCATCATTATTAATAATCACAGCCGTACCAAGAGCTAGGCGCTGCCAACTTTTTTTTTTTTTAATTATTTTTTCCCCTGCCGCTTCTTGGGAAGCGCCCCCTTTTTATGGCCTCATTAAGACCCAACTTGATGGGAGACCAGTTCCTAACATTTCTTCCACGTGTCCGAAAGCAAATCCAAAACCACCCTTCAGAGGTCTCTTCTTTTGTAGATAATGACCGCGGTTTGATTTTGCTTTGGTTTGGTTGGTGGGTTTATTTATAAAACTTTTTCCCGCTCCCCTTTCCAGGCTGCAACCTCCTCTTTATTATTATTTGTCCTGGGTTTTGTAAAAGAAAAAAAAAAAAAAAGTTTACGGTATCCGGATTTTTGGGGGGAGGAGGGGACTGGGGGTTGTTTTTGTTTTCTTCTGTTCCCCCCTTCCCCCCGTTTTTTTGTATGATTCCTTGTAAATGCATTGTGAAATATTTTTTATTTTAGGCGACACGAGGGAATTCAGACTGTGTATATAGTTTACTAAAAAAAAAAAGAGAGAGAGAGAAAGAAAAAGCCTTTCTGCTGCAACACAGAGCCTAAGGATGCGTTCGATTTTGAGTTCAATAAATTTCGACGTGGAAAAAAAAGTTCCCTGTTTGGTTTTCCGTAAACCCGAAATGTGCTGATTTTTTTTTTTAAATTTCTTTTTTGTTACGCATGTTATGTCTTAAAATACAACCTCCACATTGGAAACGAATGATAAATTTGACGTGAAACTATCAGGCAGCGAATCCCGTATTGAATTTAGATTCCTCTTGCTCTATATCGTACTGAAGGGAAGTAAGGGGGTGGGGAAAGAAAAAGGCGTAGTTTTTTATTATTATTATTATTATTAAGATTATTTTAATAACTATTCAGTATCGTTGAGGAAGGCGTCCTATTAAAATACTTTCCATGGTCCTAATTATTCATTTTCTTTATTTTCTGTTTTATTTATGGAACTGCTGATCCATACCTGGGCTGAGTTCATCACTGGAAAACTCCCCTTCCCCTCCCCCAGCCTCTTGAATGAGGTCAGGAGTTTTTCCCAGGTCTGAGCGACCTCTCTTACCCTCCCCTCCCATCCCCATTGCTTTAGGGACAGATCTGAGACTGGGGATACCTGGCAGCGGTGGGTAAAGCTTGTCCCGGAGGGATACAAAAGCAAGAGCGAATGCGCCAGTTCCTCTGTAATTAACAATTGGGAGAGAAAACTGATCGCCGCGGAAAACAATCTCTGAACCAAATAGATATCTATACCTATTCGGAGCTGACCCCTCTCCTCCCCAGCCCCCCGCCCCCTTGGAGCACACACAGCACTGGACCTAGCACACACGCACGCACACGCGAGTCCCGTGTCAAGCGGAATGCGAGTTTTTACCGACTGGTGTGAAAGCTGTCGAGCAGAAAAACAAACAAGCAACAAAACAAAACAACCATGATGTAGTTGTTCATAACGGACTCCTGATGTTGTTTGATGCTTTTGAAATTCTCTTCTATTTTTCTAGCTGTTTCTCGGTACCTTGCGATATTCTGGAATTCAAAGTTTGCTGTAAAGTTCGTCGGATAGTAAATAACAGCATTAAGTATTGCATTTAAACATCCTATTGTAGCCAAACTACGTTTTTGAAATTAGTCGTAACCGTTCTTGAAACAAAAAGGAAACGAAAAGCGAGTGTTTCAATGTCCGGAGTGGAAACCTCGGAGACACCAGGCTTTAGGGCGTTTTGAGCATCATTTTAGTGGTGCGAATGAGTACGTTATCCATCCAAAGTGGGGCCATGTTAGTTGATTTTTTTTTTAAAGGAGAGGATTCGGTCCACATTAGATTGCACTTTAACTCTGATACTAACATGACAATTGACTACGTCACTCTTTGGAGTCATTTTGATCATTTTGTTTAAACTACTCATTCGTTAAAGTGACTGCGAAATTTTCATGAAAGATGTCTATTGATTTTTAACAAGGTAATAAAATCCTTTTCTTTCCTTCTCTTTTTACATATTTGGATCCTTTATTAATGCGTTGTAGGGGCGAGTTTGCATTAGCCAGGTAGTTGTTGTGCACTGTTCCGTTTTTTCCACACAAGCCTCCCTCTGGGAAATCCTCTGCAGTTGTGCTGGCCGCATCTAGCCAAGCATCACGGTCTGTCTCATTTGAAATAATGACACGAGTACCTTTAAATCGGAGTACCTGTTGCACTGTTTCTTGCTGCGAAGTGTACGCTGGGTGTGTAGCTAAGCACAATGTATATCTGGGCACACATGAGAGATGTAGCATAGGACTTTATCTGAGTTTATGTGCGCGCGTAGTGTGCACTGTGTACATGTGTCTATGCGGCTGGTTCAGCCGCTGCACCTTTCCTGCCGAGTCCCAGGGGTGAAGTTCAGATTTATTGGGGGGGGGGGAAGAAAAGCAAGCTACTAAATTTGCATAAACAAAATAGGATTGGAAAAGGTTCCCGGGTGCACTTGCTACACGCTGAGGGGTGTGGTGAGCGGCGTGGAGAGAACAGCTCCAAACAGCAAATGTTCTGGAGGATTTCCATCTATTCTGAATTACATTTTAATGAGATTTTTTTTTCCCTCGGCGACGCTCTCCCTAGAAGTAGCAGAAATAACTGCACTGATAATGCGAGTTAAAAAAAAGAAAAAGACGCAGTCCTGGACACATTAAATAAGCTTCGACTGTTCCCAGCACTCCTTTCCTAGGCGCTCAGCCCCCTTTACGTTTGTTAAAGGACAGAATGACACCATTCTTTTTTTTTTTTTTAAGGCTAGCCTTGCTTTATTGATTTCGCTCTTTACTTTATTTCGTTCTTTGAAGGTTGTAGCTGTAGGCAGCACCTCGGAGCAAAGTTGGGATAACTTTGTGAGGCGGGCAGAGAGGCTGAGCTAGGCAGGTAATGCAGTCCCCAGTATAACCGCATTGCGAAGAAGAGGTAGGACCGATTTCGGGTCGAAGAACTTTGCCATGGAAAAGAAATGTATGAAATGCTCATCCTATAATCTGACTGACAGAGTTATTAAAATCACCTGTGTGGAAGAATTAAAGGAACAACAACAACAACAAAAAAGACCCCCCCCCCAAATAAACCCCAGAAAATCCGTCTGTCGTTTCCCGTGAAGGACAGCCCTCGCGGCAGCTGGGAGAGGGGAGGAGCTGCCCCCGCGCCTTTCCCCCGGGCTGGGGGCGACCCGGCCCTGCCGGGGGAGAGGAGCCCGCGGGGCCGGAGGCAGGCGTTGACAACAGGTTTGATCCTCTCCAAACTTCAAGCGGAAAAAGAAAAGAAAAAAACAAAAAAGCAAACTTGGCCTTGACTCTGTTCCCAAGGGCTCCTCGCCTGGCTGGGCTCGGCCGGGCGCGGGGGGCTCCCCGCA
>NW_017728906.1:94168825-94289506 GCF_001723895.1 Crocodylus porosus | reverse complement strand
GCGCCAGGCCGGGCACCCCCCCGCTTCCCCTCCCCTTCACCCTTGCCCCAGGCCTGACGCCCCGGGGACGTGCAGTGCCCGTCCCAGCCAGGCGCGGGGCCGCGGGGCAGGGCTGGGGCAGGGGCTGAGCGGGGCAGCAGCCCCGGCGGAGCGCCCCCCACCGCGTAGCACACCCCGAGGGGCGGCGGACCAGCCCCACGCTGGAGCCCCCCACTCATTCCCCGGCAGGAGGGAGGGCGGAAGAGCAGCCCCGTCCAGACCCTGCAGGAGCAGGCAGAGCTGGGGCTGCGCGCGCAAGCTCCAGACCGCGCCAACTGCGCACTCATCGGGCAATAGGCGCGCAAGGGACAGGTGCGCCTCCAGGGCAGCCCCCGCCCCTTGCGCGTGTACTTCTGAGTGCGCAGGTCTGTGCCTGACTTTCTCTTGGCTCATCACCATAGTCACTCTAGTTGTTTGATTTGATTTTTGAAAGGAAATGGTCCCTGAGTGCCCCCAGGGTTGCCCAGGGCAGGGCAGTGTCTCCCCAAACCTAACCTGGCATCTCAGGAATAACCCGGGCGGGTAAAGGCACAGCGCTTTCTAACCCAACACTGCACTGAAAGGCGGCCATGGAGGACGTCTCTGATGGCCGGGCACCCTCCGGCCAGGACAGAAGCTAGAGTCGGTGAAGCCTGCC
Source organism: Crocodylus porosus (assembly GCF_001723895.1). NCBI lineage: Eukaryota > Metazoa > Chordata > Crocodylia > Crocodylidae > Crocodylus > Crocodylus porosus. Next base: position 94,288,830 of record NW_017728906.1, on the reverse strand, counting down.
CTCCTGAAAAGGACTCCCATGGGACCCCTTGTATGGACCCCAGCTTTCCCTAGGAGGACTCCCATGCCATGTCCAGTGAAACCAAGCTGAGTTCAAGAGGACCACACAGTGTGTCATGTAACAGGCTTCTTTGGGTGGCCTTTTTGCCCCAGTACAAGCTAGTGTCTGATACAAAATCCTTCCCATCCTGTGTGCTTCTTTGTGAGGGCAGAGGCCCAGGGCTCAGCCCCAAAGAAGTGCAGCCCCACTACAGGAAAGGGAAGGGTCTGCAGATGGTGGTCAGAGGGGCACTTGGTGCCCAGTGCAGAGGTCACTTCAAGGGCCCCCAGCACAAGGCAGAGGATGGTAAGAACCAGTCTCAGGCAGGAAGAGGGATTCCTCATAATGAGCTGAGCTTTGAACAAAGGGAAAGTGCCTCTGGTGGGAGCGGAGGGAGTGAGTGGTCTCACAGAGCTGGGGGGAGTCAGGGAAGGAGGAGTAGACCCCACAGGAACTCCCCTTGGAGTAAGGAAAGAGAAACTGAACTGCCTGGCTTCCTGCAGCTCCTCAGGGAAGAAAAAGGACTTTATAGACCTAAAGAAATGTGGGTGACATGGACAGGGATCTGTACACCAGGGGCAGGACAGAAAGAGCTGGCTACTTCATTTCAGTGGTGCTTGCTCCAACAGGACTCGGGGGAACTGTTGGAGTGTACACCGACCCAGGATCCCTTCGGATCCCTGCACAGATGAGAGGGAAGACGAGGGAAGAGAAGGGAACTCTGCAAAGTCCTCGATATTAGTCTGTCTTAGGGACTGGAGAATGGCTTTGGTGAGACCACAGTTCTTGATCCCAGCTCCTGTCATCAACCCGACAATTGCTATTCTTGAGCAAGAGACAGCCTGTGTAGGCCACTCCAAGAGATTTCCAAGGGAAGAGTGTGGCAATTTAATTTTCCATGGTCAAGGGTGCCAAGTTTAGCAGCGCCTTGTATGTACGCACGTTTGTTTGTTTGTTTGCTTCCTTGCTTGTTTGTTTAGTTTTTTCATGATTGGGAGGCCGTCGTTGGTCTAAATCACTCTAAATGACAGTGCACCTGAATGTAATGCAATATTTGGCTGTGGAGAGAAAAGAAGACAGTGAAATCTACAGAGCAAGAATTGTGAGGCAGTTGTGACAAGACCGTGTTATTTTCTGAAGATAATTATGGTGCACTCTGTGACAGCAGGGGACGGGGCTGTATGACCCAGGAGGCCCCTTCCAGAGTAATGTTCCTATAATCAGGGAAAACTCTGAGCAACTTAAGAAGGATGATGGGCAGGTCTCATTTAGATCTTCCACATCGGTCTACGTTTGAGAGACTGGTGATGAGTATGTGGACCCAAACTGCCTGGGACACACGCACTGGAAGGAAAACTGCGAAATAAAGTCTCATTATTTACCCGTACATAGTAATCCCTTGAGTCACAAGGAGGCAGACGGAGGTGTAGGACCCATCTAGAAACCAAAGCTTGGATCTCCTGGATTGAAATTTGCAAAGTTTGGGGTTGCCAGTTAAGGATTTTCTTGGAGATTTCTTCGGGAGAGTGTAACTCAGTGGTCCTTACTAGGAGACACATTTAAAAATAACGACTTGTCCTGACATGGCCTGCAATTACAAGTTTAATCAATATGATTTTTTGCTAGTGAGTAAGTCCATGCCCTATTGTTCACACTCTCATTATGGATATTGCATACCTAGGGATGGGACTCAATGCAAGCGAGGGGGGAAAGTATGGTGGGTGTGTAACTGATGGAGGGAGAACACAATCGCAGGATGTAAAAAAGTGAAGCTTCCACAAGATGCTACCAGGTGAAGGGAAGATTACCTCCCTCTGCCAGAAAAAAAAACCTGGGGTGGACGGAAAAACTGTAGCAGACAACCGAATGAAGAACCGCGGACTGCGAAGTGTGTGCTTAGGAGTGGGGGACCCATCTCTAGGAGGAAGTGACATACTGGTTTCTAGTTGTTCTGGGATAAAACTCTCCAGAACAACTAGAAACCAGAAGGCAAGAGGGAAGCCGTAAGGTTTAAGTGGTACCTGTTATCCAAAAATGGCTGGGGGAGAGGGGAGTTCCTTAGGGCACTTTATACTGCACAGGCTTCAGAAGCATTCAGGTCCTTTTTGAAGTCGATGGTAAAATGACACAGAGAGATTTTTGTGCTAAAACTGTCCAGCAATTTATATTGGCACAATCCTAATCAGATCAACAAAGTTTAATAAGAGACTCTTCAAGATGAGAGTTTGCAAACTCACAAGCAGTTCAAAGGAGAAGGAAAGACCTGCGGTCTAAGACGTAGGAGTTCAACCTCGATCTCCTTGAGACACTCTAACATACTCCAGGCTTAAATACTCAGTGTCTTCCACACAACGGCACCTAGAGATGAATGCTTTTGCCCTTTTGGGAGAAAAAAATACCCTCCATGAATCACCTGATCAGGAAATCTGATTGGAAACCTGCTGGTTGAGCAGGTTTGGGTGTTTCCAGGCTACCATCTAACAGAAGGCAAGGGTTATTTTCAACACCTGTATCCAGCTTCTTCCTTTCTTACAGGCAGTGGCCCCTGTCCGTCGAAGCCTAAGCGCAGGGAAGCTACAATTCCTTTCATCTATTAGAATTTAAAAAGTAACGAGACAGGAAAAAGCTCACACCACGAATTGCGATGCTGCATATACTTGCTGGAGGACGAGGCAGACAGGAGGAATGCAACGTCAAGAAACATCCCTACAGAGCTAAACGCTTTACCAAAATAAAAAAAAAATGTAGGTACCTTTGGAAAAGCTATGGGGAGAGGGAATGGAGCTCGAGATAGTGTTCCCAGCTAGCTCACCCTCTCAAAGACGTGAGGGGATTTAAGTATAGGTTGGTAAACAGTCAAAAATCGTGCACAGAAACCAAAACAAATAGGAACTTTTCCAGTAAAGAGTTTCCAAATCTCCTCGTCAGATGAAGAGGAAGGAGTACTGGCATGCAATCCTTTCCCATTCTGGGTGCTTGCTAATCCACACGCTCGCATCACATCACTCGTTTAGCATCTCAGCGCAGTGCGAATGGGAAGGGGAAAGAATGGCAGGCACGAAACTGCACGGTGCCAAGCGTTAGTGCGCTCAGCTTCCCTTCAATTTTCTAGCTTGGGGTGGCGAAGAAAAATGCCGTTAACACTGCAGCCAGAAAGCAAACGCATCAACTTATAGGTCATCATGTAAGGATTATCTACAGTCTCTGTGTTTGCCTTCCTTTCAATAAGCAGCTGCAGCGAAAAGCTTACACGTGATTTTCCTGGCAATAATACATTCTAGCAGTTCTAAGAGCTGTAGCCTGAACCTGGCTAGGAAAGTGGAGCAATCCCTACACTGTAAACAATGTCACGAGATCCAGTTACTGAAGATGCGAAAACTATTTCTTTTTTCACAAATGAAATGCAGTTCCTGGCAATGCCATGCTCCGGGCGCCCGAATTAGCCATTCCAACCCAAAGCCAGGATTTCTAGACTGAGTTATATATATAACATTTAGGAGGCATTTGGCGGTAGAAGTAAACGTTTTGACACATGCCGGGCATGCTGAGAATCTCTTATAATATCAACACAATTTATCCATATGCATGCACATACTGTGGTTTCATATCTCGGATTACATATTTATGCAGCAACCTTAAAATACCTCTAGATGCTGACTAAACAGGATCTAAACATTATGTTAGGGAAAGATGTTCCAAAAAGGGGCAAGATCTTCCTTTCCTTATTCATACCAACAGCCCTACTTTACATGAATCTGGCCTAAGCAACACGTGTGCGGAAGCTAATACATAGAGAGAAAATTGCTGCAGACCTTTAAGAAAGCTCCCTTTAAAAACCTGCGCTGCTAAGCTATATGGGGGTAGAGGGGAGAGAAATACAAAACTTCAAGGCATCATTTCGTGATGCTTTGAAAAGAATGCAAGTTCCTCTCTAAATGCTCGCAGTTGAGCATTGCATTCACATAAGGGGAGACCAGAAGGTCCTGTCCACTTTCTCGCGGACTGTCCCTGAAAGGCACAGCTTTCAATTTAAACTCGGGATTTGAATGTTTAAAGAAAGAAGTGAGAGCATAGAAGGGTAACGCCACACAGGTATTCTCACAGACGTGGCTTTTAGAGTTTTCTTGCAAAGGAAACTATACATTTCTGAAGAGGCGGAAAAGGCAGATAAGAATTCTCTTAGCCTTGCTATTTTGCAAAACTGTAGGGCAACATCTGTTTGTGTTTATATACATTTGAAATTACAGCCTAAGTGCAGATACAATACTCTTAAAAGTGAATTTTCTAAATCCACCAGATCCTGGCTTTTCATTCTGTTTTGGTACACAGAAAGCTGTGTGTGTTTATACTCAAAACTAGCAAATGTTATTTAAGAAACACCTGTTCAATACTTCTACCATATGTTTGGAAGATGCCATTTTCCTCCTAAGAGACAGGGAATGAGAGAAATTAGAAAAAGAAGTCTGTTTCTACATTAAAATAATTGGAGAAAACCCTATTAGCATGTTTAGAAGAAAAAGGCAAGGTAGCTGTATCTGGAAAATCTCTGTTCAGTAGGGCCTAGGGCCCTGGAGTTTCATTATTACCTACGTTGAAGATGAATCTGAATAGCCAAAGGTTGGTCATCGGGGGTTATTTAATACTCCCCTCCCATAAATATATAGTGGAGAATGAACGGGATAGAGCCGAACTTCATTTTAATTTTTATTTCCCGCCACCACTTAGTGCTGAATAATTTTACTTTAAAAATTTTGAAGTGTCCACCGAGAAAAGCCACCCCCTTTCCCCTTCTAGGACCATTTTCTTTTTTCAGCTGAGCAATCTCAAATTTCCCCTACTTCCCAAAGAGGGAATGCGATCTTAAAGCTATGGGCAGGTAAGAACTTGGCAGGCTAAGGGAATAGGAAGATGGTGTTTAGGGTGGTTTAGTTTGAACCCACAGTACCAGACTGGAGAGCATAAAGGGAAGATGAGGACACAGATCCAAGATACACTGTGTCTCAAGAGAAAGGCACGGCTTACTTGCCTTGACCTGAAATCCCTGCTCCCCTTCCCCGCGGCAACAAAATAAAGGAAAAAATAGGTGACATTTAAGGAAAACCAGGCTAACCAAATATATTTTAATAATACAGGGCCTACCCATATGGATGCTACGTGTACTAAGGATCCGATCAAGTTGACTTCAAGGAGTGTTGGCCTTAAACGCCCACTGAAACCATTGGGAATTGGGTGAGTTCAGTGCCTGGAGACGGAACTCGTTTTTTGAAAGGTCCCCACAATCTCTGTCTGCTGATTTCATTACAAAAACTACTTTCTTCCTCTCCAGATTTCCTTCTTGTCTATGAATAACGAAATAATACTGTCCACGAGCTAACTTTTAACCTTTCTGTTTTGGTAACTATATGCTCTTTGTTGGCAGCTTTCGGTTAATTTTGGAAGTTTGAAAATACACTCGAGTTTGCCTGTTAGAGAAAAAAAAAACTTCTTAAAATGTGACTGTATATATTTTGTTGTGTATATTTTGCCTTTGTTTGTACTCAAAACACAAAGTCAATGTAAATGAAATATAACCACGGAGTACTTTCGGAGTACAAGTGAAGCTCAAGAGAAACCTGCTGATCAGGTGAACAGAGCCATGGCATCAATATTTTTTGCTTCAGCAAGTCAGAGATATTTCAAATTATAACCGAGATGTCCTAAATGATATATACATAACTCATACGTCTGAGCATCATGGTCCCTGATTTTGCAGTATGTCACTGTGTGATCAACGCAAGAAAAATCAAATCGGAGGTGGAAGAAGGAATGGCAATATACCGCGTGTTCCTTAGGTAACTTCTTCAAGGAAAATGTCTTTCGAAAAAGAAGGAAAGTACCTAAGGAGAAAGGCAGTCCGAATTGGGTGTATGTGTGGACTAGTTTTTAAACTCCGAAATAAGCATAAACTCAACAAATACTATTCTCACATCTTTTAGGCATCGTTGCAAAATATCAAGATCGCTAGTGCTGACCCCTTCAGCCGTGCCGCACAAATGTTGTCAAATTGATTTCCCTTATTAGCGCTCAGAGCCAACAGACTTGAAAAAGCATAATTAAAAAGAAAACCGAATCCCTAATTTAAATGTTAGTTTCCACAAGGGTTTTTTTTTTTAATCTCTCTTTTAAAGTGGAAGTAGAAAAGCCTATAGCAAAAATGGTAAATGGTCTAAAGCTGGGTAGATGAGTATTGTCTCTTGTTCAACCTCCATGTCTCCTGCAGGTTATTTTTCTCTAGTACAAATGTAATTTAATAGCTGAGGTTGATATTGTTTCACTTTCAGCTAGCTGCTCTATACTCCAGTCTCATTCTACACTAGATGATTACCTTACCGTCCTATATGCACAATTTAAAGGGAATTACCTATTACTTCAATTATTTGTTTCTTATCAACTGATGTTACACTACAAGGATTTGCATTGAAAGGACACAAAGAAAGAGCAAGTCATGGCACATTGCCAAATAAAAGAGTAATGTTCTGGTGAATTTAGCCTAAATAATTTACTGCTGTATAAAAGTGGAAAAGTGGAAGGTGAACCCTTTGACCAATAAATCTCTTCTGCATGTGAAACCCTTATCTTGTCCCCTCCAATATATTCCACACTAGGAAGCCATCATCATTGGCTCTGGTTTGTTATTTGTAAACCTTGATCTTCTGCACTCGGTGTCCTAAATATGGATAATTAGCATCAGTTTATCACGCCTCTGCATATTTTCTCTTCTCTCCAAACATGCATGCTTCTATTGGCTGCCATTCTGTCACAGAAGATTATGGAGACAGATTGCAGAGAATGAATGTGCTAAACGAGATTAGGAAGGAATAGAAATAGCAACTTGGCCAATAAATTCCTCGTGAGAGCCTTATCATACAATTACACGTTGACTTGTTTCACACTCTCCCAGCCTCTTAATCCAACGCCCCCACCAAGAATAAAATTTCACTAATTTCTGAATTACTGCATATCCTCATGACTTGTCACTGAGAATGGCTGGAAGAAGCAACACGGTCGAAAATAGCAGATGCAACTTACAACAAGAAAAAGAAACTTTAGAGACAGAAATAAATGTGCCTTTGAACCATTCGTGGGCATATTGAGAAGTGTTCTGTGCCTCTGTGGTTCAGATGTCCAAACTTCATCAGGAAACATTTTCGTCTTTCCTTTTATTTCTGAGGTCCCTACATCTGACGTTACATGATGTTATCTTTTCAGAAGGATCGGGGAACCGACCAGAAGGATTCTCCAGCGTTTAGCTTTCTTATTTGCTGCCGAGCTCGATCTGAGGGCTAACCTTAACAAACCAGTGAGGCAACTGTAGTTAAAATACTTGCCTCCTTCATTGCTGAACTCAAACAACTAGGACCAAGTTAAAGGGGTAACAGCAATCATGGCATATGCTGCAGCAGCTACAGGGGGCAGTCCAAATCTCTAGTCTTTGGGAGTAGTTTCGTCCATTGCATGGTATGGTGATTTATCAGTGTGGACATGAAAAACCACGTTTTGTATCAGAGAATTAATCTGCCCAGAGAAGACCCCGATCAAGCCATCTTCGAAGACGGCGCGTGGTGGGGCAGTCTAAAGTCCTTAAGTCACTCAAGAGTCTCTTTCCCATAGCAGCCTCAGGCACACTACGTCTCTCCCAAAGACTTTTGTAATCACAGTGTATTGTTTTGGAAACATGTTTTTAAAAAGGGGGGGGAGAGCAGGGAAAAGACCAGCGGAGGAACCCCAACTCAATGGACTGCAACTCAGTCAAGTTAGATGCTCGGTTTGCTATTTCAGCATACTCGAGGCTGCAAATACTTTCCATTTGTTACTACAGACCGACTGCTTTATACAGTTATTGGTATGCCTAGAGTTATTCTCCTAATAAAAGTGAATCGATAGCCATAAGACAGACCTTCAAAGCAAGAATTACTTTGAAGTAAAACCCAAGTACTTTCAAGTTGACTGGCACCATATCTTTTTTTATTGGGGGGAAGGGGGGGGTGCACGCTATCCTTGCGTCGTTAGGTGCTGAACAAGTTTAATGGAGCAAGAAGTTATGTTTTAATTACTTTGCTGTACTCAGCCTGGAATGGGGTGAAATGAGGAGGGGAGGGGGAATAAATATCTGACCACCTGTAAGTAGAAGCAGTCTTTCCTGCCCAAGTGTGGTGGGGGCTGGACCCGATGGTCTGTAAGGTCCCTTCTACCCCTACAAACTATGAAACTTTTCTGAAGACGTGTACTTCCAGGAGCAGAGGAGCTAACCCAACATGTAACAAACTTCGATAGAAAAGGATGAAGGAGAGCTGAATGTAAGGTGCTGCCTTCGGAATTCGAGATCCCTGCCTACATTGATCCAGGAGGGCCAGCACATCTCCTCCTCCGGGCTACCTCCTGCTCTCTATGAGTACACAGTACATCAAACCAGATTTCAGCCCCCGGCTGCAGATGTATATTTAGAACCAAGACAATGGGCTTTGGTGGGAGCTTTAAGTCCTAACACCCCTTGGCGTCTAAGATGTCCCAAGGCTTTCAGCCTTGAATTTTTTTTTTAAAGGTGCAGACCTTTCACAGGTTTTCAGTGGCGGATCAGCTCCCCACTGGTTCTTGTGCATGCTTCTTGCCCCTAGCCTGGCACGCCTGCTTCAATTGCATAGAGCTGAGGGTCCCCTCTCCCGAAAGCGGGAGGATTGCAAGGAAACCAGCAAGGGGAGCTGCCCTGGAGAGGCGAGTAACTAAGGGAGCCCCCACACCTGTTTGCTAGCCTGTGCTGCCTGCCAGAGGTATTAACAACGTCCCTCTCTTTATTAGCATATGTGTGTGTGTGTGTGTATACACACACACACATATGTATATGTATGTATGTATGTAAGTATGTATATTGTATATCGCCCTGAATTGGTGAGTTGCATCAGGGGGAGGGCGTTTGCCATTAATCTGGGAACAAACTGCTAACCTCGGTGACTGGTATTTTAGCTTTTCTTTTCTCACTTTTCTTAGTGTGGGGAAAGCAGCAAAGCTTGTGTGGACCGATTGTGAGGGGCTCTGCTGGAATTTGGCAGGCCAAAGGCTTGGAGAGCAGCCCCATGCTGACTCCTATTCAGCGGGCCAGTTTTCCGCGAGCTTTGGAAGTTTCACTCAGCCGTGCACTCAATGGCTTCACAAAGCTGATTACAAGCTTCAGCGCATTCCTGAAGGAGCCAAAAGCGACGCAGGTGCAAACGAGCCGAGGGAGCCCCTTATCCCGGGGACAGAATGGGACAAGCTGGGAAAGGCTCGGACCACACAAATCCAAGGCGCACCAGGCAGCAGCGAGCCTGCCTTGGGAACCGGGGGTCATTATCCCTTCCATTCAGCGGGGCCCCAGCAAGAGCCGCGGTGGCACTGGCCCAGCACTGGGGACAGCTCCCGGGACCCCGCGCCGCTGCACCGGAGCTGCCTCCCGGCGCAGCCTTCCCCTGGGCCGGGGCCGGGGCAAGGAGCCCCCCCTCCCTATTGCCCCAGAGCCTCGCCTGGCACCGCACGGGAGCAGGGCAGTTTCCCTCCAATGCAATCTCAGCCCCTCCTGCAAACACCGCTCGGGGATCCGGCTTACAATTCAGCAGGGCAAAGCCCCCTCCCTCCCTCCCCCCGTCTTGACTCCAATGCCCTGATGTGCAAAGGAAGGGTTGCTGGGAGGATCACCCCCTGTTCGTGTCCCCATCCTCCCAGCTCCAGCTCAAGAAATGCCCCCAATCATGCCCCCCCAGCCTGCCCTGCCCCGGGGGTGCGGGGTGCTGGCTGCACGCGTGCCCTGGCTGCCCCGTGCCACCTGCAGCACTGTCCGGCCTGTGTGTGGTGCGCCCGGGGGGCTCCCCCCGGCCCCTGCTCGGCCTCCCCCCTCCCGCCTCCCCTTCTGCCAGGAGAAGAAGCCGCAGTTTACTTTGCGGCGTAATTAATTACGGCCCTTCCCCGCTATCAATTACTGGGAAATCAGCCTTCCCCATAGAGAGGAGGAATAATCAAAGGGCTTTCAAGGCGGGGGAGGCTGGGGCTGGAGCGCTCACAATGCAGCCGGGGGACTGCCGGGCTGCTGCCCACTAGCTTCATATGCAAATGCCGGCTGCCTCCGAGGGCTTCTGACGGGCTGAGACGAGGGGGCTTTCTCCCCTTTAAAGACATGCTCTTGCTCCGTGAGCCCGTGGTTTCCTAGCCACAGGCTCTCCCTTCCCTTGCAGGGCGGCTTTCCCAGACGATCTGCCTCTTTCCTCCTGCCCAAGCCGCTGCCCCCACGTCCACTCTCATTCCCCCCAGGCTGGCCGGGCAGCTGCTGTGAAAGCGATCTCCCGTGCTGCCTCTGCACGATCGCGGTGTGCAGCTGGCATGGCAGAGGCATGAACCACCCCCCCGCCGCCCACTAGTCTTGGTTGCCTTTCATGTCCGTGGCGGCAGCGGTGCATTGGCTCGCGCGGAGCACACACCGTCTGCAAGAGCTGCCTTGGCAGAAAGGTGCAGCTTTCTGATGGTCTTTTGTCTGAGAACTAATTCAAGTTAATGCGAGCTTTATGTAAAGTTAACAGCGGATAATTGTCTATTTTCTCGCCAACAATCTCCATCACAATCACTTATCTGGAAACCTGCGGTTGTATTAATCGTTATATTCCCCGAGATAAGCGTCTCTCCAATGATCAGTAAACACTGGAGGGAAATTAAACAAACTCTAGAGCCACTCAAGTTTCCTCTGCAGCTTTCAAAGCCCTCCATCAAAGGGGGGGGGGTGGCCGGGGGCTGAGACCGATACACAAGGTTAGATGGGAAGAAGGGTGCGGGAGGGGGGTGGGGGGAGATGGGCCTCAACTTTTGCTTGAGACTGCCCTGAGCTTTGGTGGATTAACACGTGGCTCTTGCGGAGGAGCGATACAGGCGTCCCACCCTGCACATCTCCACTAGCCTCTGGGTCCTTGTTGGCAATTCTTGTAAATCATGCAATTAAGTGTATTAGTCGCTGGGTGGGGGGAGCAGCGAGCAGATCCTGCATTTAGGTATGAAGCGAAGGTGCGAGGCTTTGCCTGGGGTATCTGGAAGGGGGAAGGAATCCCTCCTCCTGCGGAGAATCCCCGTCTTAGCACATGATCCGTAATATTTATACTAGGGAGTGATTTAAACCCCGGGAGAGGAGAGACAACCTGCAGCGGGAATCGCCCCCCCCCCTCCCCCAAACCAAGCAGTTCTGTGAGGTGTAAAGAAATGACAGGAAATTGTGCTGCCAGCCCCTCGAGGGAAAACAGCCCGGGATGACAAGGATTTTGTCTTTCGGAGATGAAGTTAAAACATCAGTGTCAAGCGCGGAGCAGGTGCGGGGGGCCCGCAAGTGCAGACTGCCGCCCTGCGGCACTGCCGAGGCGCCCAGCTCGCGGCTTTTCGGGGGTCGGGACCCGGGAGGGAGGGGGCAGGTTTGCTCGTCCCCTCCTCACTTCTGACTCTCTTGATCGGCGCTTTCATCCCTGCCCCCCGCCCGGCACACGCGGGCTAACAAGTTCTTCTTCACGTCTAGGAAGGCGCTAGCTTGCAGAGCGATCTCTTTATTATTATTTTATTATTATTATTAGGAATAAGTAACCCTACAGCCGGATCCGGAACAGCTGGCCGCTCCCCAGCGATCCCACTCCACACTTGTCCCGGGCACGGCCGGGCCAGGCACAGGGGCTGGGCGAGGTCTGTCTGCAGCCTGAGCCGGCTCCCAGCTCCCTGGCTGCTTGCTCCTCTCGCGCTGGAAGTTCCCAGGGTCGCTTCTTTCTTATGGCATGTCGGGAAGCATCCCATTTCGCCTCTCACCTGAATCTTGTCATCTCTGCCATCTTGAAGTGATCTGTGAACAATGCTGGTCCCTTGGACAGCCCAAGCTGGTCAATCAGGCAGAACAGACTATGCAAATGGAATGGAAAGGCGAAGCGCTGGAGAACACTGGCTCCCATTGTCTTGAGAATTTCAAAGCGAAGCCCAGCTGCAGCAGCCTTGCTGTCTCGGACCCTTGGTTGCTACTCTAATGTCATCATTGCAAAACATCACATTTGGAAAACCAGGCGCTGGGAATGCAGGAGCAGCCCTCTGCAAAGATTTCTCACACACGCACACTTATACTGTGAACCACTGTGGATCTGCTGCTAAAAGACTTTCACATCCTTGCCCCCTTCCCTATTGCCTTCAGGGGCAAATCACTGTACCAGTTCAGTTGCATCCCATTTAGTCTGCCTTTGGTGCCTTAACCATTTTCGAGTCGCTCAGTTTAGTTGCCTGCAAGCTCCAGGGAAGTCTTCCTTTCCAGTGGTTTCCAGCCTTTAAAATATGTCGAAACGATCTAGGGCAAAAAGAGCTCCCCCGTGTCTTTGCAGGTGATTCAGAGAGCAGCTAAGATCGGTTTTACGGACCACAACGCTGGCATTTCCAAGCAACCCATTTCTTAATTAACTTAAACAGTCTCCCATTCTGGGATATGCAGTGTAAACCCCTGCTTAAGCTCTCCAGCCCCAGCCTCAGGACCAAAGCTGCATTCCTCAGAGGCTACATGAAAACAAACCTTGATTTCAGCAAGATGAACGCTGCTGAATTATTAATGGTGTTGGGTTGGGAAGGGCTCAGTCACTGCCCGGGTTTCACTTACAATTTCTTTTCGTTTTCTTTTGTCTTTGGGTGACATTTGTGATCACTGATCACCATGTGGTTAGCTGAGGAAACTCCCCTCACAGGCAGCCTCAGCTCAAAGCCTGCACCCAGGAGCGTAGGTTTATGTGGCTGCTGGCCAGTATCCTAAAACGTTTGAGTTTCCTTTTGCCCTTCGTACTCAGTCTTACTTCGGGAAATGCTGCTCTTCCCACAGCAATCGCACACCATCTATTAAAAGGTGTGTGTGGGGGGGGGCAGGGTTCGTGTGTGTGTGCGCGCGCGCGTGTTCCGACCCAACGTTCTTTAGTAGAACGCTCAGACATTTCAATCCACACTTTGGGCCCCAACGTTCTTTAATGCAATGCTTGCTCACATATTTTAATTCACACTTTGGAAAGGAACTCGGTTCGTATTCATACAGGGATCTAGCACAAAGTTTCCTCTCGATAAACAACTCAGCTTCACTGAAATCCAAGCGGATTTCTAACACGATCCAATACATACCAACTAAGCCTTTCCTGTGCCACTTTTAAGGAGGAGATGTATGCATTAACAAGGCAAGTTCCAGAAGGGAGCAAATCACAATACTGATGTTTTCTAGGACGAAGGGATTCTTTCTAATTCTTTTCCTGCGAAATGTAAATGCTCAGAATGAAGTGACTGCATCACTAAGGGGGAAGGGGAGACTGCAAAAGGTGGGGGGAGGGCTAAAAAAACAAAGCAGAAGTAAAGGAAACGAATTATAACTGGTATTATTTGATCCTCTGACTGCAAGCTTTTTACTTAGCTAAAAAGAGAATCTGATTCCTCCACTTGTTAGTATCCAAAGCAGGAGCTCCGATTTGAAAGGGAATCAAAGTACAGATCAGCAGCAAAGGCAAATCTCATAGAAATGGGCAAGGTTGGAGAGGTTGTACACAACTCTCTCACTCATGCCCTGCTTCAGAGAGAGAGTTAAGTGCAGATGAGATCCACCGCAAATTCTCCACAGGTTTTCTTTGCCAACAGCTGCCTCGTACTGACCTCTACAAGTTATCTCTCCACGTTACAGATGACCAACTGACCATACCACATCAACTGTCCTCACCCAAGGCCTGGTGGGTACCCTTTACTTACCCTTTGCCTCTGATGAACCCTAAGCTGAAATACAGAAAACCAAGAGTAGATTTGGTGCTGTTAACCCAGAATCAGAATGAAACCAGCATTGTGCCAGCATTTCTCAACCTGTGGGTCACAACCCAAAAGTGGGTCACAAGAATGTATGAAAGGGTCATGAACAAACTTTAAAAATGGATCAACAGCTTAAAAATGGATTGTCCTTTAAAGGAAAAAAATCTGTGAAACTGAGGGTTTTCCCTTGCAGGCTGGCAGAGCTCCAGCCTGCAAGGGGCTGCTTAGGGCCCCCCCCATGCTCCACACGCACCCCTGCCCCACACCCTGTGGGGCTTGGGCCTAGGAACAGGGGGCAGCAGGTCAGGAGTGAGGGGCACTGGGTCAGGACTGGCCATTGATGTTTACAAATGGGTCCTGGTACAAAAAAGGTTGAGAACCACTGTGCTATTCAATCAAGTAGTCTGTTGGTGGGCCAAGTTGTCTGCTAGTATGAGTGGAGCTCAGCCAGTTTCCACCAGCTGAGAATTTGGTCCCATGCTTATGCATCAAGTGTAGCCAGAGAAGGAAGTTAAAGGCATGGAGAGAGATGGGCTATTCATCTCCTGTCCCTACACCTCACTGGCTCCAGAACCCAAAAGGGAGGCTGCCTTGCTTGACACTACATGGGCTTTGGGCACAAAGGCCTTCTGCTTTGCTTGCTTGTCACTCCTCCTGTTTGGAAACACCTATTGTGACATGGCAATTTTTGGTCCATTTCTAAAATCATCATCACCATCATTATTTTTCTTGTTACTGTCATCATTGTTATTACTATTATTATCTTTATTATTATCCTTATTGTTGTTGCTAGTATTACTATTATTCTTATTACCATTCTTATTACTACTAGTACTACTACAGCTACTACTATTATATCATTAGTTAGTCTCCCAGAAATTTCTTTGTCATATAAACTTCTGTGACTGGCTGCAGTGAGGGGATCCATTTCATTTTCACTGGAGTAGCCCCAAAATGCCTCTGGACATGACTCCAGAAGTACTGGCGGTATGGTTGGGCCCCTCCTTTCATCCTTTGTTTTCCAGGCACTGCCTCGCTGCTTGTCCATCCTTTGGATTGAGGCCCTTGCCCTCTAGCATCCTTCCCCTTCTTTGCTACATCCCTGAGCTGGCATACTCGCTTCCCCCCAAGAACATGTGCTACATGTGGCAAATGTAGGCCTTGGGTTAGGACAGAACCTGGCAGGGGCTTAGGGCTCAGACCCTCAAGTAAAGTGTGATGGGGCTTTCCTGAGCCCAAGTGCAGATACCTGAGCTGGTACTGAAGGGTGGGGGGCAGGTAATCCCATCCCTAGGATGTCCCAACCAAACTTTCTCCCTTTCCTAGCTGGGCAGCATCTGTTCAGTGGCTCCCAGGCGAATATCCCCACACCACCAGCTTGACCCTGGAGGAACGGAACTTCATTTTCTCCCCCAACTTAAACTTCTATCCCTTCCCCCCACTGCAACCTCCCTGGCATATTCAGCCTCAGTTATCTCAGCTCATGCACTGACTATATTTTTCATGTTTATTATCATCTGACGCTGTGTAGTGCCATCTGGCACACACACACATGGGGAAGAAAATCACATATTCAATGAATGGAGCATCCAGGGTTTGTTTTTTATTTATTTTTTCCTTCCTGCAGAGCAGTTTCAGTTTAAAATTATGCAGAAGAGATAAATGAACAATTCGCCCTCGTGACAAATGATCAGAAATACCAATCATGAAATTAAAAATTACAGAAGAGAACTGATGCCAAGAAGGGGCAAGAAAGTGCTTTCCCATGAAATACTGTCTTGTCTTTTCTTCCTTCTGTGTTTCCTTTCACCTTTATGCCTACATAAAGAACAGAATTAGTTTAAAATGTTGTTTCCAATTTACTGATCTTACAAGTAACTTATTTAACTATAGAGACATATATTTTTAAGTAAGTGGGACATATTAAGCCTCATTCCTTTTAGGCACAAGCTCAGCACATTATGAATCATGTGGCAAACCTTGAGACCTTTACCATTTTTACTGCTATTGTATAGTGAGTGCAATAAAAATGTTTATAATAGGTTCATTGCAAGGTAGAAGCCAAAGCATAGCCACCTTATTTCAAAGATAGTTTTATAACAGAGATATATAATCAAAGCGTCTTTCTTTCATGAGAATGCAAATAGTGTAACATTATCAGAGATGCCTTGTGGAAAAAATACTACACAATGTATTGTATTACCGTACTTGATTCATTTTCTTTCAATTTTTACTTTAATTCTGTCTAATTACTGTATTGTGATCTAAGTCAGCAATCTTAAATTAACTATCAACTAAACTTTTGAAGAACCCCTACAAATGCTAGATAATGATGAAATTTAAATTACTCCAGGTTATTGTGTAATGTCTACACAGTGAAAAAGCAAACCTTCAGATATTTTTCAGTTCACTCACATCTCAGTACGTTTTTCTTTTTTCATTTTTCAGGATACAATTCTCTGCCATTTCCATGATATCACAAATAGAGAAAACGTTTGTGTTTTTTTTTTCCATATTTCAGGAAGATGTTGCCAAAATGAGAATGAAAGTCTTCTGTGTTCAAACCAGGAATTTCAGCTAGTCAGATTTCTTCAAATAAGTAGTTGAATGATGTGTCTATGTATGTGTACAAATAGAGTGGTGGAACTCTTTTCTTATCCTTTTAAAACAGTTTACTATATTTCATTACAGCTCATAAAATCTCATATAACTGGTTTGATTGTGATAGTCTTTATATTGGTTTTCATTTCAGTAAACTCCTTATTTAGGGCCTGATCCAATCCCCATTAAAGTCCATGGAAAAACTCCTAGGGTGCGTCCATACATGCAGGCACATGTGCTTGCAGCAGCTCAATTTGAGCCACGGATTTTTGCCTCAGTGCACATGCCTGGACGTGCACTTTGGTGTGGAGCAAGCTGTGCCACTTGGGGGAACTGTGCTGGACCACATCAGTACAAAAACCTGCCCTGGTGAGCAGCTCAGGGCTACTTGTCCTCAGGGACTTCTGAGGCCCAGCCACTTGATATCTGGGGATACTACTCCTCGTGTTAGCTGGACTGCTGAAGCAGCCCTAACCTGTAGTGGCCCCGCCCCCTCTCCCCACAGCAGCAGTCTGGCCATGGGTGACTGGTGCCTCCTTAGTCGGGAGGGCATGTGCCCCCCCTGCAACCAGTCCCACCAACTGGGGGGGCGCCCTGTGGCCCATCTTGCTGCGCGGGTGGGGGGTCCCCCCATGGCTGATCTTACTGCCTGGGGGCCCATCTCACTGCCTGGGATGGGCCGCGACAGCCAATCACTGCAGCTGCTTCAAGGAGTGACTGCAGCTGCTTCTGGGAGCAGCTGCAGCGATCAGCTGGCCCTTGCAGTGGGGGTGTGGGAGATCTTGCCTGTCCCCCCACCCATCACCTAAGTGGTGGGTGTGGCTGGTCCGGGGGTGCACTGGCACTCTCAGGGGGTGCACGTGCACCCCCGTGCACCACTATGTGTTGTCACTGAGTCTGTCAGTGGGGGCTGCTGCCTAGCTGTGACCTGCTGCCACCTGTGACAGCATCTGCTTCCTTTGACCTGTGGCCCCATGGCTGCGCCCCTGCCAGACCCAGATGGGGTGCCCCCACTCTCCCATCTGGGCAACTATCACCCAGAAGATGTGCTCCTTGTGGTGGCCTGCTCTGAATTATCCAAGTGTGTCCTCTTGGCCCCAAATGGCCAACAGGTCAGCTATCTCACCTGACCTCCTGCCAGGTCCCCAGTTGGACAGGCTCCTCTGCTCAGGTCTTGCCACTTGTCTCTCTAGCAGAGATCCTGGTGTTCCCTGTTTAAAAATTGTAAATTCTCTGATCAGAAACTCAAATTCTGTTGTTAAAATACCCAAAATAGTGTTCTTCTGCTATTAAAATGAAATGCCACTATATAGAGAGATCAGTTGGGCAATGATTTATTGATACATTTATAAGTTTAAAACAATTTAGAAGCCAACCAATATCTCTATCATCATAATAAAATAAATTCTAAGTATCTATATGTTATGGCATTTACTTTTGGCTTTTTTGTCATAGAAAAATCAGAGCTGCCCCTACCCCTTCACTCACCAGGATGTGCAGCACTGAGCAGTACTAATATGCCAGTTCCCTGCCCCCTACCCTTACCCCTCACTCTCAACCCACAAGCTGTCCCCCGCCCTAGTCCCCTCATTCCTGACTTGCAGGGTCAAGTACATGGGTGAGGGGTTTGTGAGGGTGGCTTGGGGGTGTGGGGGTGGATTATGGGGGGACTGTTGGTGTGGGGGGGCTACAGTCAGTAATAACAATGGGTGGGGGCTGTTCAGGATGGGTGGGTCCCTGCCCCCACAGGGTGCAGCCCACCTGCATAGCTCACAGACTGACCTCCCTACAGAGGTCACAGCTCCTCCCACAGGGCCACAGCCCCCCAACAGGAGCCACATGCCACCCTGCAGGGGCTACAGCCCCCCCCCCCACACAGGGCCCAGAGCCCCCTGCTGGGACCAAAGCTTCCCACAGAGACTACAGTCCCCACCCCACAGGGCCCAGAGCCCCCCCTGCCCAGCCCCAGCCCCCCTGCACAGCTCGCAGCTTACAGGCAGCAGCAGCAGCCATTGGGGTGCTCAGGGTCTCATGGCACAGCCCCTGCCCCACATGGCGTGGGGCCGCATGGGTCAGCACAGCTCAGCACTGGCTACCTGGCACCCGGGGCTGCCTCTGCCATGTCATGCAGGTGCGGCCCAGCTTGGTGGGGTGCCGCACGGCACCATGCAGCTTTGGGCAGGTTTGGGCCAAGTGGGCTGGCAGTGCAGCTGTCACCCAGGGCCCCACTTTGCCAGCCCAAGTTTCCTGTAGCAGCCCAAAGGCGCACGGTGCCATATGGCGCCACACTTACCCAGGCCACACCCATGTGATGTAGAAGAGGCAGTGTTGGGTATCAGGTGGCCAGCAGTGAGCCATGCTGCCCCCTGCTGTCTCATGCCATGTCGGGGGGGGGCTGTGCCCCAAGGCCCTGACCACCCCAATGGCTGCTGCTGCTACCAGTAAGCCGTGGGTTGTGTGGGGAGGCTGGGGTTGGGCGGGGGGCTCTGGGCCCAGCAGAGGTGAGCTGTAGCCCTGTGTGGGGGGTCTGTAGTACCTGTGGGGGGGCTTTGGCCCATGCTGGAGGGCTGTAGCCCATATTGGAGGGCTGTAGCCCCTGTGGTGGGTGGGCAGGGGACCCTCCCCTCCTGAGCTGCCCCCTCCATGGTCCCCTGCACCCTCACAGCCTCCCCTTCCAGACAAATATGCAGCACAAGAAACTTTTTTTTGTTTCTGGCATGTGTCTTGCCACATCTCAGACTGTTTTGAGACGTGGCAAGATGCATGTGCAGGCTTGTCTGGATGTGCCCTGAGCGTCTTCTAGTAAGTTTTGAATCAGACCTTCGTACACATATCACTGAGATGAGAATCAGACCCCCTCTTTTCTATATTTTTGTTCTCTCATGAACTTGGATTAAATTGTGAATTACATTAGAAATGTTGAATTAGAAAAAAAAGTATGGGGGGTGTTGGTGGCAAAGAATATTTAAAATATTCTGGATAACCAGACGCTGATTGCAAAAATAAAAATCTGAACTTTTCTTCATTTTTCTGAATACCTGTAATTATTTTTTGGTGCATAGAATTGTACTTTTACATGTGTGTATTCATTGCCTTATTTCTGCCTCCAAAGCATTGCAGTTTTTATGTAAACAACAAATGAAAAGAGAATCTATTATAAATACAATGTATGACAAATTCATTGAAACAAGTAAAATAATTTAAATAATGGTTATTCAATAAATGCCAAGAAAGCAATCCCACACCTTCTTTGATCAAGGCTGCTATGTAACTCCTGCAAAAATGATCAAGGGAGCGTTTTTATTCAGCAATATATGGTGCCTGTTACACTTGTTAAGCACATCATTAGAAATTCAGCAAGTCTCACCAAAGAGGGTCATAAACAACTGCAATTAAAAACTCAGATCA
Organism: Crocodylus porosus; assembly: GCF_001723895.1. Lineage (NCBI taxonomy): Eukaryota > Metazoa > Chordata > Crocodylia > Crocodylidae > Crocodylus > Crocodylus porosus. The sequence continues at coordinate 94,268,946 of NW_017728906.1, read as the reverse complement.
CTCTTTTCTTTGTATGGTGATGTGTATGGAAAAAACTGTTTGTTTTTTGTGATGACTCAGATTAGCTCCAATTAAACTTAACTTTAACTGTGGAAGCTGTAATGCAAAGCAGAGGAACTTTGCTGTTTGCTGTTAGATGTTGTTCTACTTATGAACCAACAGAATTGCTTCAAACACCATCGACAAAAGAGATACAATGGAGAAATCAGAAACAGAGGGAACAATCAAGGTACTGCAACAGTAAACTGAAACCCCTTACATGCTGTTAGGTGATGACTGGTAACAAAGCTGACAATTAATCTACTCCTCTGTTTATTTCATACTGTATATGTTTCCCAGGTTCAATTACAGTGAAGTCTTGTAATAAGGGTCTTAGTTCACAATGAGCACAAAGGTTTTATATTCTCAAATGTTCAGCGTCAGGGTACTCTGGATAAATAATATAACATTAACTGTGTTTGGTCAGTGTTCATAAAGATGAAGACTAATAGTTCCACATGTTGGACTATCTTGTGTCAGCTATGTTAATTGACCCCCACCCCCCCCTCAAAAAAACTACAGAGTTGTCTTACTGTGAGATGTCTCAGAAGAAGAGGAGAATGGAAAAGAAATCCTGTCACAAGTGATGAACCTTTTTTTGATTTTATTATGGTGGTAAGTAAACTGGCAGTGGATAGCAAGCGCAACAACTTTTATTTTAAACCAAAACTACTTTGAAAGTTTTCAGGACTGCAGTGGCTGGACATTTTTTTTCACACCATATGCTTGTAATATGGGTCTTAGCCTCCGTTTTTCCTGTATATTTCTCTTGTTGTGTCCCTTATGTGGTAACCCTAGCAGTTTGTAAGCCTGGATTTATTGCAAACTTGGGTACTGTTTTACTGTGGTTGTTCAGATCATCCCAGGACAAATGTGACAGTTGAAACTAATGACTGAGCATCCATTGTGTTAGTGCTGTTTCCTGGTTATCTATTTATTATTTATTTCCAGCTTGTTCTATTGTTTCTTTCTTTGTGAAGACTCCTGTTAGCCGTGATAAAATTCTTTATAACATGGCTGAAACATCAAGGGTTGGTTAAAAAGGGTATTCTGAATGATAATACAAAGAACATATAAAGAATTCATCATAGCAGTCAGTACTACAATAACATTTATTTTCACTAGACATCCTCTTCACTACTGGATTAGTCACTTCACTAATGAGCAAATGACCCATTGCTAACAGGAGGGGGAACTTAATGGTACAGGTTTCTCCTGCACCAGTGAAAATGAACTGCAGTGTCCCTGCCAGTATATAACTTAATATTTACGGTTCCATCCTATATTCCTGCACATACAATGCTCAGTGGGAGTCTTGAACATATAAAGTACCCTGGAGCAGATTTCAAAACAGGTTAACATATACTTTGATGATATTTTAAAATGTTTATAAGGGATATTAAAAAGAGAGAGCAACTGAACATGACTAGAAGGCCACAGAAGCATTGAAATGGTGTTGGAAAGCAGACTTTATGTCAGCTCCGTGCTAATACATTAAATACATACTTTTCCCCCTCCTAGATCCCCTTAAAATTTATCTCCAGCTCTCATGTTAGTATGACTTCAGTGCTAAGAAAAATCAAACAGCATGAGACATAACATTTCCTGATCATTTTAATCAGAAAAGGAGAGTTGATTGAATCAGGATTAGATCCAAAAGTCCTGACTTCCAGACCCCTGTTCCAGTTACATAACTATTTTTCTCCACCAAATTTACAAACCCCAATTCAAAAACCCATTTCATTATTTTTCACCAGAATCAATGAAATTCAGAAGTAATTACCAGATCCTCTTAAAAATACAAATGCTTAAAATTGATAGATCTCTGTACCATGAGGGAAGTGGAAATGTTACCATGTTCTGCATTTCACTGTTCAGGCATGTGAATCTGCCCTCAGGTGAGGTTTCAAATCTAGGCTTTGGTCAAGATAAAGCCCTTTATATTTGTGTTTTTGTAGCAACTGTGTGTCTGTCTTTGTCTGCCCAATCCAGAACTAGCTTGCTAGAGGCAAATTTAATTCTCAGTTAAACTAGCCCAGCTCAGCTGACTTTGATGGAATCATTCCACCTAACAAGACTTGAATTTACCCTTGCATCTCTATTAGAGAGGACAGGATGCTTTTGTAAAATAGTAGAGGTTGTTATAGTAAGAGATTTTTCTTTCCTTCCTCATTTCATAACTACAGCCTGCATCTGAAACAACAGAATCACTTCACTTTCCCCACTACACACATCTCAGAAACAGAATTGTTCTGTGTTCAGATTTTAATGGGCCCCACCCAAAATCCCTTCAAGATCAGTATAAAGATGTCAAATGAGCACTGTGGGCCTTGAATCATCCCGTGTCCACATTATTCTGCCCATTTCCTATCTCAATGATTATTTTTGGTAGTGAAAGCTAGATTAAACTATAGTCCTATAACTATTGATGACACAAAACAAATTTAGCTGTGGTGTGTCTTAGCCCAATGTGCTTTTTAACATCTACTCTTCATTCCTGCTTCTTCATGCACTCAAGGACAGAAATGATGGCATTTACCTTTGACCCAGACTAGATGGAGGGCTGTTCAACATCACAAGGTTTACAGCAAAAAAGAAGGTGAAAGAACTGGTTCAGAGAGATGTCTTGTTTGTGGATAACACAACTTTGGTTGTACATAGTAAATCTTCCCTGCAAAATCTCTTGGGCAGAATTTCTGAATCATTGCAAGAGCTTTGGGCTGGCAATTAGTCTCAAGAGATGGTGATCATGTACCAAGGGGTAAAAGACCCAATACCTGACATCAGTCTGGAAGATAAGTATCTTGGAGTTATTGACAGGTTTTGCTATTTGGGTGCTAGGATCAGCAGGAATCTTGACCTTCAGACTGAAATAATAAACAGAATTGGAAAAACAACTAAGAATTTCAGGTTATTACAGAAATGTGCATGGAATAACAACAAACTGTCAGCTAAGGTGAAGATGTGAATCTACAAGCCTTGTATACTGTCATCCCTGCTTTATGGTTCAGAAACGTGGACCACATATGCTAGGCACATAAAGAGAATGAACAGCTTCCACATGAGATGTCTGCATACGATCCTGAAAATAAAGTGTGAAGACACAATACCAAACACAAAAGTACTGGAGCACAAAGGACTGACACCATTATTAAGAAGAAAAGGTTGTGGTGGATTGGCCATGTCAGGAGAATGGAAGAAACCCATAACCCCAAGAATATTTTGTATAGTAAGATTTGAGATGGCTCTTGAAAGCAGGGTCACTCTCTATGGTGGTACCACAATGTATGCCAAAATGATATGAAGTCATTCAACACCAACGGGAGAATGCAGAATCCCATCTCATCTGGAGGGAATATCTGGCACTGGGTGCAGTTCAATGTGAAGCAGCTTTGATCCAAAGGATGGAAGCAAAGTGAGGAAGAAGAAAGCAGTATGCTGTAAACGTGAACTCCAACTTATGGATCTATGAAACTTGTACAAGCTGTGTCGTTCTCGAACTGGGCTTGTCAGCCACTAATGGATTCAGCAGGCATCTGACTAGACCTCTTATGTGTATGCTAGGATCCAAAGGACTGACGTGTATGCCAGGATCCAAAGAATTGTGTAGCCTACTACTAGACTACACAATTATGCATCTGTTCCCTATGTTATGTATTATAACATTTTATTCAATGAAGGTCAAGATGTTTGCAAGCCTAGCAGACCATTAGGGCTACAGTGGTTAAGACACAAGAAGGAGTTGTGGCTAGCATCACATGTACCTTTGGCTCCTTTCCCCAAATGATCAGGTGTCCCTAGAGCTACAGTGACCCTTAACCACTCTGCCACTGCACCCCAATTTTATAGGAGAAACATTTTTTATAGATTACAAGGCCAGAAGCAACCACTGGGTTGATCTAGGCTGACATGCATAACAAAAATCACAGGACTTCTTCAGATGCAGTCCTGTTTCACATCCATTAGCTGTGATTGAACTAAAACACCAGAACACTTTTTTAGAAAAATATTTCATTCTGGTTTTAAAATTTCTAGTGATGGAATCTACCCCAATGGTGAACCAGATAGTATGCTTGGGTTCACACTCCTTGTATAGGTATCATCTTTCCTAAAGTGCTCTGGGTGTAGCATTTATTAATATAATGAGATAGGACAAACAGACACAGGAAATAAATACGAAATGTGGAATCACCTTAGTCAGCGGTTCCCAAACTGTGCTACGTGTACCACCAGTGGTACTCAGCCACCCTGTGAGTGGTACGCGGAAGGCTGGGGGGAAGGGCAGAGCGCGCACGCACACAGATACCAGCCCAGTCTGCTACAGGCAGCCAGAAACCCAACTCACCTGCTTGTGCAGCAGGTAAGTGTGTTGAAGGGAAGGGGTGGGTCCAGATTGAGGTCCCCAGGGTGGTGGTGGTTGGGGGGGGGGGGTTGGCTCTGGGCTTGGCCTTCCTGTGTGGTGCAAGCAGGGTGGAGTTGCCTCTGCTGCAAGGGCCTGGCCATAGGAGCTCCTGGGAACAGCCGGCACAGCTGCCTCAGCTTCCCGAGGCCTGGCCTTGCCCACCCACAGCTCCCTGCAAGGGACCAGGGCAAGTACTGTGCAGGGCAGCTGTGCTACAGGCTCCCAGCTGGCTCAGCTCTGAGTGCTGCCTGGGGCAGCTATTCCCAGAGCCCAGGGAGTCCCTGCTGCGGCCTGGGGAGCTCTGCCCCGCTCATGCTGTGTGTGGCACACACAGGCTGAGCTGGGAGCCTGAGCGTGGCGTCCTGCTCTGACCAGGCCGGGCAGGGCAGCTGTGCTCCACTCCCGTGAAGCTGCTTGGCCCAGGCCAGGCCCCATCAGAGCACCCTACTATGCCTGAGTCTGCAGAGCCTCGGGGCAGCCACCACCCCCTGCCTGGCCCCCGCTGCCCTCCGGCTGCCACTTCCCAAGGGCCTGGCCAGGCCAGCCTGCCTACAGCACCTCCCCGACCTCTGCTTCTCCCCACCTCTCTTTTCTCTCTCTGTCTTCTCTCTCTCTCTTCCCTCTCTCTCTCTTCTCTGCCCCCTCCCCCATCACAACATGCTTAACAAAAAAGAATGCATAAGAACAAAGGCAGTAGGTGAAATTTTATTTATTGTCACCAGGTTTAGAATTTTTTTTAAAACTGGTATTTACTGTAAACCCCCCCCCACATTTATGATTATTAACTATATTAATATGCAGTGCGTCCTGCCATGTACCCTCCACCCCAGTTTTGCTTTTCTGACGTGTCCACACTCTGGCACCTTACAGGGTACACATTGCAGTTTTTTCGTTACTCTGGCCAAAAATGTTGCATACCCCTGGTTTACACTGTTTTTTCCAATTTACAATTGTTTTATACGGCTACCGTGACTGATAAAACAATGTTTTACTATTACTAAGTGTTTTGACGTTGTTTTAATACGCAGTCTGTTACAGTGTGTATGAAAAATTTGCCGGTGGTATTTAAGGTTGTATCATTTTAAATAGGTGGCACTCAGTCTGTCAGAGTTTGGGAACTGCTGATCTAAGTAGAATATTCCACTTATGCAAAATGCGACAAGTTGCTATGTTTCTGAGGGGTTCCACAAAATAAAGGTTAGATTAGACCAAAACAATATAAACACCTTTTTATAGTCCTGCAAGGAACACATGGAAAATAAATCAGCTTGGTGTGAGTCACAGGGGCTAGCACCTTATAGAATTGGATGAGTGGTGGCTACTCTAACCTTAGCATTTTTTAAAGTCAGGCTATGATTTAGATTTCTAAGTGTGGTCTTGGAAGCCTAAATTTAGGCCCCAGTTTTTATTATCGTACTGACTGTGATTTAGCTAAGATGAACCCTAAGTCTTGACCATCACAGGTCATAAAAAGCCCTATAAGACTTTGAGTAGAAATAGAAGTGTTAACATACACGTTCTAGACAAATATCTACTTAATGCATTATCTATCTTCCTACCAAAATTCCTTGTTTGATTCAATCAGATAAGCTATTCTTCACTTCTTGTCTATAGGGATGCTCCTGTCTTAGGCAGGGATTGGCCTATGTGACCTCTCAAAGTCCTTTCCAGCCTTACTTCTCAATGATTCTGTAATTAGCTATTGCATAGTGTTGCTATTCCAGTTACAGACTACTCTTAAAAGAAAGGCAACATCAAGACCACAATGGCCTACATAAGAAGTAGCTGCATTTAAGTAGTAGGTCAAATAATAAGATATCTATCTCTTTCCTATCTTGTGGGATAGGCTGTTCTGTGGTTTAATATTTGTAAAGTTCTTTCAGAGTCTTGTATAATTTACACTATTGTATCGGAAACTCTTAATTTTATTTATTAGTAATTACAGTCTAGCCTCCTAACATGTTCGTTCCCTGTAGCTTCAGTTAAGGAGCGTATTCTTCACTTTTTCTCTTACAACGTTGCCTATTGTTTGTGTGCATTGTTAGTCACTACATTTCACCACAGAGATGATTATGTCTACTGCTGCATCAAGTAATTATTGTATATGTAAAGTTTGTAAAGCACTTCCAAGATCTGTCGGTAAAAGACACCATTAGCTTTCATCATGATAATAGTATATTTTTATATGATTCTAATTTGTAATTGCTATAAGTTCCCTGACTTAATGGGTGCATTAAAATGCATGTAGCTAAGTTTCTTTTGGGTCTCCCGTCTAACCAGCCTCATATAAATTATTTCAGCAAAGGTCATGAGTAACTTACACCCACCAAATTGATTTAATTTACATCTGTTTCATACAGCAGGATAAGGCAGCTGTTTATATTGTTTTGGTGTATTCTAACCTTTATTTTGTGGAACTGCCCTCAGAAACATAGGAAGTAATTGCATTTTACATAAGACTATTCTACTTAGATGATTCCACATTTCAAATGCATTTCATATGTCTATGCGTCCTATCTCATTATATTAATAAATGCTATAGCCAGAACTCCAGACAGTTGGATATGTTTCAAAGCTATTCTGAATGTTCTGAAACGTTTAACCTCCTCCTGGAAAATGATGCAATGCATATTATTTAAGCAAACAATATGTAGCCAAGATATATTTATAGCTGTATATTTATCTCTGTCTACTTGCATGCACATATCTTGGCTACTTATATTTTAAAGAGTTTATTTTTACTTCTTATTATTTTAAGAGGACTAATTCTCCACCTAAATTTCAGAGTCCTAATGGCTTGACTACCATAGTATGCATAGACATGCACTTGAGTTCATTTTGGTCAAGCCATTAGAATGATTAGAAGATTATTCAGTCGTCCTATGATGGTAGCCATAGCTATCATTAGTATTAAATAAACTTATTAGTTATACTAGCTGTGCACTTACATCATGACTGAGAATCCTGTTTTAGTTTGGACCACCAGAATAAGGTATCTGAGGAAGACAAAGTCAAATAACTAAAGGTCCGTAGCAAATATCGTATGAGCCATATAGATCCATATCAAATATGGTATATTTGGGTTAATTAATTCTTGGTTCCCTTACAATTAATTCTTGACTGAATTAATTCTTGGTTCCTTTACTTATGCAAATAGTTTGATTTAATTCAGAAAGTCTTTTTATGCAAGACTGGAACTTGGGCAGATCTGCAGACAATAGATTTTCAAATATAAGCATCTTCCCTCTGTTTTTATAAGAAAAATAAAATAGCAGCCCAATCAAGTCTTCTAACGGCAGCCCCAATGCTGTTGTCTGTTTCTCTGGGCGACAGAGAGCTCAGACCCAAGGATTTCAGCTGTGAGAAATCAGGGCATAAGGAAGACCCATTTTTCAAAATTATCAAACTTTGAAAAAACAAATGAAGAGGGACTATATAATTAATATAAATAATTTTTATTTAATGTGATGTATGTATGCATGTGTGTTAGCATGTGTATGCATTCTCACTCACATGCATGCATGTGTGCATAGAAAAGGAAAATTTCTGGTGTCACCTTCTTCCCACCCAAAGCAGAGAAATGTTCTAATTTTAATTTACTTTTTAAGAAATTGTAAAAAATATAATTAAGCTGTAAATGTATGTGTCACATGAAACAAACATGCTCAATTTCTTAAAACTTTGACTTTCTCAGTGTTTTTTCCTTCATCTAGTTTCCTTCTTTGATTTAGCCATGCCCCTCTGTCATCATTATTCCTTATTTTCCCTCTTTCCTCATTCCTTTGTTCTCCCTGACTCTCCCATCTATTCTTCTTTCTCTATTTCTTTCTCCCTTACCATCTTCTTTTGGGATGGGGGCTGAAGAACAGCACCCCCCCCCCTTCCTTCCCAGACACTTACAAGTGTTTTGCAGCTATTATCTTTCAAATACAGGTAAGCTGGGCAAAGCACAGAGGTCTGCGTCATATGTTCTGAATACCCTGTTCAGAATGAAACGGAAAGAAGGACCACAGAATGGATATAGGCTAAGCAAAATCCTTTCAGTGGTAATATTTTAATTCAGTTGATTGAAATTTCTGCATTCTTTCATAACTACCCCTCTCTGTTTTAATTGTTTCACAAATTTGTGTGTCAGTTTATTTGCACAGCCAATCCATTTTTGTTTCATCATCCTGTTTATAGAGAGGGCAAGGCTTCAGCAAAAGACAGGAGTAAAGTAAGTTCAGCTCTGCAGCAAATGCTGGGAATAGTACACATGACAATCCACAAGGAGATGAAATTCAGAGCTGCACACACACACGGCAGAGGTCCCACCTTGGAGTTCATCTAAAGTAAGAAAGCTCTGGATCCCTCCATCCCTTCCACTTAGCACAGCCATGCAATCTTCCCGGCACTGCAAAGCCCAAGGCATGTTTTTAGTGGAAGCTGTGCTCTCTCTCCTGAACTCTTAGAACCCTGCTGAGCCAATGGAGTCCCAATCAGTGGGCTAGTGCTGATGCTGCCCCTTCACAAAATTGCCTATAAAGCCACATCAGTCAAGGAATCATTAATGAGCTCAGCAGACAGGGGCTTTCACAGTAAACTGCAGCAGCAATGTGAGTTCATGTCTGAAATACCAGACATTTTTCCTGAACATTGTATCAGTTAGTTGTTTAGCATGGAAATTAAAGATGCACATAGATGCCCATTAGGTGAAAAACTGGCATAATACAGAAATGGACCTGTGAGCATTAGCATTTATTTTAATTTCAGTCAACGTTCCACGTTTCAGTTTTATGCTTGAACGTCCAATGAAGGATATTTTCTTAACTGTGCTATACCAATCACAGTTCCACAAGGAACTACACTCTTACAGTATAAAGACTTAGAAGTTAAATCATGTCTTCTCAGAAATCAGTTTTTTTCTTAAAGCAAGAATCAGGTCCCTGAGTTATGGAAACCATATCTTACAATACATATAGAGATTATATATGACTCAAATGCTGGTTTCTACAGTTGGGAACACATTAATGATTTGCATCAGAGGAAACACTTCAGGGTTAATCAATGTCTCATGTCCTTCAACAGGCTCTTCTCTTCTGACAATCTTCCAATGATCTGGTTTTATTACTTAATTAGTTCCTTTGGACAGGGTCTCTCTGTATTCATACATAGTCAAAGCTGGCAAAAAGAAATACATGTCTAGCTAGGGTTCTCCCCTCTCCCAGAGATGGACAAATTAGTGGTGGCAAACAATGTATTAATCAAATACTGCCCTTTTCTCCTTTTTTTGCAAATGGATTGGAACAATTTAAGTTCCATAAGTGTTCATTGTTCATAGCTGTTCATTAATATAGGACATGAATGTATTTCAACCTATAGGTTATTTGTAAAAGGCTGGTAGCATATCTTTGCTGTTTATTATTTTTCACCTTCATTGAGAGATTGAGTCCTTCAGTTACCTGACATTGTTTCACGTCCATCACTGAATAAGTGGCACTAATTTAGGAGGAGAGGGCATTATGAAATTGTTATTTCTTACTTTCTGGACAGCTGGATCCCCTCATCTGGAGAAAGGGAGTGAAGGATCAATTCCCTAAGCCTCTGATACCCTCAGGAGAAGAGTATGGAGGCCAGCAGCTCTAGGGACTATTTCAGATAGATTTATCATTTGTTGTGTTGACCTTTTGGTTCAAGCCATGCCTAATGCATGAAAAACCTAGGGAATGTCTAACAGAGTCAGGCCACATTACATATTCCTTTTCATTAGTTGGAATCACAGAAAATTCTTCTATCAGATACTTCAACACCTCTGTCTCAAATTGAACAGGGCTGAAACAGAGCTCATAATTTTTCCTCTGACACACTTTCTATGTCTCTAGTTTTTTGGTCAGTCTAGTATTATGACCATTTCTCTGATGCTTAACCTGTAACTTGGAGACCGTTTTAGAATCCATTCACATCCAGGCAAAAGGAGGGCCATTTTTTCCAGCTAAGTGTTTAAAAAAAAAAATCTGTCTCTTCTATGGTATCTTAGCAGTCAGATTGCTCATTGATACCTGAATTTCTTCTGATTACTGCAATCCCCTCCTCTAGAGTCTTTTTGATATTCATCGGATCCCTTCCAGCACTCCAACATTATGTTCTACTCAGATATACTTTACACAACCAAAGCTTCATCATGGGTTAATTCTGGGAGAACATGGAAATGAGAATGGGTGGGCAGAGCATGCTGCTAATGTGGTGTAGACATGCCCTTAGTGCTCTGCTGAATCTCTCTCTCTCTCACCATTACTTTGATCATTTTACTTATTGATTTACTTACCCAGCTCCACAGTGCATTGTACATGTTATTTGGACTTGTCATCATTTGCCTTCCAGGCTGTGTATCAGTCAGCTTCTGCCTGGCTTCACCACTAGAGCAGCTCAGAACATTTTGGACAAAGGGTGTTTTTGTCACAATACACTACTTTCTAGATCCAGAAAATTTTGCAGAGATATGCCAGTTTTGCCTAGTTAGAACAAAAACACATTTTGTAACCTACAAAAGCTGTTGGGAAACAACATTTTGGTACACTGGTCAGGTCGTGTCACCCCTCTGGACTTACCCCATCAGCTCTGCTTCACTTATGACACCAGTTTCAATATCCCTTTTATCCTCTTTTCCCATAACAATGACATGCAGTCAAAAAGGCTGTCTTTAACTCCTATAATAAACCCTCTGCTAAAAAAATGTGTTTTCTTCTCTTTTTCCTAAAGCACATCTCTCCAAGGAGAAGTACGCGGGGAGTAAAGATTAAAAACAGTTAATGGAGTGATGTCTTACTAAGCTGAGTGGTCTTACCCTATGCCTGCTTTATACTTATTGATTTCCTCATTTCTTGTGTGACACTAAATGTAGAGTATTTGCTTTATGGGAGGAACCACATCAGGTTTTTCTTGCAACATTCTTTTCACATTTTGGGGTGCCTGGACAACAACCTAAGATACTGCAACTGGAGAATAGTGGTTATCACTGGATAACATGTGCATTTGCCCCTGAAAGAAGGAGAGCAAGAAGGAAGACAGTAATGCCGGAACAATATTCTTTCCCTTTTCAGAGAAGAAATAGAGGAGGTTAAGAGTCACAACCCTAAGGACCAGGAATTGGAAAAGGATGACAATATGGAAACATTATTGGGGTACTATTAACAATATATGCCCAAAAGTTGTTCTGTACAGAAAACTGGCAAGCAATGGCCTTTGTTAGAAAGAAAGATCATGTTTTTTGTTTGTTTTTTTTCATAGAAAGGATTCAGCTTCAGGTTGTCAGGTAGGACTGGGGAGGGGGTCCTGGGCAGAGTGCTCAGGATTGAAGGTGCCAATATTAGGGTCAGTATGAATCCGCTGGACTCAGCGGACAGCACAGAAGACAATCCAACTCTGCCAGCCAAAACATCAAAACTGACTTGCTTAAACATTTTAATGTCATGTTTGATTTAATAACAGTTCCTTTGTGTCTCCATGTGCATTTATCTGCTGCTACATAAGAAGGCGGCTACATAAGAGTGGCTGCATTTTGTAATTTATTTATAATTCTTAGTTTATTTTTTATCGTTTTTGAGGGACGTATTTCCTGACATCATAAATCACTGCGTATTATTAGTGCTTTAAAACAGATAATATATTTATCCATCTTAAGAGCCCCAAAACCATCTCTGAGAGAAACAAGAACTGGTATATCTTCTCTGTGATATAGTTGAAGAATACTGACAAAACAATCAAAAATTAATTTCACACACGAAAATACTGCCATAGCATTTTTTTCACCCACATGTTTGTAGAAAGTTAGTACTAATGAAGGGTGGGGCACTGCAATTAAAATTCGATTTCTAATTCCACAAAATATTCATTCTTGAACATTTTTCCATTCTTTTATCAGCTCGATTTAACAGCATAGGGCACTTTTACACGTGCTTCGACACAGTCTGATCAGAGCAGACTAGATGAATTGAGTCTGCTGGAGCAGTTGAATCAGAACACTCCAGCGTGCTGCAGCATCTCATGTATTCAGTGTCCCATGTTTCAAAATGGTAGCGGGAGCTCTTTAACTAAAGCTTGTTGAATTAACTTTAGTTAAAGCACCCCTGCCGCCATTTTGAAATGTGGGACACTGAATGCACAAGATGCTGTGGACGTTTTAACTAGACCAGCTCCAGAGAGCTGCTCTAATTAACCCCTCTGCCTTCCCCCCACCCCAGAGCACATGTATAGGTGCGCTTTTTTTTTCAGATTTACACAGCTATAATACTTCAGAGTTATGTGTGAGCCACAAGTTTGTTGCCAGTAACTTTCATTACCCTCCTTGGCCATCATGGATGATAACTTCTTGTAAATGGGACTGGACATAATTATATCCTATATTTCAGCTCCTGAAGAAACATCAACTTTCATAGAAAGTGCAGAATGTGATCCATGCTTATATAAGCTATAAGAAAGGTTGGCATTCTTCCTATGTTGTTATAGGGTCTGTGGCATTGTACTTTCTGACTGCCTCATTGCACAATATCAATAGGAGCCATGTATTTGCGGAAACTTCTTAGAGTAATCATAAAATGTGTTCAAAATTGTCAACACATTTGAAATGATGAAACTGTTTACTTTGACCTTGATACAAAACGCATTCATCTTTCCTTCCGTGTTTGTATAAACTTGGCAGTACCTTATCTGGAGCTGAACAATCTGAAATAAGGACTGCAAAGTATCTCTTCTCATTCTGGAATTAAAAACTATGGTCTTTCTTTTTTTCACAATCTGGAAGATGGGAAAGCATGCAGTGTAAGACTACTGCGCGTTGTGTCATAGAATTCCATTTCAGACCATTTCAACCAAAAAGGTGTCTTAACTACATTCAGTTAACACAAGTTGAAGAACTTGACATGAGACAGTAATATTTACCATCACCTCGATGTAAGTAGTTGTTACCTCATTTGGAAGAACGATAAAATGTCAGTGTTTACTTTATCTACCTAAGATCTAAAGACACTTTATGTTGAGAGTGTACACCATAATGGTAACTATTCTATAATACCATTAGCAATATCATACGAATACAGCACAATTACAAGTTTAAGTATATTTTACACTGCAGCTCTTGAGGTCAACAAAGAATTTTAAGGATCACCTCTGTTCTTATACTACGTGGTAACAATAAATTAAAAGAATTAACTACAAAGCAGCTTCATCTTAACACTAAGATATTTACCTGGTACTTGTAGTTAAAGTATATGTGATGCAATTACAGGGTATGAGATACTGAGCATCTGAGAGTTATCTTTTGCCTGTGTTCTCTGCATGATATGAAATCTCTAGTGCTAGAATTTTGGGACACATCAGAAAAAAATGTAATTGGATAAATAAGCTCTTTCCACAGAAATTTCCAAGCTATATTTTAATGAGAGGCTATGAGTTCTCCTTTTCAATTATGTGTTTTTGTTGCTCTGTATTTCTTTTCTAGCAGAAAACAAAATGCAAAGGCAACTAGGGCATAGAAAACAAATGTGTAATGTTTTCTTGTCCATTAACTTGGACTCTTGGGTTTTCTTTTAATTCCCCTTTTGCACCCATATACAATATCCTCTCCCTAGAGGTTGGTGATGCTTGCAACCCAGGTTAGTTGGCTCTATTTAGGATATGGGATAAAGCCTGGGTGCTGCTTTCCCCAATGTTGGTAACACGTCTACTTTGCAATGAGGATGCAAACTAAAGCATTTGTGTGCTGCTTGTTTTCAAATGCCTCACTTTAGTGCCCCTATTCTTCCCCAAAGAACAAATATATTCTCCTAGAAATCATTTGGAAAGAAGAATAGTTTAACTTGTGACAGCTCCAAGAACCATGGGATGCACCCCACAGTTCCCAGCTAGGTATGCCAGAGAGCAGTAGCTTATGCATGGCTTTGTGGTGTACCTTTGTGGCGTACATCTGAGCTAAGCAAACAGACACCAATCACCTGGGCTACCCCTACAGGGAAGGCATTCCCTAAGAGCAAATTTCCATCATGTCCATGCACTCTTGTAGGGAGCAGGACTCCCTTAAGCATACTCTGTCAACCTATTTCCACTTGCAAGTGCCAAACGCAGAAAGACAGCAGTGAGCCACTGTGGGGGCATTTCACTCAGCTGCTCTCAAGATCCCTCTCTCCAAAACACTTGAGTGGCCATGGGTGCATCCTTGGGAGCAGCTTCATCATGTTCCCAAATCTGATGCATTCAGGTGGAAACAGGTAGACAGACAGGGAAAGCACAGGCAGATGCTGCAAATGCATACTGTAAGAGACCAAGACCAAACCAAAGGTGAGGGAACATATCCCAGCCAACGGGTGCCAGTGCTCGCCACAATTATTACACAGAGTGGTGCTCATCAGTCCAATAAATGGTCCTTATTCTGTCTTTACAGGAATGCAATTTTTCACAGAGATGTGGCCCAAATTAGGGCCGCCGACTTCAGCACTTTCTTTCTTCCAAAGTTAAGAATTGCAGCTGTCTGTTACTATGTAAATGAGGGGGGAAATAACAGATTTTTTACACTGTTTTTTAAACAGACAGGATTACAGACTGGATTGTGTAATGAAACAAAGAATAGCTCCATGGCAGCAATGATTCTTCCTATGAATCATCTCCCCCTTCCCCCCCAAAGATCCTTCCCCTATTATATTTTTCTTAAAGGTAAATATCTTCTAAATGAAAAAGTGATGCTAGGCAGAAGGTTGTCCTTCAAAGTGGCTGAATCTGGCACTTTAGTATTTCTGATTGTATTTAATAAGTGTTGACTGATAATGGTTATTTACCTTTCCTGTTCCAGACAGAAACTGTATTTTAAACATAAGAATACACATTGTCAAAATTATAAAAACACCTCTCCTCTGAAGTACTAAATAGAAATAAAAATCATGTTGCACTTCTGATACTGCAAAATGGAATGGGGTGGAGGTATAGGCTAGATGGTGGCATTTTCTTTTGAGAGTAATGTTATGTTAACAGCAGCTATTAGTCAACAAAAATTACATATGGAGACAGGTTGGTGTTGCAGGAGCAGCCAACGTGTAAAGAACTTACAGTGTATAACATAGAAAATAAGAGATTTGGAAGTAAAATGTAAGTCATTTTTAAGAATCAAATAGATACAAAGCTTTATCCATGATGATGCATAGTGATTATTTTCACATAGCATATGTAAGTAATGCTTGGATAGTATTGGGTAAAATTGTTTCTCCTTTCTTTTCAACAGGCAGTTTTTACAGTAGTATCCTGCCTTGATCTTCAAGAAGGTACTTCTTTCTGAATCCTTTAAGGTACTTTCTTCACTTTCCCAACACAGTGCTTTTCTGCCTTGGGGAGGTACACATCACTGTTAGCAGCCAGGGGCTCTACTAAGCCAGCAAGTTATACTGTGAAGAAATGGTTCAGTTGCACAAAACATGTTTATCCAACATAGGTCTGACTATTCCACATGCTGCATTGAAGTAATCAAGGCAACTGTATTCTGTATAACAAAACACAGAGGCTGTGTTTGATTGGGCAGAGGGTAAAGGTAGGGAAAGAAGGGCAAAATATGGTATTAAGGTTTTATCACATTAACTGCCTGTTCTGTACACATAATGATGTACAGAAACCTCACTGGATGTTCCACCCTTAATTACAAGATCACGTCCTGTGTCTCAAACAGCAGTACTAGTATATCATACTTTTTGAAGAACCTTTGACCATAAGGTATAATATCTTGTAATGCTGTCTGATACTGTATCTCTGCCAATGTCCGTGAAATTCAGTTTTATGGAAATATGCATAGTAAAACACGCTTTTTGCCTCTCCAGGGAAGATAGAGACTTGTTTGGTCACTGGTAGAAGTTAAGGCAGCCTCAGGAATCTTCTAACTTGAGCTGACTGGGACAGCTTGGGGCTTTACTGTCCAGTCATCACAAAATCACAGCACACGCCTACTGTGTCTTGTCCCATCCTGCCCCATGACACCCCTGGATGATGCCAGCCAGCTATGTAAAAAAAGCTATTTAACATATCTCTTTGTGAGAGAACACATGGCTGTCTAGCTTTCTGTCCCCTTTGTACTATCAGAACACTGGCCAACATCTAGCCCAAAATACAAAAATTAAGAATAATTGTGAAAGTATAATGTGCCCACAGAGAGGTTCTTTTACTGATAGCTATGGTCCAGATCCTCAAGGGTGATAGGCACCTAAACAGGAGTTAGGCACCCAAGGGTCTTTGAGACTCCTGTGCCTTTCAATAGTGGTGCACAGAAAGGTATCATAGCATAAATTCAAAATCCAGCATTTGGAAACACTCTATGTCTGTTTATAGGAAATCATTTACAGTTCATGCAAACATAGTTAGAAATGTACGTAGCCATAACAATGTTTATGGTGACACAAAGCCCAAGCAAACAGATGTCCATGCCCCTTGTCACCTCACAAATGCCCACAGTTGTGAACACAACAAGAGGCAGTATACATTTGTGACTTTTTTCAGTGGATGTTTGTTTGCTTTATGGTAGGAGAGCATGGGGAGCTCATAGCTGTCTGCACTCTCCAGCCATCCTGGGCAAATGCTCCTGGGGCTTCAGGAGCCCCCATTTGCAGAGGCATGTCCTAGAAATTCCCCCCAGCAGGAGATTCCCTAGGCACACATATTGCAATGTTATGCCTCAAGTTGATTTCTCCTTTTGCAACTGTCCCTCCAAATTGGGCCCCTTAGACCTCAAGGAGTCTTTGGGATAACAGATGATGTCTGCGTTAATTAATGAAGTGTATTAGCTGTGCCAGGACACATCCTGGCATTGCTGGTCCCACTCCCAAGGAAAACTTCTGGACTTATGCTCAACACAGGTCTAAGGCAGCTACATTGTCTCATTTTTTGGTGTGAAACTAGTGCCTTTAAAGAAAACAGAACTGTTCTGTTATGTAGGTGCATAATACATCTGTGCTGATGGATTAGTCAAAATGCATATCTCTGGGAAGAGAAAGGTTTTCACAGAGCAATAACTAAATCAATAAAGATTGTGACAATTAAATTAATGTAGTTGTACTCAGCTGGAAAAAAATGTTACAAGATACTACACATGTGTAGAAAAAGAACTCCTGGGTGATGCTGTGTTATTTGAGAAACTATTTGTGACCGTGTAATTAAAGGTTATTGTAGTGCAAGCACATGCGGGGGCAGTGTTATGGTTGTGTGTTCAGGACTTAGTTTTGCAACACTTACTCATCTTGATGAGCACTTAACGCAAGTAGTCCCAGTGAACCCATGTTTTGGGGCGTTACAGGGCAGGCGCTTGCCCTTCTATTACAATCAGCTTATCCTTCAGTTGCTCTATAAATAAAATCCATCAGTGGAAGCTTCGGGCAGGAGCACTGCAAGATCCATCCTGGCCGCAAGTTACCTTTGGGAACATCTACAGCATCTCCGAACTGTACTAGGGAGTGCCATAGTGAAGCAAGGCACATACACACCAACTGTGCTACACCTAGAAACATATCCCATTTAGCCACTATTTGACCAATATTCTGTGTTATGGTTGTCCTTATTGCTATGCACCCAGTACCACTCTAAGACAGCTCCATTTCATCTATGTCTGGTTTTAGTGCTTACAGAGCAGGAAAGCTGTGCCTCACAATGATGCTTTCTGTCACAGGCCAGAGGCAGTGGCCATGGTCTTTGCGTCTTATTATTAAATTTGTTACAGGAATAGAAATTGTGTTAGACAAAGAATGACTGTCTCTACTTCAGCATGCTGACAATCTTTTGTGTATTTTCTTCCTTCAAATTAGGCACTATTTATACATATACACATATAATATATATAAGTGTGTGTGTGTGTGTGTGTGTGTGTGTGTGTGTGTATCTATATATATATACATATATATATATATCTGTGTGTATCTATATATATATACATATATATATATATCTGTGTGTATCTGTATATATATACATATAGATACACACACACACACACACACACACACACACACACACACTTATATATATTATATGTGTATATGTATAAATAGTGCCTAATTTTAAGGAAGAAAATGAGAAAGTTTAAAATTTTCTCTCTCAAAATTAGGCACTATTTATACATTCACACAGATATATGCACATATATTATATATGTGCATATATCTATAAAGATTGTCAGCATGCTGAAGCAGAGAGTCATATAAGTTATATAACTTATATATATATTACAAAATTTTATAACATTTGTCATTTTCTTCCTGAAAATTAGGCACCATATAAAACACTGAAACAAAGATACAGAAGGTGATATCTATTTTAAATAAGCACCCAAGAGAACAACAGGAATCGATTGCCTTCCATAAGTCCATGGTCAGAAATAAAGGTTGAAGAAAATCACATTGGAAACCTTGGGGATACTTTAAATGGGGAACTGGGGCTCGCTGAATACATATGTCCTCAGTGCAGGTTTCTATATTTGTCTGCAGGATGGGCAGGAGAAAGGGAGGGGAGAGGAGAGAGAAGCAGAGAGAGAGAGAGAGAGAGATGGATCAGTCTCAGTCTTTAAATAGACACACACAGACATACACAAGCACCAGGATTGTATTAAACAAGTTATTTTCAGCTACTTGTGTGGCTCACAGGTATCAGAGAAAAATCAAGTTATCATTTATGCACAGTTCTCTCTAGCAAGTAAAAAAGAATTTTTACAATCCACTATATTGGTTATATTTTTAGAACACTTTCTAAAATAAGTGCAGAACTCAATCCTGTTCTCTGATGCACATCAATTCATGCCCACATAGTGGGGGGAAAGATTGAACCCTAAGTGCCGATCATGACATTCTGCTGTGATAAAAACTGTTTCTGTTTTCTTTAACATTGATGCCTGGTGGTGAATGCCACCCGTGACATATTGAGGATAAGTATAACTTTCATTTTTTCATTTAAAGAATGCATACACTGAAAGTTATACTTATTTCTGAAAGTTATACAACTTAACTCAGCAGAGGGGGGTCCATTTTCTCTAGGTTTTTTAAGTTAGGGGAAAGTAGATTAAAGATGTAGATGTAGATACAGAGAGAGAATCCATATTCCCATAATCTGAAAACAGGAAGTCAAGTAATAAAAAAGAAAATTAAAATGAAGCTTGTTAATAGAAAGACAAACACAACTGATGTTACCCTGAACTCAGTGAAAGACTTAAGAACATGATTAAATCCATCCTTATGCAGCAAAGTTCATAAATACTCACCCAAATCACATTAACTTCCTTAATATGCCTAAAGCTGAGATCCTCAAAGAGTATTTAAAGGACTAACATTTATTTAGGTATCTAATGATTAGTGGGCACGTCTACAGAAGATGCTTTACTGCGAAGTAGATTAATCTCCTGTGTGGTAAATCATCACCATCTACACGTGCACAGCATTTACTGTGCAGTAAATTAGTTTTCTGTGTGGTTGGCTAGTGCCTGTAGATACAGACAGTAGACTTACCATGCAGTAGCTACTGCACAGTAATGCATGTGCAGACAGCTGACCGGGAGCAAATTGTTCTTGGTCAGCCCAGGTAGCAGGGGGAAAGGGAACTGTCTCTACCTGGGCAGCTGCCTGCTTCCCAGCCCTGCACCCCAATTGGCAGATTAGGGCGTGGGGTTGGGAGGCAGCTGCTTCAGAGACAAGACAGCTCCCCTTGCCCCCTCCCCACCCTGCCAGGGCCCAGGCCTGACCCTGGAGTCCCTTGCCAGCCTGAAGCAACTCCTGGCTGCTGTAGGGGTGCAGAGCAGGGCAGGAGTGGCCCTGCACTGAACTACTTCCATCGGGTGCATGTGTAGACACTCCCGGGGAAAGCTTACTGTGCCTTATTTTACTGCTCAGTAAGATTAAAGTGCATTAGTAACATGTACCGATGCACCCATTTGAGAAGTAGGTGCCTAAAAATGTTTGTTAATCTGCCCTGGTTGCTTTGCTGAATCTGGGCTAAAATAAATACGTATTCTCTCTGTCTCTGAGGACCCTCCATCCCAACTCACACAGTACTAGGAAGCTAAACCAGCTTCCCAGAATTCTCTCTCTTCTTGTATAGTCAGTAAAGCTTGTTTCACTGTCACTGAAATCCTGCAGCTATGGAGACAGGGTCCAGAATTGCCAAGAACCATTTAAATGAATTTCAGTCAATCATACCTGAGCCTCAGAAACAATGGTTGCATTTCCCATGTTAGATCTATAGTATTGTCTTCTTTAAAAGGAAGAATAAACAAAGCTTAATAGGATACAACTGATGTAATAAGGGCAGTCCAAATGGCAGCCAGTCCCCAAGCTGCCTAACTCCTTCAAATGTCCCCACTTTGCAAAGGACTTAACTATGGATGTTCCCACAGTTTCCACTGAAGTTAGTAATGGGAAAAATCCTATAGGATTTAATGATCATTATAATTATTAGCTTACACTGTACGTTCTCTGGAGCAGGGACCACCTCTTTGTTTTGTTTTTGTCCCATAATTAAAACAAGGAGTCTTGGTCCAAGAATGGGGCTTGAGGCATTACAGAAATACAAATAAAGAAAAGGAGAATGGACGATGAAGGATGAAGTGTTCTCTGCCACCTGGGAGAGAAGTCAACTGGCTGGGCCAAAGTATTTCCAATCAACAAGGAATCATCAGGTTCCCTCAGCCTCCCCCAAGCCCAGGAACAGCCTTTGACATGCACCAAAACCCACTTAGGCCCACTGGGTGACCCACTAATATCAAATCCCATTGAGCTGCAAGGCACTGAGCCCCTTAATGTGCTAACTCCTTGGGCTCTGTAAGGTCTTTAATGTTTTATATAATGTTAAAATGTTGCTCTCAAATAATTTTTTCAGTTGTGCAAATTATGTTCATCTTTAGCTTCAAGTAGTATGGCAGTCTCAGGAAGTATATTTTCTCTTGAACAATATTTTACCATGTGTACATGTCTCTCTGTGTTTAATATATAACTATGTAATGTATGTATAGTTATATGTCTAACAATATATAAATGTGTGCATGTATATATATACATATATATGCACACACACATCCTGTTTGCTAAATCTGAAGTAATTTATGTAATAATATACATAATGTATTTTAAGGATATACACAAAGAAGATTTTTATAATGCCACTTAGGATCTAGATTTAACTTAAACCACTACTTAGTCTATCTTCCTTAATAGGATACTTAAAAGGAATTTTATGACAACATTATCAGTAGCATTTTGCTGATAATTAGAATAACAATAATAATACTGAGATATTTTTTCAGTAATAATGGTGTTATTAATGAGATTTTTATGAAAGACAGACTTCTTTGGTATAATTATGAAAATTGATCTTTTGCATTTTACTTATTCACTGAAATCAGATAAGTGGCTTAACTACATGTATTATTTCTAATAAATATTCAAAAGAATGCATTTAAACAAGGCTCCTCATTCTATTCTTGCTCATATTCCTTGCATTTAAATAAAAGTGTAATTGCTCTGCTTTTTTAAACTGCTAGTTTGGATTAGCTGTCTAACCTGTACAGTGTCGCTGTTTGCTGTTTGCATTTTTAATAGCTTTATTACCATTTGGTGAAGCCTTAATTTCTGACTCCCTTGAAGAGTCCTGCCTTTAAGTCAGCTCTACAATTTAACCAGCAATAATCTGTCAAGATAAGATAAAGACCTACACCAGATGAAATGCGGTATTTTTGTGTAGCATTCTGTCATTGTTAAAGGAAAGATCTGAGTATGTCAAAATGTAACACCTGAAAGTTTAATAAACTTTGTAGCATAATTTTACAGTTCACATTTTGAAATAAATGGTTCCAGAATACATTAGCTTGTTCACTAGTGAAATCAGTTAAATATGTATATAAATATGTTTGGGTGAAGGGAGCCAGCAGTTCTTCAACAAGATTAAAGTTCTTTCATTTTCCAAGCATCAGAATAAGGCACTTTTAAAAAGAAATTTGAACTTCAATTCAGTTTCATTAACTCTGCAGTTGCCTTGTAACTGCTAGCATAATTGGCTAAAAAGTTGCTAAAAGGGTTCTTTTAAAAAAAGTACAACTAGAATGTGAAAATCCCATATTTTCCAGACTTTGCTATTATTGCCAGCATTACAAAGTTTTCTTTTCTGTGCAGCTAATGGTGATGCAATTTAACCACAGTGTATTTGACTTCTCTTTTCTTGCTAGAATAATATAGTTCTGTAGATTGAATGTTCTTATTTGACTGCACATACATATGATTTGTTATACACCTAAGCCAAGATTTTTAAAAAGACATGCTTAAAGATAGGATCCTAAATCCATACTTAGGCACTGCAATAAGGGACCTATTTTCATTAAAATGCCAAATACTCAGTAGTACTCTATGCAATACCAGAAATAACTCCACAGAACACCTGGTTTTCAAAAATGCTGAGTTCCTGCAGCTCCCATTCAAGTCAATGGGAACTACTGGGTTCTCAGCCTATTTTTTTAAATTGTTCTTTTTGCTTAGGTGCCTAAATATGGACATGGGAGTCTAATAGGGACTATTACAGGTATTTTGCAAATAGTAATATGACTTATCAATAGCTGTTCTCAGAGCTCTGGAGTTCTATGGAAAATTTGCTGGCGATGTGTGGTCAAACAACGGCAGTTCTTGTGCTTGTTTCTAGCTTCTAAAGTGTGTTAAAAGAAGGTAAAAACCATATGGTTTGCCAATATTACTTGTTAATGTGTACAATTGTCATAGTTTCCATAGGGATGTGAGGCAATTGCAAGTAAAAGGGAAGACGGTCTGTACAACAGTCTCACTATTACCATGTAGCCAATGTTATGAAAACCTTGGAGAAAGAAACATGTCCTTAGGGAAGCTAAATAAATTTATGACTCAAAGGGCAGGGATCTTTTCTATTTGGAAATGTATGACAGCAGAGGCTGTAGGTTCCAGTTCAACATAGCATTTAATGACATGCTTAAGTTTACACTTGTGCTTAGAAGCCGATCTAGGCTACAAAGGCTTCGCTGACATGGCAAACTGGGTAGACCTATAGTAGTAAAATCCCTGAATGGTGATTCTTATGTTGGGAAAAGGAGTTTCTGTGGATGCGATACTACCATTGCCCAGAACAGCATAAACAAAGAACACTTTTCCCAGTATAAGTTGTCTCTATGCCAAAGGTTTGGCCAACATAATTATGTTGAGTAGAGGTATAATTTTTCTGTTCCAACTCCTACCCAACCCACTTTCACCAGTAAAACTGTATAGTATAGAGCTGGCTTAAGGACAATGAGCATGGGGCTCCCAGTAAACTGAGGTAAACTGGACTTAATCATGTACTTAAGTTCTTTGTGGCCTTAACGTTGGTATCTCAAAATAGTTTCAAAACCTGGGACTGAATATCTAGAGCCCGTCCATCTTAGCCTTCTAGGGAAAACAGCCAAACAACAAAACCTGTGCGAGAATTTGATTGGAGACTTTTGTGTCTATGACTACTTGCTTCTGGCTTCATATTGGGTGTAATTTTCTGATTTTTGTACCATGGTCCTTTTAGGTTGATGATCTGATTGTGTGTTTCAACTAAAGGTGTGAAAAAATTATTACAATAAAAGGCCCCGACTGAAACAACCACAAGAAAACCAGGGGGCTCCTGGATCAGTAACAAGCTCATTCAGGAACTCACAATAAATATCTGACAGCCGTAGTGAGGAAAAACTTGTGGCAATATTTTTTTTTAAGAATTACATGGCAGAAAAAAAATAACAAACATTAACAAGTTTTTCCATGCCATAAACAATGGTGATCTGGTCATAAGCCAAAACCTGACAAGGCTCCAAGATTGAAAAGGGTTTCTTTGAGTCTGTCTTCCTGGTATAATTATCATAGGTTCAGAGGAACCAGATCTGGGGTGTTGTAAAACTCAGCACAATGACCTTGACAGACAGCCAGATTTCTGTTTTCAGCCAGTTTAGGGTTACTATAATCTCATTATTATGCTTGAAAGACGACAAGTAATAGAATCTCAGGTAGCTGTTCTGTCTTTACTCAGCCGCATCTTCTCTTTTATGCCGATTTCCCTTGATTACCTGAACTAGTGAAGCTCAGTTTTCAACCACTTATCTTCCAGAAATAATCATCTGATCAGCCTTACAAGGTTCTCACTGCACTCAACGGTTTTAATGGGTCAAGCGTTAAATTAACCCTTTAACCATATCCCTAGAGAATACAAAACTTATTAAACAGCAATTTACTTTTCAATCTTTGTTAACTTTGCAAAGAAGAAGACTTCATTAGCCAGCTGTGCTTGTTGTCTTCTCTTTCACTGTCCCGCCTTACTGCTTTTTTGATTTTGGGTAACATGCAAACAAAATAATTTTAATCACCTGATGCTCTTGGAAATGTCCTCCAGTTTTTCTTGCTTTGAGAATTCATCAAATGTAGCCACAAGAAGCACTGTGAGATTTTTACCTTCTCTTCTAAGGCAACATGTGTACACCTTACAAAGGCTCAATGAATTATTAATTTCACTTTATGGAAAAAAACACCTCTATTAGAAATGTGACTCATAGATCAGCTGATCCTATATTACTTTCAGCTTTGAAGGGTTGGTGTAACTCTTACAAATCGAACTCTGAAAAATAAAAGGCCTGCAGCCTTCACATGCTTGAAAAGCACAAAGTAAGGGAGGTTGTTTACCTTTGACTACATCATAGCGCTTACATGGTACTACTGCAGGTCCTGATTTTTGTAGGCATCTCTTTTCTGCATGAAAGCAAATTTAAGCACGTCTGCTTCACCTACCACCCTTTTTAAAAACACATATAGGGCAGCCCTCTGGGTCCAGAACCCATGTAAATGGAAGAGGCGGGCTGAAGGTAAGCCTCAGTGGGTTTAACCCTAGAAGAAGCTTCAACCCTTCCCCATAATCTGAGTTTGTATTGACTTTTGGTACTAAGGAAAACATTTTATTGGGAATCAGCAATGGATCCTAAAAAAACCCTCCAAAATAATTGTGTAACATGGATGCCTAGAATACAGTACTTACTCAAGCCACATACAGATGTTCATTTCTGCTGGCAAGAATTTCTCTGAAATGTTGACCGATTGAAAAGCAGCCTGGGAGCTGTAGTGTAGATGCCTCTGGCTGTAAAGCTACACAAGCAAGCTCCTTAGCCAGGGAGCAATAGAGGGCTTCCCCCCTCCCTCTTCAGGGAGTCTATTACTTGACAGCCTGTCCTCTCCCCTGCCTGGGAAGAGGGCAGGCTGTCAATAGGCAGTCCTCCCTGAGTTTTATATTGCCATGTGTACAGCCCAAATGGGCTGCACACAAAGCTGGAGGCATGGGGAAGCAGGACTGGAGACAGCTTCCCCAGTCCTGGGTCCCTGCTCCCTGACTTTTAAGATCACCGCAGATACTGCCTATCTGAGTAGCAGGTGTGGTATAAAAACCTGCAGGGCTGTGAATGGGATGGGGATCACTTTCCCAGCCAGAGTTTATGGAACCTAGCTCTGCAATCCCCACCCCTCCAGTATTTGTGGTGACACAGCATTTAAAGCCTAGGAGCTGGGGACTGGACTTGCAAATAACCTCCCTGAACCTTCTGCCCAATCCCTGGGAATCTCTCACAGCTGCAAGGCTGAGCAAGCTTGGGCAGATGAGACAGAAAAAAAATAAACAAGTTTCTTCATTGTCCATAGAGAATGGAAGTTTATATAGGGGACATTTCAATGTATGAGAAGAGAAGAAGAACATAACCTAAGGTCAAATTAAGTCCTTTAAAAGACAAGTTGAAAAATAAAATTAGAGAAAAAAGTATGGTACGGCAAACTAAACTTGAGATCTTTGAAAACCAAATTTGTCAGACTTACATTTGTGACTGACAGAAGGGCAAAGAGAAGGGAAATAAAAGAAAATGATAGCTGAGATACCTTCATTTCAGAATTTATGTACTTCCTAAGTACAATACAACTTTGAAAGCAACTCATACCTAGCTTGTCCTTAGAAGATTAACTACTTTATAAACTTCTAAAAATAAAATCAATGCACATACATTGGACAAAACAAAGAAGCATGCTTCTAAAGTTTTTGTTGGGGGAATTAATCAATTTAGATGGGGATGATTATCAGCTCTTCACCTTTGTTCCAGATGACTTTCAGATTTCAAGAAGAGGAGCCCAATGAGGTGGGGGCTGTAAGGGGAGAGAGAAAGAGAGCCAGTATGCATGCATGAGTAAGTGTGCAGCTATAGAAGAGATCTGCAAAATATTTTAAAATTTTGATCATTTCAAGCAACTCATTAAATTAGTATTAACTAAAAACTTAGACAAGGTACCATTTCAATTATAAGTTGTTTTGTTAAAACTAGTGGGGAATATTCACCAGGGAAGTATTTATCATTAGGTGCTGGTTGAACCCATTAGTTTAAAGTGGTTTAGGTTCTACTTGAAAAGCAAAATTATATTAAGTAGCACCCACAGACCATTTCAAAGTGTTCTTTAGACTTGAGCAGTGGGATGATGTATAGGATTTTCTAGTAAACACAGAAAAGTGAAGCCTTAAATGGCATCTAGGAGTTTTTAGAGAGAGAACGGATATATGTAAAAGGGGAAATTTATATGGCAAAAAGCTTAAGGAACATTTTTATATGGGAAGACTAATTTGCAAGGATATATGCTCTTTTCCAATGTTAATCGTTTTCTTACCAAATCAGTGGGATTTCTCATGTGCTTAAAACAGACTTTCTTAATTGGGGCCTACACTAGAAAAGAGCACTGAGAGCAAATGAAAAGGTATTACTGGACAGGGCTTTTGCAGTTTAATCAAATCCGCCCCTAATGAGAGATGGAGCTTAAAAGTCTCTGCAAATTTCTCTGCAATGGTGCCTGCAGAGGTCTGGGAGGCTTGTTTTGATGTGCTGTAATTACAGCAAGTCAGAGCAGACTCGATTAATCTGCTAATTAGCATGCTCCAGCAGCCCCAGCACCTCATGTATTTAGCATCCCCATGCTTCAAAATGGCGGTGGGGGCGCTTTGACTAGAGCTCATCAAATGAGATCAAATGAGCTCTAGTCAAAGCGCCCCCACCGCCATTTTGAAGTGTGGGATGCTGAACACATAAGATGCTGTAGGCACCTTAATTAGAGCAGTTATCAAGAACCACTCTAATTAAAACCCCCCCCCAGCAACCCCTGGAACATGTGTAAGGATGCACATAGATTCCAAAGCTGATTCAGAATCACACTGAACTTACAAGATCCACACAAAGACTCCATAGGTGGATTCATGCATGGGCCAGTGAGACCCAGGCTTAGGGGCCCCTAGGTGCCTGGGTCCCTTCAGGAAATGGTGGGTTTCCCCTTGCAGGCAGGCAGTATTCCAGCCTGCAAGGGGTCCTGCTTGAGGCTGCCAGGAATGAGATGCAGAGGGCAGCACCTGCACGTGTGTGGCTGTACGTGGCCAGAAACACAGTCGGGCAGTGTGGGAGCAGATCCTTGCAGGTAAGTGTAATAGGAAGAAGGGGTGTGGCAAGGAGGGGTATGGTGGGGCAAATTGAGGCCCCCCATGGGGAGGGGGGGAGTGGGACAGAGACAGGGACTGGGGAACCAGGCTCAAGGCAGGGGCTGGGATGAAGCTACAGGTGGCTTATTCAGGGGGCATGGGAGGAGGAGGAGTTGCTCCTCACTGCTGCATGCACCCCCAGGGAGGCATGGGGGGCATAAACCCCACCCCCAGATTTATGCTCAGGGCAGGTGCAGGCTTCCCGCTGTGGGCTCAAGGCTCTCTGCTCTGCTTCAGGAGCCCTGTGCTGGCTGCGCGCCCCTTGCCCACCTGGCAGTAGTGGGAGTGTCAAGTAGCACCCTCCACTATCAAGCTGGCAGGGGGTGTGCAGCCTATGTGGTGCCCCCAGGGCAAAGGCAGCAGAGCAGAGAGCCCTGAGCCCACAGGGGGAAGCCCACATCCAGCCTTGCCCCACTTGGATCTGCTCTGGCCATGGCGATGGGAAGGGGAGAGGGCATGGAGGTCTTCCCCACCCTTGGCTGCAGCAGCACCAGGAGAGGAAGGGGCTCCTCCCCCTGCTGGACTCCAGGTCCCATGGGGGGAGGGGACCTCCAATTTTGTGTTTGCCCAGGGCCCCAGTAAATCTTCAGGTACCTCTGGAAAACTATCCCCATGTAGACTTTGTAGAGCCTTTGAATTTTAGCTTCTGTGGACAAAAATTGCATCTGCCTATATGTCGGTAAAGAGTCAGCACACTGTAGGTCTTTCTTTAATGCAAAACACTCGTAGATTCCAATAGCAGCAGAGTGTATCCTCAGAAATAAATCCATTTCATAATCTTCAACAATATTACTTTTCCTTTTGCAAAAAGATGACTTTTGTTTATTTTATGATTTTTATATCTTTTGATTTATAACAAATTAACCATTGGACATGGACATTGGAATAGAGAAATGTGGACTTAATGGTCTTAGTTCTATGATCCTAATCCCTTTATCTTGTCCACACTCCAACAGATTCATTCATTCATTCATAATCTGCTTCTGCTAGTGACGGCATGTAGAAATTTAGAACTGCTTTCCCATAATAAAGACCCCCCAAAACAGAGAGTGTGGTTCTGTAGACAAGGTGGTGTTTTGGGACTCAGGAGACATAGGTTCTACCCCTGCTTCTGCTGCTGATCACCTTTGGGACCTTGAATAAATGGCTTCTTTCCTGTTTCTTTGCCTGTCCTTCACCTCTCTTGTCTATATGTACAACAAGCCACCTGGGACAAGAAATAACCCCTAGAAGGTGTAACTCAAGTGTCCAGCACAAGGTGCTATGGATAATTGATAATACAATAATGGCCATTGCAAGTATGAATCCATCTTGTACAAACAACCGAGATGCAGGGAACTGCAAAATTGTCCCTCCCTCAGCACCCCCCTGCCTCCACTACATATATCTGGGGTGTGACATTACTAGCATTTAAAATTAATTCTTCATTTTATTTAATAGAAAGGGTACAACATAGATTCTAATCAACCATGGGAAATGATGAAAACATTAATTTAAAAGAAAAACATTACTGTTTTTTATATCATGAGGTAATGAAGGCATTCCTTCCCCATTTGTATTAGAAATCCCCATGGAGACTTTGTATCAATCAATGAAGGAACAGGTTCTTGGTCTTTTGAAACTCAGTCTCCTATCTAAACAGAGAGACCTAATCAGTCTCCTATCTAAATTTAAGAGTCTGAACTGTTTTTTTTTAAGCAGATACTAAGTGTAAAAAATCCTGTGGTACCCAGTTATTTATTCAGCTAATGAGAAATATTGTTGGAAGAATTATAAACCAACGAAACCTAACTTAACATGCGTTATCCACAGCAGAATGGTGAGACATTTTATACTTCAAAATGTATATGTATCCATGTGCAATTTGCCAGGCCCCACTTTTACCATTCAACCTGCCCCATTAATCCCACAACATGCTCTCATTACACTCTTCCAAAGACAGTTTCAAATAGTCAAAATGATGACTGAATAAAAGTTGCATGATGTGAGTCACATGGATTATATAAACTGGACCAGAAAGGTCTTTTTAGAGAAGCTACCAACAAAGCAACTACTGTAGTTTCATGTGGAGTTGGATGTTGAGGTTCTGAATATTCAAGAAAATCATTGTTCTCTCCCTGGAAATTATCTCTGATCACTCCACAAAAGTATGGAATATTTTGTAATGTACCTTTTGGCATAGTCCACCACCCAAGTTTATATACCTACAAGGGTGTTTCAAAAGCTAATGGCAATTTCAAAATAAAACCATTTTGTGTGCAGTGATCATTTACTGAACCACATCACTTCTTTTTATAGTTGCCCTGCTTTGTAACAGTTATTCTAGAGAATCATAGGTTTCTTTATTCTGTTCTCAGAGAAGCTTTTTTGGTGCTGTGACAGCCACTCTTGCACTTCAAGTTGCATCTCTGCATCCCTAGTGAATTTGTATCCACAGAGCCTCCTTCAATGGTCCAAACAGATGATGATCCCTTGGCACAAGAAATAGGAGTGTGGGGTGGATGTGGCAAGATTTCAAAAAGGCCAGTTTCAAGAGTCACCCAAACACTATGTGGCCTCACATTGTCATGCTGGAGAACACCTTGCCTGAGCTTCTCATGCTGTTTGGTCTGAATAGCTGGCTTTGTTTAATTTTGGAGATTGTGGCCATGTGTAGACAAAATGAGGGGCATATGCACACAACACTTTAAAGTGGGCTAAATGCTTTTGCACCGCTTTAATGGTGTTGGTGTTTGCACTCCTTGGCAGTGTATTGCGCATGAATTACAGCCACTGTAGCAAATTCAGCGGTGTAACACACTTTAGATGACCTGGGGGTGCAGCAAACTACAGCTCCTCCAAGGAGTTGTAGTTTGCTGCCCTACCAGCCACAGAGCAAAGCGCCGGGCTCTGGGCAGCTCAGGGGCTCTGCAGGTAGCCTGGCAGCAGCCTGGCAGTGTTCCCTGCTGCTATGTAGTCTTCCACTTTCTCACAGACATACAGCATAGGCAGCCATTTTGCCATTAATTTTTTTAATACTCTCATAAACCCTGGAAACATTTACCCCCGAGGTTAGTTTGAGAAAAGCAACCTTCTCCCCTCCCTGACAACTTCTACAGCTCTACTAGGCCTGAGACAGATGGAATAGCGGATGAGGTTATTCTCAGTAGTTTTCCCGTTCTCAGTAGTTATCAAACCCCATAAGTCTCACTGCACAATTGCTACAAAATTTTCAGAGCTCCCTATGACAGCTCTATAGTTTTGAGTCACTGCTACCGTCTCAATGACGCTGACATCTGAATTTTCAGGGAAAGTGTTTTCTTTGGTCCCCTTCCATCTGCAGAATGGCTTTATTTCTGCTCCTCAAAGGCCCTTCAGATAAAGACTGTAGTCTCTACCTGGAGTCCCCTAGATGTTGCCCAATAGGAACAATTGTTACCAGGATCCCCGTGTTAAAAAAAAAAAAAAATCTATAGGAAGCATTAAATGAAAAGGCCCTGTCTCAAACAGCTTACAAGTTTAGCATTTTGTAGACTAAACTGAAACAAATACTAAGACATTTGTTATTGTGGTGGCTGTTGTTTTGGCAAACACTGGGAAATTGGGAAACTCCAGTGATAAACTTTTGATGATACACATATGAATATATCCATACTGAGCTACAAATCAAGGAATTGGTAAATTGGCCCCAAACTAGGGGTGTGTGAAGCAGGCCGTATTCAATTTGGATTTAGATTTGGCCCAAATCGGGGACAATGATTCGATTCGGATCACTGTCCCCAATTCGATTCAGCCAAATCTGAATCTTAAGATTTGAAGCTGATTTGGAGAATCAGCGATTTGGCCATAGACACAGCTTTAAATGCTTTTTCCACGTATCTCAAAGTACCAGGCGTGGCTTGTGAACACTACAGTGCTGGGGTGGATGGAGCACCCCACAGGAGCATGGGGACCTCCCTGCATGCTCAGTGACAAACCTGGAAGTGGACTGGAGGTACTCCTCGTCCACTTCTGGGTCTGCCAGTGAGTGTGCAGGGGTCCACTCCCCACACTCCCTGGCTTGGCAGTCAGCTGCAGGGGGAACCCAGGTGCCCCCCCCCCCCCAAACCCAGGAGGCACCAGTCACCAAGCCAGGGGGTGCAGGGGGCCCCCCTGCACACTCCCTGGCAGACCTGGAAGTGGACCAGAAGTACTTCTGGTCCACTTCCGGGTCTGCTGCCGAGTGCACTGGGGACTCTCCTGCAGTCCTGTGGGATGCTCCATCTGCCAAATCTTTCCAAATCTCTCTGAGTTGATTCAGAGGTTTCCAATTCAATCTGGAGAGAAGGGTCTCCTGTGTATCAAGCAGAGAGGGAGATACCTAACACATGATAATCAGTGAGATACTTTACTTTTACAGTCATTCATATAATTGCCAAATGAAGAGTTCAGTCTTACCTGTGGAGATGAGACTCTTGCACAACTCCCCTGAAGGAGTAGCTCCAAATTCTTCCATCAAACCTGTGGTGCTTGCTCCTCCCTTCCCTTGGAACATGCAGCAGATCCAGCCCCAAACTCCTTGGCTTCCTGAGATCCACAGAGATTTATTCGCTGCTCCAAGGAATATAAACAGCTAAGTCTTTCTCAATGATCAGCTACATTCAAACCACTTTTAAAAAGGAAGTTCCTCAGGGGGCAGAAGAACACCACTAAAAATTCATAGGTTCATAAATTCACAGAGTTGAAAGCCTGTAAAGACTCATTAGGTCCTCCAGTCTGACGCTGTGTATAACAGAAGTTACTACATTTCATCCAGGTAACCGTGTACTAAGCCCAATGAAGGGACAGACAAAATATGAAAAGCGATTCAATAGCAGGTGTACTGTGGAACAGCTGATGCATGGTAACCTTTGCATGCCTGTAATTAACCCACAGTAAGTGACGTTTAAACCAGAGCAATTTAGCCCCATTTCATTTAGGTCTAAGCTGCCCCAGTTTAGCTCTAGTTGTTTCATGGTAAGTCCCTCCTCCATTAATGTATTTGAATTTGATAGCTTCTCCATACCGTATTTCCTGTTTACTAGGATAAACAATAAAAAATGCAATGCTTAGTCTAAAGGTAAGGTAAGGAGGGACAAATGAGGTTTCCGTCTATCCTCTGGCTACCCAAAGTTGGGAAGTGTGGTGACAACACGGGTGACCTGCCTGAGCTTGCTTTAATTTAGTCAGCACAAGTACCAGCAGAGAAGAGGTCTTCAGTCTTCACAGTGCAGACTGAATGAGCCTGCTAGGGATCCTATATACTGGGTCATTTGTACACAATAGCACATTTTTATCCTGGGCCACCACTTCTTCACTGCTTTTGGTCCTTAGCCAGTGAGTTTAAAGCCAGCTGGGGTAGATCTGCCTGTGCTGCAGTCACGCCGCCTGACTTCAGTGCAAACAAAACTTGCATCTTCATAGACCTTCCAACCCTGTAGTATAAAGGAATCCCTAGACACAGAAAGAGATGTTTGCAGATGTGGAGAGTGTAGGGCACATGGGCAGGAAAACACTTGTTCCTTGCATGATTCTTGGGTTTGTACCTGGATAGAGGGAGAATGATTAGGTCCATTCTTGGCTTAGTCTTCCCCAGTAAACCAGGGAACCTAAAATAGGTGCCCTTGTCACAACTTCCTGGAGCAGTTCTTCCTTTGTATCCTACCACACATCTCATTCTAAGTGACATTAAAAACTTTATGCCAATAATTCTGCTGCCCTGGTGATCAGATTACTTCTGTTACCATAATGATACCTGATCAGTGCTTTTCTCCATGAACTGAGACCTGTCATCTCTATTTATACGTAGGAAACTGATGGAACCCTCTTTGTGGTGCTCGTACAGAAAATGAAATGAAGTCTCTGTATACAAAAAAGGTTCATCTGGTACTTCTTTTAGCAATTCAGCCACTTCACCTAATGTCAAGATTTCTTTCTTAATAGCCAATTTTATAAATTCTAGAATGTTAATTACTTCAGATGAGACCATAGGGCTCAATGATGAGGTCAATGACCTTTAACCTTTAAAACTTAGGTTGCCATAGTGACTCAAATCACCCTCATTAGTTAGATAAACTCAAAATAAATAAAATCTGGTATCGTAAAGAAAATTACATTTCTGGGTTATAGACAGATTTCATTATACATCCATTTCAAACACACAAAGTAATTCCTAATTAAGAAAAAAGCCTAGTCTCAAAACACAAAATATTTCCAAACAGAAGTCGCTTTTGGTTTAAAACAAAAAAAAAAGTTGTCATCACTGTAGCCTTGAGAAGTCTGGTGTTCAGCTATTACGTTTCATAAGGGAATGAAAAATGAATATTGCAAAGTTTTCCATTAGGAACTAATATTCCACAAAGCCTGCTCACCCCGGAGTTTACAACCTTCAGCATAACATTTCCATGTAGTATAAGTTTGTTTGGAAAATAAGTCCCCTTTTTGTTTGAAGTATTTAATTACCTAGATAGAGGAACCAAATGAAATGAAAGATTTATGGATCCCTGTTTCTCATAGTGGAGGAGAAAGTGATCTGTTTGCAGGAGTTATATTTTCAGGCACTTTGCTGAGACACCCCAACCCCCCTTAGTTGCTGACTGTAAAATAAGAAAACTATTACCCAGCTGGGGTAACAATAGGCTCCCACAGTGCTTTTCTGCTCAGCCCGCAGCTGCCAGTGAAAGTGGAAACTACAGCAGCAGGATAACATTCTTTTCTTACAGCCTGTTTCTATGGACAAGGAGCCCTCCCACTGATTCAATGTATTTTCTATGCAAAACTGTAGAAGAAGTGACATTTTAAAAGTTTTGACCTTTGTTTTTTTTCTCTTTTTTTTGCGTGAACTGAGGCATACATTTTTTAAACCTTCTGACAGGGTGTCTGTTAGGAACAGCAATAGCCATTACTGTAATAATAAAATGTTTCAAAATTTGAAAATTCTATATTGAATATAATGCACAGATAACCTTTGTCTGGAAAATGATAGTGATGAGGAATATGGAACTACCTCTTTTATTGTTGCAGAAAAACAGATGATGATGATGACAGATTTCATATGCCTTTGGGAAACAGTATCCTTGAAGGCTGTATTTTTATTTACTGATTTCAGATTTCCTTTTAAGATAATATTTTTAATGTATTTGATCTGTACACTCCCCCCTCACCTTGCAAAAGCATCCTAAATATTAGTCAGTTAATAGTGCATGTTTAGAGCAAGAGTAGTAGTCACCAACATAATAATAAATATTGTATCTCAGTGTGGGCCAAGTTGTATTTATTTTATTTTATATTTTTTAAATAGCATGACTCACAATCTGGTTAAGAGAAAGACACCAAAATTAGCCTTCAGGTTAACAGATCAAATAACACTAAATCCTATGAAAGGATAACAAGTTAATCACACTTTCCAAGACAGAAGTAAAATAAATAAGGACTATTCAAAAAAGAATAGTCATTAAAGTGAATGCAGTGTAGGTTCCAAAACCAAGCCTGGTAGGTTAATCTATTAGAGAAGCTGCCATTTACTACCAGTTCCCTGTGCCAGCTATAATCACTAGATAGCACCAGCTTACTCCTATGTTCACTGAAGGCAATTGCTTACTGTATGTCCATTCATCTATCCGTCTCTTAGGACCTAACCTGCATTCTTCCCATACTCGCATCTCCCAACAAATCCATTGGAAATTTCTGCTGACAAAAACAGTGAAGGACTGGACCCGCAGAATAGTAGTAATAATGAATCTTTAAAGATATTTTAGAATTCTGCTCCACTCCAGGAGTAGAAAATCCTATATTTTAAACATGTGACTGAGTTGAAGAAGAGCCCAGATATATACACACCTGGGTAATCTGAACATAGCAGCAAATACTACACAAAATCATTTCTTCCTATATATCAAATCCTGTGTAACAAAATCCATCATTAGGCAACTGCGTTAAACAATCATTCATCTTTATCTAGTATTCATTTCACTGCGACCATTAAAAGACAGTTGAACCCAGCAAAAAAACCAGGAGATTAAATGTTAATATATATATTTCTTACTAAGAAGGCAGCCAGAGCCAAACAAAGCATTAGTTTCAGTCTTAATTCTCTATTTCCTGCCTTTTATTGGATGGACATTTTGATATTGTTTTTTACTACATTTCTCCTTCTCATCTTTTTGTGTGTCAGATAAACTAAAAAAATATACAGGAGCACTTTCATAGACCACTTTAATGATGACTTTAGTCACTATAATGATTCTGATAAAGCCAACAGGCATTCATCTTAGAAGTGTTCCCCATGGATTTAACCACACAACTCTGAAGAATAAGACAAGGAAGTTATATGATTGGTGCCCTGATCCTGAACTCACTGAAGGAAATAGGGGAGTTATGTCATTGCCTCAAATGGGAGCGAGATCAAGTCCTAATTCTGTGGATCTTACTGCAAAAGCCCATTCCTAATCTATTGTGTTAATAATAATTGTTTAGAGAGGTAGATAGCCATGTTAATCAGGAGTCAGGCAGAAAACAGGGTAGATTTGCATATTTATATAATAAGTGAAAATACATAGCATAAACTTCCATAAGCAAAGTGCTTACTTTATCCGATGCTATGAATTTTTTAAACATCATTTTTTGATTTCTGTAATATAATATGCAAATATACCAATAGCAATAATAAGCCAAGAGCTCTTTCATTCTCCAGGACAATATATTATCCTGGACAGTTGGCTGTTTGAGATAAATGGCATATCCCCATTTGTACAGAAGAGCCAAATGTCTGGCATGACTCATGCCAGAGAGGCAGCTGTTCAGTAGGAAAGTAGTTGTGGCATACTAAAAAGCCGGAAAAACTGAAGAGGATAGAGAGAGTTAAAGGTGGCACTAGAATGGTGTGAGAGAGGGTCTCTGGGGTAAGTAATGCATAACAGATTATATTCATTAAAACTCTCTATCATCACCAGAAAAAGTCAACATTTGCCTACAGTTACTACATCCAGGATACCATGAGTTTCAGCTGTTCTTAAGACAGGTGATAATTGTAGTGTCTCAGATGCAACTGTTTGGTAAATGGTACTGAGTATTTACCATATAATACATATAATACACGTGTAATTTCCCTAGCTCAGAAATATCCAGAACATTGAGAGGGCACACAGAAATGATGTCCTGCAGCAACAGCCACCTTAATAGGGATGGTGGCAAATCTTTTGTAGAACATTTGCCAAATAGATCATGATAACTTGGTTGGAAGTTTTCAGATTTATGGCATGTAAACTTGCAAATAAACTGATCCTTGCCCAGGTGAATAACTTCAGTCACCTACAAAGTTACTCACATGCTTAACTGTTTATAGGACCAAATTCCACAGATGCTTTTAGTTTGGGTAGTATAAATCCTCAGGAAAATTCACATTTTATACATATGTAGCTCCTCCCGGTCTTGCTTCTAAAGCCCATGGCCAAAGTATTTTATCAGTATTAATGAACTGAGCTTCAGATATCCATCTGAAGTAGCTACTAATGCTCATCTGCCACATGCAGAAATGAAAAACAAAAATAGCAAAGTGTCTGGCTCAACATCAGATAGGAAGTACATGGCAGAACTTGGAATAAAACCTCATTCTTCTAAATAGCAGCCTAATGCCACATGATGATCTTTATCCGTGGTCATTGCTATCTAAGCACAGGAGATGATAACTTAAATCAAATATGTTTACCCTCTACATTTTTTAAATCAATAACAAAAGAAATGTAAGTCATATAGTATAAGGCATATAGTGAATTACTTGCCAAATTGAGAGGTATTTTAGTTAATAAAATTTAAGCAAATTATTTGTGTGTCAAAAATTGTAAATGTTTTTCATTTGCATGAAATATGCAAACAAAACCTGCTGTTGTGATGAGTTATTTAGTTCCAAATTACAGGACAAAGTGACTTCACTTGTATAAAGTCTTGAAAAAGAGAGTGCACACTACAATGCACACATTGGCACAATCTTAACTAAAGTGCATCCATAGAAAGAGGAGGATTAGGATCTTCATGGAGTATCTTAGAAGTCAGGGTAGTTGGGTAAGCTAGCTTAGTGGTTTGGTAATAGGATATGGATTCTTGCAATTCTGTGTTTTGAAGGGTTCAGATTCTTTGGTGGGGGCAAAGGTTTCACTTGCCTTTTAATGGGCATTGAGTGAGTTTCTTGAGCTGCAACTTTAATAGATAAGCATATTTTAGAAACTGAAAAAATAAATAAATTAAATATATAGGTCACCAGTTCAAATCACACAGGTCAGCAGAGTCCAATATCTATACCTATCATCTAGCTGGTGTTCAGTGACCTGTATATAGTAAGTTGGTGGTCACATTCCATTTCCTAAAGGACAGCTGTCCCCTTCACAAAGCTATCACAAGTGGCACTACCCTCATGGGCAGAGAGGATAAGACTGAATGGGCACAGTGTATGATCTTTCCTCTCACCTCAAGGTGGAGTTCTTTCAGTTGGAAGAAAGGGTGGAGGGGAAGCCTCAGCCTCTATCCTTACAAAGGAGCATATACTGCACTTAGTTAGCCAGGCAACCTTCACTGAGACACACTTCACACGAATTAATAAATAAATACATTCAGTGAGTGTTCTAAATTGCACAGGCTTCTTAGTTTTCCTGAAGTTATCTGCAAAAGTATACCAAATGTTTCCAGAAGTGGATCCAGGACTTTATAAAGGGAGATAAAGTTGCAGCAACAGGTGCTGAATGGGTAGCAGCACCCCTGCTCCTAACCTCCTCCCTCCCCACTGGGGCAGGAAGACGACACCCCTGAAGCATCAGCTGTGGACCCCTGTGCAGCCCACCTGGAGTGGGACAGGAGGTTCCCTGGTCCCCCAGGACCATGTGGGCAGTGGGGATGCTGGCAGCAACAGGCAAGGGAGGGGGAAATGGGGAGGAAAGGTCAGGGAGGGAAGATACTTCTGAACACAGAGGGGAAGGGAGAAGGGGAAATTGTTCCCTTCTTCAAGTCTTAAAAAAGTCCCAGGCCACTGCTCCTGCTACACAGCCAGAAAGGGTGGGTGTGGTGGTGCCACTGTACCCCCTCTGGATCCACCTCTTAGCATGTGTGCTCTTCTGTGCCTACTCAGGGCTGCGCTGTGCTAATTTGCAAAGTCCAAGGCCTGCTGAACACACTTCAGCAGGGAAGGAAAAGCCAGAGTATAGTGTCCATACAAAAAACTGCCACAATAGTATACTGAAAAGGTTGAGTTACTACCAAGTTACCTCAAGCACATCTTTCCAAGATACAGGACCCCAAGATACTGCAGGGATAAGCACCATAAAGGAATCCTTGACACCATAAAGGAAGCAATTTTTTTTCATTACAAGTTATTAATGAGCAGCTCATTTTGGATAGGACCAGAATGTATGAAATAGGACTTCTTGTTGAACTTGGTCAAAGAAGTGGTTTCCATCTTGCTCATTTTACCCTGGAGGCTAGTATCAATGTATTTTACTGCAAATTTAAAACTTGTTGAAACAACACATATTTTTAAAAGTCATATTGTTTATTTTATCTTTTAATACTCCATCTTACATGTCTTTTATTGTCCTATTCCTCCTCAGACCATTTGAAAAAGGTAAATAAAGAAACAATCCTCTTGTTGTATTATTTAGATTGATTCATGTAGTTTTGCATTAGCTTATATAAATATACTTGAAAATATCTGCAGGAAATCAAGATGGTTGCATGCAGAAACTTGAGTGGAGGTAAGATCTTTTATAGCACTGATGAAAATACCATAACTAATAAAATCTAACAGTACACTGAACAAAGGACACATTGCCATGTTTGTTTCTTTGAGTCCTAACTGCTCATATTTCCTCCCAAGTGGCGTACTCACAGATCACCCTTAGAACCTGTCTTTTGTTGCTACAAAGAAAATAAACATTTCCTAGGTGAAAAAAACCAAGTAGTTTTCAGGATACTGCTAGTTTACTGAAACTCCTAATCCTGTAAATTTCCATGGCCCTATCTAAACTTAGATCTGACTTCCCAATGAATCTTTATTGGCAGCAGCTTTTCCACCTCTAATTCTCTTCCCCTATTCCATACTACAAATGAAAACCTCCTGGAAGAGACTGTGAGGTGACAGCCTTACATGCTAGCAGTAGTTAGTCGACACAGATCTACATATCCTTTCCATCAGACACAAACAACTCAATCTCCAGTCAGTATTATTATATCCCACCTGTGCCCTAGAATAAATCAGCTCCTAGTTACAGGACAGGCTGGATGTGTCTACATGTGTGCATTTACTGTGCAGTAACTGAAACTACTGCACAGTACAGGCACACATCTACACAGGCACACCTGTACTGCACAGCAAATATGGTGACTTACACTGACTTGAATATAAATCTGATACCTGCATCATGCTCAATTAGTTACTGTGCAGTAAAGAATGTGTAGACACATTCCTGTGCAGTACCACTGTGTGTGCACTGATTTGAGACTAACTTTAGTTCCAGGTCAGTCCACACACAGTGTTAGCACGCTTTAACACCTGCACATGTAGATGCCCACCTATTCACACTTGCCCACAGTAAGTTACTGAGCAGTAAATTTAAATTGGCATAAATGCACATGTAGGCATGCCCCTTGAGGCCAAATTCAGACAGAAGGGAGGAATGAAAGCTTAAACTGAAAAAGCCCCCAAAGGCCTGCCTACTCAGCAAAATAGGCCACTAACTGTACACCATATCTCTACTCACTTTGCTGGCTCCCTCATGCACAGAGAGTCAAATTCAAATTCAGGCATGGTGCCTATACGAATGCTCCAGGATGCGGGGGGCGGAGGACGCATTTTAATTAGAGCAGCTCTCAGGAGCCACTCTAATTAAAATGCTGCAGCATCTCATGTATTCAGCACCCTGCATTTCACAATGACCATGGGGTGCTTTAACTAAATCTCATTTGATAAGCTCTAGTTAAAGCATTCCCATCACCATTTTGAAACATGGGACACTGAATACATGAGCTGTTCTGATTCGAACTCCAGCTGACTCAGTGAATCGAGTCTGCTCCAACATGTTCTAAGCCCTGAAGGTGACTGTCCCAGGCTACCCAAAAGATCCCCTTCTGTACAGCCAACAGCTCCCATTGCAGCTCTGTGCTTTGGAAACAATGGAAATATCAAGGGTAAGACTTGTGAGAGTGGCAGTTGAAGCTCTCTCAGCAGCTGGCCCAAAATCAGCCAGCTGCTGAGAATGTAAAATGAGCAGTCTCAGAACAAAATGCAAAGGTCACTCATTTGACTTGGCTTTTAGACAATAAAGAAATATGAAAACAAACAGTGAGGAAGAAAGGGAAAGTACCACCAGAGACTGTCTAGGTCTTATTTATATTGTACTCATCACAGCATCTCCGCATGCCTTAAAAATTTTACAAGTGAAAATAAACCGAGACCCTGCAACCCCTCCAGGTGGGTGTTTGGCACCTAAATGGAACAAAATGCAGTCATGACCTTATACACATGCTTCATTGAAAAGTCATTAGATGGGAGATAGCTCATTGTGTGCACTTGTATTTGGAAGAGAAAGATGAGGCAGCCCAAATCCAGTCTGAGCAAGTGAGGTGAAGAATCGGCAGAGAGAATGGTGCCGTTTTGGAGAGACCTCGTGGTGACCTTTATGTTGAGGTTAATCACTGTCAAACATGCGTGAGAGAAAAGGACTTCCTTTCCAAAAAGCAACATGTCAAGTCCCCAGAGAAAGCAAGCAAAAATGAAAAAGTTATGTACACGGAGAGCAGTAAGTATGGATGAGCACGAAGTGCCAGAATCACTTGCAGAAAACACCCCCTCCCCACCCCCTCGTAACCCAAGGACTTTATACTCAAGTGAATTAAGAGAGATAGTGTCCTCTAAACCTTGGTCACTGAAGGTTCCTGTCTGCCAGACAATCATTTTAGAAGTGGGGGGACAGGAGAGCCAATCCCAGGAGCAGAAATTTCCTAAAAAGTGAAAGAATGTTGTATTTTCACAGGTCACAGCTTACTTTATGGCAGACTTTTTTTTGCTGGAAAGTTTTAGAGAGAAAATCGTATGTGGAATTTGAAAAATAGGTGGCCTTATTCTCCACTGCAAAGAACTAATATTATGCCAGCATAGTAGCATTGATTTTAAGATGTTATTATAGCGTACAATTGGTGTGAGGCAAAGGAAAAAAAATCGGCCCGTCACTTAAATTTTTTTCTGACTGTCTCAGTAATATACTTTTTCTTGGACTCAATACAGGGATAAATTGGTAAAATTCTATAGTCTTTTTCTACAAAGAACATCAGATTAGATGCCTTACTAGTCCTTTCAGGCCTTAAAATGTATGAATATTAGT
Organism: Crocodylus porosus; assembly: GCF_001723895.1. Lineage (NCBI taxonomy): Eukaryota > Metazoa > Chordata > Crocodylia > Crocodylidae > Crocodylus > Crocodylus porosus. The sequence goes on along the minus strand of NW_017728906.1, from coordinate 94,226,595 downwards.
CTGAAGCATTGTTGTACTTCATGTACCTAAGCAAATCTAATTTACATTGTGGTGATCTTTATATGGAGGTTAATCACTATGCAACCTTTGTGAAAGAAAAAAGAAACAGGAGAGGGAAGGGCTTTACTACTAGATAAAAGGTGAAGGAATAGAAAGGTTTCTCCAAAATGCTGCAGTGGGACTAGCTGCAGTAAGAGCTTGAGAAGAACATATACTGAGTTTATTAGTGGATTTGGAAATCTCACATTCCAGGAGAGAGATCCCTCAAAGCATCATCAGGCATTTACTTTTCAGGAGACCACTAGGATGTGTGCGAGTCCCATCATCCAGCTCCGGCACTTCAGGTAAAAAGGGGTTTACCCGTCAGGATATAACAACTGATGTGACAGGAAGTAGGAGAGACAGGATGTGAACAGGGGAAAGGGGGAAAATTATAATTAATCAAGTTAAAGAACAAAGCAGAAATTAGTATGCCGGCATAAAACCAAATCAGATGTGTATTTATCCCTTAGTCAACCTCTGTAGTCTGAAATCCCTACTTGCCTTTCGTAATCCTTCAAATAGACCTCAAAAGGGTTTATTGTTCCACATTCTCCCTGACTTGGCTTAGCTTTGCCTCAGCAAATGCAAATGTTATGTCTTCTCTGAAAAAAGCAGCTAGTGAGAAATGAATTTGGTACTTGGGGTTGTTTCACACTTGACATTTTCATGGAAATGACAAGTGGCACATTTGCAGGTACAACCATAGGACAAAAATTATATAAATATATGTTGGGTTCTGAGATAAAGTATATTGTCTTTGGGCTTCTCTGGCTGATATGCTAAACATTTTGGAACAACCCTGACTGAAGTGCAGGACAAGAGACACACACAAGGTAATTAACAGTTTAGAGCTCTCCTAACAAATTCTTGTTGCCAAAGAAGGGGGAAAGAAGAAAAAAAAAATCCTTTTTGTAGTGGCTGTTATTATACAAAACAAATCAAGAGTGAAGGGAAGGGGGTAAGAAGATGGTGCACAGCCTGATAAGTGCATCCTTAAATCTATAATTAAAACCAAAGGCAAGCTACAGATATAGCCGATTCAGTTACGTAAGATCTTACAAAAGTTTCACACTGCTTTCTAGCTTTTGCTTTATTATTGTTCCTTTTTGTTGGAGTTCATTTAAGGTCAGTAATGGGTGAGGTATTGTAGTCAGGGTTTATGGCAGGATAGAATCTAACAGTGCCCTTCTTGTAAAGATATGCAAGTGTGCACCCAAAGGGAAAAAATTATTACTGGCTCAACTTGAAAGAGAAGAAGTTAACAGTCCCTTTGGAGCTTAGCTCAGAACACCTCCCAGCTCCAGAAATGCCTTGCCAGCTATTTGGAAGTTATTTTAATGGTGTCCTAGCATTCCATAAAAGCCCCTCCACAGGGATATGGTAGAGTTACATAAGACAAAAAAAAATTATATGAGATATGGCGACAATAATTGGCTACAGTTAAACCACAAGGAAACAGAGAGTAAGTCAATCTCATGAAATCTGTAGCTAGTATACAAACACATCTCATGCCTCCTAAAAGCATTCAGTGTATGAACACAGGTGGATTCCACGTTTTTACTCCCTATATAAAAAAAATGTTTAGTAAGGAACGGTAGCAAGTGTTAACCCTTAAACCACTGTGGCATTCTATATAGCATTAGGAGGTAGTGGGGGCCCTTTGAAGTGATGCCAGGACTTTGGGATAAGATCCCCCTCCACCCCCATGGTAGCCTAAGTCAGGCTGAAACTGAGCTGTTAACACATATACCAAAGGAAGAAATTGTATTTAAGCACCATATAAACAGTCAATAATAAACAGCATTATGCAGATATACAGGTAGTACAGTTATCAGATCTAGGATGCAAGGGAAAAGGGAAGCAGGCTGTAGGTGGAAAAGTCAGAAGAAGACTTTCCCTCCATCAGTGGTCCTTTTAAGATTAGGTTACTATAAATACACATGCAACAAATGTGTACCTACAACTATATGTAGCAGGTGCTCAGATCGCCTAATAAAAGGAGACCTCATCCAAATGTACCTAGACCAACCAGCAACTGCTGGGTATAAGGCTATATAAGCAGTTGTCAGCTAAGACTCAAAACCAGTCAATCATGACTCAAGGTTGAATAATGACTGTCTAAAAATCACAACTAGTTCTTTTAAGTCAAAAACAGGGATTCCACCCCTCCTCCCCCACCCCAAATGTATTAATGAACAATGTGTGCCTGTTTCTTCCAGTTTAAATCATATTTAACAAATTTTAGCCAGCTCTATCACAATTGGAAAATGGGTAAAAGTTTTTATTTTGCTTGAATGCTTATGAACAATTCTTCCCTTTTTCCATTCAAATTTGAAACCATAATGAAAAACATTCTTCCAAGAAAACACATAAATTAGGCCAGATATCTTTAAGACATATTTTAGCTACTTCTGCCTTAGCTATTCTACTGCCTCAGTTCCCAGAGCTTTGCAGCGCAGATATAATTCCTTATTTATAATTACCATATGAAAAAGCAGAAGGAAACTAACACAGGGTTGTTGTGTAGATGTAATCTAATAATTTTTTTCTATCAAATTTCTCATGTGCGTCTACTGTAAGATTTTAAAATTAATATTTACTACACAAGTCATCTCAATGGATAATGTGACCCTATTGCTTTAATTGCTCTAGTTCAGGGTATGGAGTCCCCGGCATGTGTGCCAGAGCGTGGCATGTGAGGGCATTTTACTTGGCATACACACCTTGGGGATGGGGCAGCGGTTGCACTGCCACAACAAAGGTTGAGTCCCTCTCAGCTTCCCAGCCACCCGCTCCTGGCACACCAACGTCTTACAAATCGAGGCTGTGGAAGTTTTTTGACACTGCCCAAAAATGTTGCTGATCCCTGCTCTAGTTCAATATGCCTTGGAAAGGGAGCAACATACTGACCTTCCTCTGGCATCTTTGAGTCAGGCTGACCACAATGGAACTCCTTGCATTCCTGAGTTTAAGGACTATTTCAGTCTAACACTGAAAGAGTACTAGCTTCTTCAGTAGCTTAATGATCTCAGCAATGTAACCTCATATCCCCCTCTTCCCAAGCCAGCAGAATCAGTGCTATCTAGGTTGAATGTCTGCTGTATTGTTTCTGAGAGTTATATCAGTGTTTGTATCCTGTAGGCACCAAAGTTCTGGGTACTCCTACTGGCAAAGTATGTCCCCATATTGCCTGAATGCAATAGCTTCATTTAATTCAGTGATATTTGCTACAAATTTAGTGATATTTTGTAACAAAGTGGAGATTAACTCAAAGCAGTCAGAATCTGATATCTGTTTAGATGACAGGCAGGATTTAAAACTGTCCTATAGGTACTTACACCTGGGCATTTCAACATTGGGCTCTTTGTGCTAAAAAATGATTCAATTTGATCAGGTTAGGTAACCAGGATCCCTATACAGTCAATGGAGAGACTTTGGAGTTGCCTAAAATCCATCCAGATTTATGTGCCTCCACACTTTATGTAAAGTGTGGTGGGTGATAGGCATCTCCATACGAAGATTCAGCATAGGGTCTTGGGGCTCATTCCTAGCATGTGGGGCTAGGCAGTGGCAATGCAGGGCTGGGCAGGGCCCAATACAGGCATGTGGAGTTGAATCCAGCCTGTAGACTGGCCCCATGCCATTCATTTGGCCCACAGAGCCAACCATTGAATGTGATTTAACTAAAAGATGCCTTTCTCCACTGAATCCAAGCCACTGGGTAACCAAGAGCACAATAGTCATAAGGCCAGAAGAATAAGCAAGAGAGAGCCTGCTTCTGTATTGTCATTATTACTGCATGCTCTTATGGTGTGGGGGGAGTCTGGCATTCTGGTGCCTGTCCTCAGGGCTGTTGATGCTGCATATACTATGAGATCACAATGTATAGAAAAGATTGATGTCACAGAGGATGGTGAGGGATTTTATGGTTGTATGACCTACACTAGCATAACTGAGGGGGGAGTGACTGGGGCAGTATCTTTCTGGCACCAACTTTGAGGTACTGGGAGGTAAGGGAAGCAAAAATAGCCGCCACTTCAACTGAGAGCTGGCTGTGCTACTGGGGCCAGCAGCAGCATGGCAACTGGACCATCTCATGGGCCACTGCTGTCCAGAGTATGGAGCTGCCCTGTTAGACCTCCAATGATGTGAGCAAGAAATGACAATACCAGTTCTGTTCACATGAGCTCTTCCTTCCAATCTATCTATCTGGATTTTTAAATGGCATCCATCACCCTGTTACCCAAGCACCCTTCACGCAGCGTTATGAGATAGAAGCTCATGGAAGAAAGTGCAGGTTGATACATTGTGCCAGATTGCAGAGTTGTAAGAAGGCTGAGCCATAGAAACATGTTTCATTCAGTGTCCTTCAAGAGAAAGACCAAGATTCTAGTGACATCATCATGATTTGATCAACCTGATTGAAATCAGTAAGAAAAACATCAATTGGAAGCTAATCAGGCTCATCAAGCTTTAGCTCTAAGAGCTAATCAAGGTCTGTGTGGCAGTAGGAATGACCTTAGGCAGGTATCTAATTCATTTCAGGTGACCAACCTGAGGCACATATGCCACAAATGCCATGGGAAGCAAATCAGAGAGGGTACACAGCCAGCATAGCAGCAGCAGGAAGCAGAAAGCAGATCAGCTGATCAGGCAGGGAGCACAGGGAAGAAAGCAGAAGATCATTGGATAAGGCAGAGGATGAACACTTGGGGAATGTGCAGGGCTAATTTATGGCACATCTTCCAAAAAGGTCAGCGCCTATTGCCTTGGTCAACACAGGCAATTCAGCGCCATTTATTAGCTGCCTTAAATCACCTAATTGTTCTACTGCAAGGAGTTTCCACTTTCCTTGACTCAGATATCCTTATAGGCACTTTATGATATATACTTTTCTCAGAACTGGCACGCTGGGCCCTCACAATCCTTAGTTCATCCCCTTCCTTTCAGCAAACAGTAGCTGAAATTTAAGTTTCATTTTACAATGCTATACTGGCACTCCATTATCTTTTTAATGATGTTTTATGTCAGTTGTGTCAAAGATATAGCCCATGGGCTGGATCTAGCCTACAGACCTGTTTCATCTAGTCCATGTAGCTCCTGGAGGGGCCAGGAATTTGGGTGCAGAGTAAGCAGGGGTGGGGCCTGCTGCAGAATCCCCATGAATGGAGCACTGTTTGGAATGGCAGGGGAGTGAGTAACAGCTCCACTAACCCCAACACAACTATTAACCCACCACCATTAACCTATTTGCCCCACCACTACCTCTGGGTCCAGATCCAACCAACAAGGAACCTCCTAGTATGGACCTGACCTAGATGGGATCATCAAGTTTGACATCCCTGTTTATATCATAGGTCATCATGCCCCCCCAGCCTCCAGGGGTATGCATCATTCATGCTTCATGCCCTCAGCTTAAGGACCTGGAATGATGAGGAAATCCTAGACAACCTCAGGGATGCCATGATTATGACAATCTTTGAGACAGGAGACAAGTCTGACTGTGGAAACCACAGAGGAAATTGCCTTGCTGTTCACCACAGAAAAGATCATTGTGAGAATCCTCCTGAACCACCTCCTTCCACTTGCTGAAGAGCTCCTCCTGAAATCTCAGTGTAGGTTTAGAGCATCAAGAGGCACAATTGACATGATCGTCACAGCTTGCCAGCTGCAGGAGAAATGCTAGGAACAACATAAGCCTCTCTACATGGCCTTCTTTGACCTCATGAAAGCTTCTGACTCTGTCAGCCAATAAGTGTTGTGGAGGATTCTTCTGAAATATGGATGACCACTAAAATTTGTCACCATTCTTTGCCTGCTGCATAATGGTATGCCAGCAGTGGTTCTCAGTACTGGATCTATCACAGATCCCTTTGAGGTTAAAATAGGAGTTAAGCAAGGCTGTGTCATTGCTCCAACACTTTTCAGTATTCCTAGCCATGCTGCTACATCTGACCACCAAGAAGCTTCCAGCCGGAATGAAGCTAAAATACCAAAGGGATGGTAAGCTGTTTAACCTGAGCTGATTCTGAGCCAAAACCAAGACCATGCCAACCTTGTTCATTGAGCTCCAGTATGTTGATGATGCTATAGTGTGTACTTACTTGGAAGCAGACCTTCAGGCAATTGTTGATGTCTTCACTGAGGCATACAAGCAAATGGGACCGATTCTTAACATTCAGAAGACTAAGGTCCTCCACCAACAAGCTTCTAATGAACAGTTCCCAAGTCCAGTAATTCAGATCCACAGTGAGACTTGGGGAACATTGAGTGTTTCCTGTACCTTGGAAGTCATCTCTCACAGAAGGCTGACAGATGAAGAAATCCAATATCATCTCAAATGTAAGCACAGCCTTTGGACTCCTGAGGAAATAGGTGTTCAAAGATCACAGCATCAGATCCAAAACCAAGCTCATGGTTTATCAAGCAGTCATGATTCCCACCTTGGTGTACAGAGCTGAGACATGGACAATGTACAGATTTTATAGTTTTCATAGTCATTAGGGCTGGAAGGGACCTCAGAAGATAATCAAGACCAGCTCCCTGTGCCAGGATAGGATCCCAGCAAGATTAACATCCAGGTGTCTTTTGAAGGCATTCAGAGTAGGTGCTTGAACCACTTCCGGCAGCAGTCTATTCCAAACCTTGGGGGCTCAGACAGTAAAGAAATTCATCCTCATGTCCAGCCTGAAAAGGTCACGAAGGAGTTTGTAACATTTGACCTTGTCATCTCCTTGGGTGCTCTGGTGAACAGACATTCTCCCATATCCTGGTAAGTACCCGTGATGAACTTATATGTGGCCACCAGATCACCCCTGAGCCTGCGCTTTTCCAGGCTGAAGAGTCCCATGGCTCTCAGCCTTTCTTCATAAGGTCTGCTTTCCTGACCTCTGATACTGTGCATGGCTCTCCACTGCATCCTCTCAAGCTTTTCTACATCCTTTTTGAATTGTGGAGCCCAAAACTGGATGCAGTACTCCAGCTGCGGCCTCACCACAGCCAAGTACAACAGGAGGATGACATCCTGGGATTTACTTGAGAAGCATTTGTGGAAGCAAGCAAGCATTTTGCTTGTTTTACTAGAAGCAGTATCACATTGCAGGCTCATGTTCATCTTATGGTCAATCATGAGCCCCAAGTCCCTTTCGTCCATAGTGCTAGCCAGCATAGCACTGCCGAGTATATAAGGATGCTGCAGGTTTTTCTTCCCAAGGAAGAGAACCTTGCATTTTTCAGTGTTAAACACCATCAGGTTCTCATCTGCCCATTTGCTGAGCCTGTCAAGGTCAGCCTGGATCACCCTCCCGTCTTCAGGTGTGGACGCTTTACCCCAGAGTTTGGTGTCATCGGCAAACTTGGCCAGTCCACTTCTGACTCCAATGTCCACATCAGTAATGAAGATGTTAAATAGTATAGGCCCAAAGACAGAGCCCTGGGGGACCCCACTGGTCACAGGGCACTACAACCATTGACTTCCATCAGCCACCACACTCTGGGTCCTACCACAGAGCCAGTTCCCCAGCCAGGGGATCATGGTGTGGCCAAGGCCACATTTAGCCAGTTTTACTAAGAGGTGATCATGGGATACCAGATCGAAGGCTTTTTCAAAGTCAAGATATACGACATCAATCTCTTCCCCTTTGTCCAGGTGATAGGTCACCTAGTCATAGAAGGAAATGAGATTGGTCAAGCAAGACTGACCTGCAACAAACCTATGCTGACTATCTCTCAGGATGTTGCCATCAGCCAGTCTGTTAAGAATGGCCTCTTTGATAACCTTTTCTAAGACCTTCCCTGGGATAGAGGTCAGGCTGCTGGGCCTATAGTTTGCTGGATCCACTTTCCTCCCTTCTTTGAAGGTAGGCATGACATTGGCCTTCTTCCAATCAACCGGCACTTCACCAGAGCACCAGGAGTTCTCAAAGATCCATACCAGGGGCTGACCTATGATGCTAGCCAGCTCCTTGAGTACACTGGGGTGTAAACAGTCAGAGCCAGATGATTTGAAGGTGTCCAGCCTCTCAAGGTATTCCTTCATGAGGTCAGCATTGATGGGGGGTAAAGAATCTCCCTCACCTGGGCATCCCTGTCCCGTAATGGGCGGGGGCTTCCCATGGGACTGGTGAAAGATCGACGCAAAGTACCCATTTAGCAAGTTGGCCTTTTCCTGGGCATCAGTTGTCAGTTGTCCCATCTGGTTTAGCAGAGGTCCAACATTGCCCTTGCTTTTCCTCCTGCTCCCCACCTTTTTATTGTTCTTGATACTGGAGACATCTGAAGTTGGAGAAGTACCATCAGCACTGACTGTGGAAGATCTTCTGAATCAGGTGGGAAGAAAGACATACCAAAGCTAGCATCCTTCTGCAAGCAAACAGCATAAGTATTAGGCGATGATCATCCTACATCAACCTACATTAGGGGCTGGACTTGATGATCCTCTGGGGTCCCTTCCAGCCCAAATGTCTATAAAATCTATGAAACTTTGTTGGACCAGCCATGTTATCTGGATGTCCAACTCCAGACTCCCAAAGCAAGTTTTATTCTCCCGGCTCAGCCAAGGTGTATACTCAGAAAGAGGGCAGAGAAAGCACTTCAAGGATGTCTTCAAGGCCAACTTAAAAAAATTCAACATCAGTGTCAACTCATGGGAGATTATCACCCAGGACCACCCCAAATGGAGGAAGTCTGCTGCAGGGACCTAAGTACTTTGAAACCTCACAATAACAACAGGAGATGGAAAAGCGGGAGCAGCAGAGACAGCATGGACCAAATCAAGAATCCAGAACCACCCACCCCACATGGAAACATATGTCCTGAGCTGCAGTAGAGTGTTGATCCCAAATAAGCCGCATCAGGCATCTTCAGACATACAGATAAGACAATCATCCTCAACTATGAGGGATTGCCAAAGATATAGGTACACTATATATATAGATAGATACAACATCTGAGCTGAATGTGACAAACGGTCACAAGCAAGTCCTTAGCAGATCAGCCCAGTGGTTAGGGCAGTGAGGAAATCAGGGGTCAGGAGCTAGCTGGGTCAGAGCCAGGATACGTGATAAAGCCAGGGGTGGCCAGGCAGAAACAGAAGTCAGATGGCAAGCTGGGTCAGTACCTGAGGTCTGGAGCAGAGACAAAGCAAGTCACTTCGCAGAGGTAGTTGTGGTAGTCTGATCTTGGTCAGCAACTGTGCATCAAACCAGGAAACAAAGGAAGCAGCAGAGAAATCAAACATCTTCCTGCTTCCTGTACAGGCCTTAAATAGGCCAACATGACCGATCCCCATCCAGGAGTCCCAGCCAACCAGAGGCTAGAAGTTGGAGGCTTTTGTCTGTAAGGTGCTCCTTTCTTACTTTGCTTCCTGGTAGGGGGCTGTACTGGTGCTTGTCTCTGGAGCCCCCAGGTCTAGTGTTGAAAACCAAGTCCTGAAACAAACTATCCATATGGAGTACACCAAAATAACAGTTTAACAGATGACTCCCTTGTACTACCATAGTCTTTTTCTAAGACAATACTCTAATGCATCCTATATACATTTTTTTTTATTTCTCTGAGAATTCCCTAGTATTGGGTATAAACATTATCAAGAGCCTGATGCTAGACCTGATGTTTACCGTAAGAAAGAATCAAAGGATTTCATCCTTCACTTTTTATATCTCTTCATAAAACATTAAATATTCTATTTTTGCGTGGAAACTCAAGATTAAAAAATAATTAAACCATAGCAAATGTTAAAGTATAAGCAACTACAGTAAAATAACATGTAGAAACATCTTGCATTTCTCTTTTCTTCTTTTTCCTTTTTTCTAAATGTATAAATTATAGGAAGAATTCTCCGTTATTTTAAAGACCTTTTCTCTTTCACTGTCCTGGTGTGCATTTGTTTCCACTACGGAATCTGTCTCACTATGCAGAATTCCCATTAGAAAGGTTTGCTGAATATTCTTTACTAGCAAACTGCCCATCGGGAGTGGGGGGGGGCGGGACAGAGACCTGTGTCCCTTCACTCCCCACGCCTCAGGCTTGGGCTGAGGCCACTCTCTGCCTCCCTGCCGCTGCTTTGCGCCGGGGCCAGAGCTGGGGCTTCTCCCTGTCTCCCCCCTGCTGCTTTGGGCCAGGGCTGTTGCTCACCTCCCCCACCCCACCACTTTGGGCCAGGGCTGGGGCCTGAGCTCCTCCCCATCTCTCCACTGCCACTTCAGGGCCAGGACCATTTCCCTCTCCCCCCCACCATTTCGGGCCAGGGCCGCTCCTTGCCTCTCCCCTGCCCCTGTTTCTTGCCGCCTCCCCTCCCTGCCGACTGTTTTTGGGAGGGTTGCCAGCCCCTAGCTCCAAGGAGCAGAGTCCCCACTCTGTTCCCTCCATTATGATAGTGCTCTTGTCCCCGTTGTCCCGCTCTGCCTCCAAAGAGCAGGGGAGGGGGGTGAGGCCAGCAGAGCTTCAGTCTAGCCCCTCAGTCCCCACTGTCATGGTGATGCTCCACTGCCTGTTCCTGTCTGTGTAGGGCACTCTGCCTGTTTGCCGAGACAGCCAATCAGAGCGCAAATAAAGCATTAGGGACAGACAGACAGACTTAGGCTTTTATAATATTTGAATGCTGAGGACATGGATGCTTACATCCATTCATGAGACTTGGTATTCCCTGAGAGATCCTCCCCACCTTTATCTTAGCCATGGCTAGAGCAAATAAATTGATCATTAAGGCTCATAGTAGCTAGTGAATCATTCTATTCTGTAAGCCAACCTTTCATCATTTATACGATAGAAAGAGTCTTTTGGTTTGAGTTGATATCTTTTATTAGACCAACTTGGATGTGGGCTGATGTTTCTAGCAAGCTTTTGGATAACACAGTATCCTTTCTCAAGATAAGTGGAGTGTGGATTATGGTATGGGTACCCAGTATGATTGGGATTTAGGCAGACTGTACTGAGAAAGGTAGCTCATGTCTTTGTTCAGTCCATGATTTTTCATGTCCAGAGTGGTGATGAAGTTGAGTTCATAGGCATGTCTTTTGAAGGTGTTCTGTAAATTTCCTTTGAGGATAAGGACTGAGAGATCTGACAGAGTGGTCATTTTGGGAGAAATGTGCCCCTACAGGAAAATGTGGGTTTCTATCTTTGATGGATTTCTTGTGTGCATTCATTCATGACTACAGGTTCTAGCTTGTCTCTCCCACATACCTACCGTCTGAGCATTTTGTGCATTGGATGAAGTGTATCCTGTTCTTCGATGTGCAGGTGTAAAATCCAGACCCACCCCATTCAGTAGATACAAGAAAACTTGTCAAATGTCTTAGGGTGCTTGTGACATGGAGATGAAAAATAGACAGCATCTCATACAGGATAAACACAAAATCTAAACACTGTGAATGCAAGAGAGACAATGTCACAGGAATGGGAAGCAGGCATTTTTCTTTTACAAGGAGGGACTATAAACACCTCTTAGGGCTGTGTCTCTGTGTCTTTAGATCAGTTATCCCATTTGCCTGAGGTTATCCTCTCTCTCCATTCAGTACTTGTTAGATGAGACAAAACCAAGGTACAGGCAAAAAGTGTGGCATATCTCTGCTTATCTGAACATTTTCTTCTAAGATAGGGAATTTAATAACAAGTCATGAACATTGGAGAAGGTTTCATATGATCTTTGATCAGACCACTTACACAGAGGTTATGTGTAGGAGGATGCTGGTGTCTGGAATCCTGTGTCTAAGACCAAAGGTGTGTGGGTTTTGTAGCCCCACTGGCTGGCAGGCATTCATATATTATTGACAGTGCTGGCAATATTCTCCTGTCTTAGTCCAATTTAACAACAGTAGCTCGGGGTCCAGTAAATAATCGCTATTTAGTATCATTTTCCCAAAAAAAAGACCCTCAGAGCCACAGTGAGCTGGCAGTAATTTTCACATTATTCCAGACAGTATACTATTCATCAGCTGACAGTTCAGTTTTTAATTCAGATTTCTTTTTCTGCTTAATCTGATCTGTTGCCAGGTAGACTATAGAATTTAACTCTTTGTGTCTATTGTCCTTTGTTGTGTCTACTGCCAAACAGTGCCAGGAACCTTCTAGTAAAGAGTACAAGACTGGTGCCCAGGACTGCCTGACTTCACTATGCATCACACAGAACAGTAGACAAACAAAAGAAACAGAGGACTGAGAGTAACCAATGCCCAGGAAACGTTTCAGCCACAGGAAACTGATCCTTTGAAAAACACACACCAAATGCTATTCACTAACCCTATGGCATATTAAGAAGGAAAAGTGGGGCATGAATAGGCAATAGAACTTGGCTAATATCTTGCGAAGCAAAATTTCAAATCAGTGTTCATGATCAGTTCAATCTTGCATACATGAGCAATGATCACCATGGGACTTTTAACTAATCCAGATATAACATTAAAATTAATTATTTGGTCATTTGCAATGAGATTCTTTACCTCTGAAGATCTACATATACCCATTTAAATCAGATTTTAACAGGGACCGACTGTCCCAAAATACTGCAGTAAGTAGAAGTGAAGTGAGAACAAGTTTCTGAGATTGGAACTATTAATATTTTCAGAGGTATATAGGAGGCTCCTTGTGGTATTAACATGGATTCTCTACAGGTCATTTTAGAGTATGTCTACATAAGGAAAAGTTGCTAGAAAATGAGAGAGATACTAAGCTTCTGTTTGTTAGAACATATTCCAATTTTCCATTATCAGAAGGATTTTGTTACAATTATGCTATAACAACTTCTAGGTCATACAGTTATCTCATGACTGTTTTCAAAACCTGTTGAAGGCTGCATCTACAGGGTGATGCATCTTTACACCAAACTAAAATTCTTTGCTGAAGAAGCGTCTATAGAACCAGAGTATCACATAGAGGTTTCAGTGTTTCTTGCCACTCCTAACAGCAGCTACATTGCTGGCAAGCTGCTTATTCTTATCCCAGTAAAAAATGCCACCACTTGTACTGGAAGTCTGCAATAGGGCATGAACAGAAGCTGGTGATGTTTCCATGCCTGAAGATCTGCCACCATGGCCTATGTGGCCAGGCAAAGTTAGCTTTCAGAGCTTTAGTTCTGATTTACTGGGTGCTTCTACATGTGATACCACATTGCCATAGCAACACATTATAGCGATGTAGCATTTAGAGACACAAACCGTGATGCCGCAGCTACATCACCGTAGCAATGTGCTCCCTCATTATAGCACATTGCTATAGCGAGGTAGCAGTTAAAAATAACAGTGCAAGACACAGTACGGGTTGCTACTGCGTCATTGTTTAATACTTCCAAAAGTATATTTTGGAAGTAGTAAATAACAGCACAGTAACAAAGGCGCCATACGGACATGTGTAGATGCACTCACTATTTGCAGGGCATGAAAATGCATTGCAACCTGAGAGTACCAAGTACAGGCCTCCTCATCCAAGATGCTGGTCTATCTTCTCCTGCCATATGCTTCAATTGCTAAGATAAGCTCCCTTTCCTGAGCACATGCCAAACAGTAAAAACCTCAGTCATGCATGCAGTATCCAATGCATTAAGGTCATTGGATGTTAACTGGATGATGATGCAGGGACAAATAATAATGCAACTGTCATTTGCTTTTGTCTTTTTTTCCCCTGCAAAGCCATTTAAGGCCTCTGGAAAACACATTAATGGATTAGATAAAAAGGAGAGGCTAAAAGTAAACAAGTTATAAGTAATTACCACTTTATTGGACTTGGCATTTACAATTCATTTTTACTCCCTTATGAAAAAGTTCAATAGAACTTAAGGAGAAAACCCCTGGGTATTGAAATAAAGGAGTAAGCACTTGAAGTATCCATAGAGATCATTAGAGAATAATGTCCATTCCACTCAATTTAAAAAGTGACAAAGAATGTACTAGATAATTATATCCATACTACAGAATTCTGCAAGACTCACTCAGTAACACTGTATAAGACTTTTCCATAAGGACTAAGGATGAATTTGATACCATGCTATCAAACTGAGAACATCCAAAAAGAAAATTATTTTTATTGAGGGCACATTGATGATCCTCATGTAATGACCAAGTACTTTGGGACCTCATGAGTTTTACTGAAAATCTTTTTTTTATATCAGTTTATACATATTCACGTACTCTGGGTTTTGAAAATGTTAGGTGAACAAACTCTACCCAGAATTTAGCTATATTTGGGCTTCTGAGCAATTACTGTTGCTATGGAATAACTGAGTTTGGTCCACAGGATGTTTTTAGAACTTATTGTATTATTTAGAATGAATAACAAAATTGTGAGATTTGACCCTTTTGTCTGACAACTGTTCTCAAACTAATAATTGGTTTTACTTTTTTTTTTTTGGTTACTGAAATTTTTTGGTAAAAACTCTAAAAAGCTGTCTGTGCCATGAGGGTTTTTGAACGGCTCACAACTACTTCTTTTAATACGCAAAAATGACTGAACAAGTCATGTAATCAATTACCTTAATCATCCTTTGGTCAGTCTCTCCTACACATGGAATGCCTCAGCTCAGGTGCAAGTCTTTGTTCTATCTGATTCAGACTAAGGACTTGGAGCTCAGGCATCCACAACACACTGTTGACTATTCTGTCCAATCCCCTGCTCAAAGCAAGACCATCCCCAACTAGATCATCCCAGCCAAGGCTTTGTCTACCTAGGTCTTAAAACCCTCCAACAATGGAGATTCCACAATCTCTCTGGCTGGGTAACCTGTTCCAGTGCTTCACTACCCTCCTAGTGAGAAAGATTTTCCTAACATCTAACCTAAACTTCCCTTGCTGTAACTTGAAACCATTGTTCCTTGTTCTGTCATCTGCCACCACTGAGAACAATCTAGTTCCATCCTGTTTGTAACCACTCTTCAGGTAGTTGAAGGCCGTTATTAAATCCCATCTCAGTCCTCTGTTGTCCAGACTAAAAAATCCCAGTTCCCTCAGTCTCTCCTCATAAATCATGTTTCCCAGACCTTTAATCATTTTCATCGGCCTCCACTGGCCTCTCCAATTTTTCCACACATTCTTGAGCTGCTGTGTCCATATTCATTGAGCAGGGGCTTAAACATACCAAGTAAGTACCATTACCATTGTAGTATTTTGTGATGAGTCCTCATCTCTCTCTTTCTAGTTTTTGACCATAAACTCCAGCCTGGATCTGAGACATCTTTCCCAAAAACAATGCTGTTGGGTGTGGTCTAGTCCTGTGGAAAGTTTCAGTTTTCATGAATCTGCATTTTCTATTGTCCTTTGTTGTGTCTACTGCCAAACAGTGCCAGGAACCCAAAGAAAAAAATTACAAAAAAAATGAGCACACCAACTGTTGTCATCATTTCAGTTACTCTTGTTTGACATATCAATAGACAGTATATGAATGAGGTGCTTATCCAGCCTCCTCTTATCCAGTCTCCTCACCTCCAAGGATGGCGACTGCACTACCTCTGCCGGGAGTGTGTTCCAGGTTCTGATTACCCTTATGGAGAATAAGTTCTTCCTTATGCCCAGTCTAAATCTTTCCTCTGTTAATTTGTGACCATTGGTTCTCATCGTCCCAAGGGGTGCCTTTCTGAAGAGTTGCTCCCCCAGGTCTTGGTGTTCCCCCTGACATACTTATAGGTGGCTATCAAGTCACCTCTCAGCCTCCTCTTGCTCAGACTGAACAAGCCCAGTTCCTGGAGTCTCTCCTCATAGGGTCTATCCTCCAGGCCCCTGATCATGCAAGTGGCTTTTCTCTCCATTCTCTCAAGCTTATCCGCGTTCTTCTTGAAGTCTGGTGCCCAAAACTGGGCACAGTACTCCAGTTGCAGCCTCACCAGTGCTGAGTAGAGAGGGAGAAGCACCTCTCTGGATCTGTTGGCGACACATGGGCTGATGCATGCCCGAGTTCTATTTGCCCTCCTGTCGACTTCATCACACCGTTGGCTCATATTCATCCGCCAGTCGATTGTGACCCCCAGGTCCCGTTCAGATGCTGTGCTGGCCAGTGGGCTGCTGCCTATCCTATAGTTATGGTAAAGGTTCTTCCTACCCAGATGAAGGAACTAGCACTCTTCCCTGTTGAACCTCATCTGATTCTGATCATCCTATAGAACCAGTCTGTCTAGGTTATCCTGGCTCCTTAACCTATCCTCTGGTGTGCCTGCATTTCCCCACAATATCAAAATATTTTCAAGGAAATAAATCAGATGAGAAGTGGAAAACTGGAGGAATTGAAAGAGTTTTTGTGTTATCAAGAGGGTTCATACCATTTAATTGAAGAGAAGAATTTGGCAGGGATAAACTAGATGGGTTTGCAAGTATAAAGGTATTGTAATATGACCAATAACATAATTAAGGTGGGGAGACCAAGGCAACCACCCCAGGTGCCAACTTGGGGAGGCGTGGGGGGGAGGAGGGCAGATATCAGTTACAGCTGCATCCATCCGTATGATCACACTGATGGAACAGTGGCAGCCAAAAGTTGCCATTGCACCCATCCTGCTGCCCTGGGCACTCAGCTGCTGTGTTATGCTTCTGAATATAACTTGTAATTCGAAAGAAAGATTGAAGTTAAGTCTTTCTGTAAATCTCACCAAATATCAAACAAAGGCTTGACTCAAAAGGTATCAGTAAGATGCACTTTCATACAACAACTTGTGAAAGAAGTGTCAAGAAGCATTCAGGAAGCATTTATCATACATTCACTTTTCCATTGGGAAGCAATGCACATATGCCTCAAACTGGACAAAAGTGGGAGAAGATCACGCAGTTAAATGATACCAGAAGCAAGTAAAATTTACAGAGAAATCTCCATTATGCTTATCCAACTTTAGATGAAATAATGAGTCAGCTAATAATGATAGGATGTAAAAGTGCAATTTAAATCAGAAAAGATATCCCTTAAAGATCTACTGAACTGCTTCTAAAAAAAAGGTTAAAAGGAAGACCCTGACAGTTACCAAAAGATCTACTGATTGGCCCTGATCTTGCAAACCCTTATCTAGTAATAGGCTCATGAATTCACTAGGTTCACCCATAGGAGAAAAGGTCTGTGGATTGTGTCTACTGATTGTCACCTAATAGAAACATTTGCCCACTTCAATATATGGAAAAAAACAACACACATTATCTTTCTTTGTGTGGAAATTCAGTTGTGGAGACCTGACTGACAGCAGAAATAGAATAGTTTTACTGTACAAAGGGCAACAGGATTCTGGGGGTGGGAATGATACTCGGGCATGAGCACCCTGAGTAACATGGAGAACATCCCCACTGGATCCATCTGCTTGGCAGAAACAAAGAAAGCATACTAGCACAGGGTGGACGTCCTGGGAAAACAGCAAATTCAGGCTTTTTGCTGCTGTTCAAATCTTCTTGTTCCTCTGCAATATGGGTTTGGGCTCCAAGGAACTTCAGCAGCCTCCATGTTATAATTCTCTGGTTACTGGCAGTCAATCACCAAGGTTTGTTGCCCCCTGTCACATTCATATATCCAATATCCAGACTGACTATTCAGGTCAGACTCAGAACAGATAGCTATTTCCTAATATAACACTGCCCTCTGAGTAAAAATATTAAATATTTGGTATGTAGTAATAAAATTATTGTAATTGTTTAGTTTTTGAACTACTGCTTCAAGCCTCTATTCAGCACTTCTTACCAATGCAAAAAGCCAAACAAAGTCAATGGGAGCTTTGCTTGAGAAAGAGATGATTAAGAAGTGTTGAATGGGCCGTTATTTAGGAAGAACTTAAAGGCATAACAAGTTAGAAGGACTTTTTACAACACAAGTAATCCTTCAAATTGTATTTTAAAAGGAGCATTGTCAGGGTAAGTGTTTTGTAGCTCTGTAATTTGTATTATACTTTCCATGTTTTTAATACCCACTTAACAGCTTGAACCTAGTTTTTATTTGTCTACCAGCCTTTCCTTTCCATTTGGCAACCATCAGGGTTTCCCACTTGGTTGACACAAGGCGACATGATTTTGTCTTCTTCACTTCTTTGTCATCAGCACCATCACTCACTGCAGCAAGTACACCTAAATAATACAAGCTAGTTAACTTGGCTTGCATTCCCTCCACAGGCAGGATTTGTAGCAGCCAAACAAAATATTGCAATACAAAAATAGAGACAATGGGGTTTTCAATAAAACAGAAAAAGGAAAAGTAATTGCACATGCAGACAAAACTACCTTACAAAAAGCACAAAAATAAAGTAGTGCCTGTATATTACAAAGGAAATTACTTTGGTTGAAGGTTTTATATATCTTATATAAAATCGTTAACTATTCAGTGGTATTTTCATGAATTTAATTATTCCCTAGCTGAGTAGAATCATAGAAAAGTAGGGTGGAAAAGAGCCTCAGGAGGTCATCTAAGTCCAACCCCCTGCTCAAGATAGGGGTGTCATCCCTATCTAGACCATCCCATACAAAAGCTTGTCTAACCTACTCCTAAAACTACACAATCAATCCTGTTACTCAAAAAACACCTACAGCATCCTAACTTGCCACAGGTAAAGCAGCGGGGGGGAGGGGGAGCAACAGCAGTCAGCGTCCTGCCACTGCAAGGGTTATTCAAATACACTCAAGAGATTAAAAGACAAAAGCCCTGCTACAGAAGAAGGTGAAACCTTGGACTACCAATCTGACTGCAAGGTAAAATACCTTCCCGATCCCAAATGTGGTGATCAGTCTGACTCTGAATGGAGGGATTTTATTTTATTTGGACCTAACTTGTTTGGACCCTGGGGGTGCTGTTCATATAAACATAATAAAAATATACCCATGAGGTTTTATTTCTCAGAATTTTCCATAGACAGGTATACCCAATAGTGGGAGATCTGATCAACCCCTGCCACCCAATTTGCTCCCAGTAAGTGAATAAGTGGCTCCACATTGTCCTCAAATTTTCGGCATTTGGAAGCGCTGCTCCCATGAGGGCTCTTTAATTTTAAGAAGTCCATGTGAGAATCCAGATAATCTTTTGGAGTATCATTCATTCACCCCACTGCATCCCTCTCAATGAAAGGGGTTAACAAATTCTCTGATAATTGCTGAAATACTCTTACCTCTCAAATTCTTTGAAGGTGTTTTAGATAAAATTCTATCCAACGCTTGCAGCTAAAAAGCTACTGCTTTGCGTTCTTTCATGCTTACATGAATGGAGGGGGATGGCACTAGAACATGGATATATTTTTTATTACAGTTGTATTTTTATCTGAAATTTGGACAAAAGCCCAAAACCTTCTTATGTCCCTGTTATGATCGCTATTAAGCTTCCAAAGTATGTTGGATATATTTGACAATGACATCTTAAAGTTAGCGTATTTATTTACCTCACAATTTACCTATATGCATGTGGATAGAGAGCCCATATACCGAAGTGAAGGAAGTATTTATATATTCTTACGTAAGTATACATTACCTTAGTGGAATAATATGTGCATATGATACTTGGGCATGTTACAGTCGTCATAACTTAACTCCTGACTGATAAGCTTTTATATGCACACATTAAATACAGTTCTTAAAAAAAAATCATACCTGTAGGCACAGTCTTTAAAATACTGCATTGTTTGACTAGCCAAGGAGAACACAGTATATGGATGAAGTGTCTTTTTTTTTTTCTTCTGCAGCTTTGGGTTTAAATCTGGCTGAAGGGATGGGTGTAGAGTGCAGAAACGTCTTTCCAGCCTCAAGATGCCAGCAGGGGGTTCACAAGCCTTCCATCAAGATTATATTTTTAATGTTGAGATTATCAAACTTGAAGAAGAATCGGAACAAGGATTTCATATTTTTTCACATATAGTATTGCCCCTCAAAAAATTACACCACAGGACTTGATTATGATATGGTATTAGTTAACTTAGCTGATTTTGATTTATTCATTCAGTGCTATTATGTGCTGAAATGAAGCATCTTTCTCTCTCCCACCCCCTCTCTTGCTAATAGGATTAGAAGGTGGCTGTTTCCTGTGTAAGAAGAATTGATGATGGTACACTCTATTATTGTTCCTATAATACCATAGTGCATATATCTGGGGATGAGAGTTCCTTTAAAGGTTCTATACGTCTAAAATACTGTAAAAATGTTAACAGTTACATGAAACAAATATAATGTGATCCATTATTTTAACCCCAAAGTAAATTGGTTAAAAGTGCATTTTTAATTAAGACATAAATTTATATTTTGTGGCATAAAAAAAAATCAGTATGGCAATCCCCAATTCTTAGACCTACAGCAATTTTCCAAGAATTATTCCTCAGTAATATTTCATTGTTCCTGGATCAGTTACTATCTTAACATCTTAAAGTTATACATCTTTTCTTCCAGGAATCTCTCTCTCAATTTCCTCTCTTGTGTGCACACACACAGGTTTTCCTTCTGGCTTCCATTAAATAAGCTACTAGGTTTTCCTGGGTTTTTTTTTTTACCTCTTTCTACTAGGTTCTCTGTCTTTCCTTTTTCTCTTTCCTCTCTTGTTCTCCTGCCTCCAGGATCTCATCTTTACTACTTCATGCCCAATCGCTCCCATTCAGCCTTGTCTCCCTTTTTCTCTTACCACCAGGGCCCCTCATTTTCTCTGTGCCTCACTTTAAAAGAAAAAAAAAAACCCTTTGCCAGCATGCATATTCTCTTAGCACTCTTTCCCCTAAACATGAAGAACAATCATCTGAGCCCTTCTCACAAAATTGATCATTTCTCAGTTCAGGATTTTTTATGTTGTTCTTTGTGTGACCCATGATTTTATTAACCAATATCTGGTTTTAAAAAGGTTTTATAGAACACCTAAATAAAAAGCACTTGTGATTCAACTTAATACAACTTATATTCAAACGTTTATGATAGTAAGGGGTTCATGAGACCTGAACTATTACTATTGACTGTAATTCAGGTCTTACTAACCACTGTATCAGAGCGAATAGGAAAGGTCCATTGTCCACACTGTAATAGAAAGACTATGTAGCAACTCTGCAGTGTTTAGTTTTTGGATGCACTTTTTACCCCTCAGGAATTACCTAACATCTCACAAAAATTCCTCCCCCACTCTGCTTACATGCATATTCAATAGACCATATGCTTGATCTCAAATATCTCTAGGCATTATGGATCCTATTCATCAAGTGGCTTGTACACTCATCATTAAAAAAAAAGGCTTTTTCAAAGAGCATTCAAGGGTTTTCCGAGAAAGAAATCCCAGTACACAGTGACCTGTACATACCACGGTGCGGTCCACTTTAAAAAGTAGCCCACACTTTTCTGCAGAAAACACACTTAGGCATTAAGAAACTCTCATTATTTCACCATAAAAGGGCCTGTATAGAGATCTCATGAGGGATTTAAGCAGGAGCTTATTGACAAATAAAAACCTACTGGTTCCTTGGAATCTGTAAAAGAGTCAAAAGAAAAGCAGTTTGCAGGATAACAAGGCAGCCCATCACCAGCTCAAAATGCATGACAAAGGCAACAGCAGCTCCAAAGCTGACACACCAACTGCCTCTAGAATCTGCTACGCAGCCAGATGCTGTGTTGGGAATTTTTCCCTGTCGTTGTGGCATATGGGCTATGCATTGCGCTTTGAAGAGTGAGGGATGGGCTGGAACAATTTAAAGGGGGCAGGAAGTTGGGGACACCTCAACTCTCTCTTATTTTTTAGTTACATCGCATGGAAACTTATAGTTGGCTTTAAGATTAGTTAAAACCTTGAGCTCAGGACAGCCTCATAATAACTTTGCTGAAGTCGCTGGAGTCATAGCTGGGTTTAATTCATCCCTTATCCCAGAGGTCAGCAACCTTTTTGTGCAGAGTACCAAAAACACCCACAACTTCAACTTGTAAGATGTTGGCATGCCAGGGGCAGATGGCGGGGGAGCCACGAAGGGCCTGATCCTTGTTGTCGCCATACAGCCCAGCCCCTTCCCTGCCATCCACCTAGAGGCGTGCGTGCCAAGCCAAATATTGTTGCCTACCCCTGCTCTAACCTTTTGAATGAGTTCAAATAATTTTTTCCACAATCAACACCTTACCAAAGAAATGCAGGAGCAATGGCAGAACTATATCCATACGTAGTTTATGTCACTGTATAAGGTCACTTGTTTCTTAATGCTGTAGCACTTTGTTCACTAGCTAACTTGCCCTAGTGGGCAATTCTCTGGAACCTCATGAATCACTTCAACTCCGATCCAAAAAAGCAGGTAAGTACCGGCATAACTTTAAGCAGTAAATAGTACCAATTAACATGGATGGGACTATATATGGACTTAAAGTTGTGCATGTGATGAAGTATTTCCTAGATCAGGGTCTCACTTGGCTGAAGTCACACCCCTGAGTCATTATAAACGCTGAGTGCATTAGACAGAAAGAAACCATTACATTCACTGTTGGCAAACTGCTCTGCAGCCTAGCATCTTCAGTAAGCTGGCAAGTTAAATGGCATTTACTCTTCTTTCTTTCAGATGTTTTCATGGATGTCCAGCCTCTCCACCAGCAAGAGCTCATATTTCCCTAAGAGGAGATAAGGCAATGAAAGCTACCTGTTCTGTAAGAAGAGGAGGAGAAAAAAGGGCTGGAGCCACCAGCAGGAGTTGCCACTAGGAGTGGGACAGTCACTGGGAGAAAATGAGGAAGCAGGAGGGCAACATCACCAGGAGAAGGGAACCAAATGGCAAGAAGTAGGTGCAAAAGGAGAAAGGACACCAGAGAAACATTTGCATTGCAGAGGAAGCAGCCAGGATGAGGAACAAACATTACAGAATGGTCATGTGCACTTGTGTGTGGCAGAGGTGTAACTACCTGGGTCTGTGCTATGGGCTGCCTTTCTTGCACTCCCTCTTTGTGGTGGTGACCCAACTGCCCACAGTTGCCCTCATTAACACTACTCGTGTGTGGTAATTTTGCTTAAAAGAAAATAAAATAGAAAGCCTGTTCTCAAGACAGGATTTTGAAAGAGCTAGTCATGCTCATTCTTGTTCAAATATGTTACAGTCCCATCCATCTACCTCCACAATGACTTCTGTGAAAGAATATCCTCTTTCTCTCTCATTTTTAAGATCTGAGCTAATCATTAATAGTTGAGATGTATCTGATGTAAACTTCTGCCCTTCTGTTGTTGTCCTTTCCTCTACCTTTAAGGCATAAAAGTTGCTATGTGATGTTATATACAGCATATCTGGAAATGCCAGGGGCATCACCATGTTTGTGTGTAAAATGGAAAAGGGAAAGTTAAACACAAGGGGGAAACTGGCTTATTCAAGTGCTAATTCTTTCCTCTAATACCTGTGGAATTCTTAAAAACAATACATATATACTTTGAAATGTTCTGAAAAAGGTCCTGGAAAGGACTACATGTAGGCAAGACAATTCCTGACACACCACCCATGAGCCAGGAATGAAACAGAAAACATTTGAGTTCCTGCTGCTGAAGCTACCTCAGACCATGGTGCCCAAGAAGTTGTCAAAGCAAGCATAAAAATGAAAGCAAACATACAAATAAAGCCAAAGAAAGTGCTATTTTACACCTTGTATGTGTGTCATCACATCATGCACACGTTAAGATTAAATAATTGCTTGACTTTTTCTTGCTGCCCCATTTATTGTTCTCTCATTCCCATTTCACATTTATTTAGCCTGTGAGCTCTTTTGGCCATGTACTGATTCTTCCTGCTTTATGGATACAAACAGATATCACATTTGTCTCTGGATAAACCATTTTATCCCAGGACAAAGTGCAATAATTCAGATATCCACCTCTGATGTTTATAGATAAATCCTAAAAAGGTTCATAGAATAAAAAGTATTAACAGTTCATCCTGGCACATCATAAAATCCATCTGAACAGTTATCCTGGGATTACATCATTGAATCAATGGGAGAAAAATGGCACTGCACTCAGCCACTCACTAAACCCCAATCAGAATGGCGATATGTGTACACGCCAATCCCAAGATATTTCTGTTCCAAGACAAATACAGGCATAACTTGTCCAGGGTTAAATGCAACATCTCCTCCTAGCCTATGAAACATTGATCCTGCAATCAAATCTGTGATGCCAATAGGACTCCCATCCACCAGTCTAGTCTTGCCCTAATCCCATCTAGGATCTCTAGATACCACCACCATGGAATACATTACAGTACTTTGGGTCAACAGCCATATGTTCTTGCTGCGGCCAATACAAAAAAAAAATGCCGGGAGGGGGAGGGGTTTGCTACATTCTTCCAGCTTCCTGCTAGTGCTTAAAAAAACATTCAAATTGGAATTTTTAGATCTTGCTCTACCTCATGCAAGGGTTTTCTCCTGGCTGAAGATAGGTTTATACTGAAAGTAAATTACTTAGTCATCTGTGAGCTTTATTTCTTGGCAGGAAGAAGGAACAGTATTTTTCCTTTTCCCATTCAAATAAGTGACTTTGTTTTCTTGTCCTATAGTACTACTACTGGCCACTAGAATTTAATAACGACAACAACATGTGAGACTAAATTAATTTATTCATAAATAATGGCCTCTCACACTCAACTGTTTATTTCTTTTCTTTTTTTTTTGCAATGATATTTCGTGTGTTAGCTTAGTGTTTAAATATAGCAATTTGATATACCAGAAAAAGAAGTCACTGGAATTTTACACTGGAAAAAGAACTCACAAAATATAAAAAAAACCTCCATTATGTGACAGATTAAGACCAAAAAGAACTCAGCTTTAAGAACATCAGTGTATACAGTCATACAACAGGACATGCCGGGCCAAAGTAGCTGTTCATGCTCATTTTACTTTAATAGACTTACATCAGTGGTGAATTTGTTCCATTGGTGGAAAAGAGCCATCAGGTAAACATACATTTTCAAAATGAATACGTGATAGGTGGATCTACAAGTTCATTAATGTGCTTCTCCTAATGTGTATTAAATTTAGTACCTCCAATGCAAGGTACTAAATTAGTGCATGTTAGGCTCCCCTAATACGCAGTAGTGCAAATGAATGCTTTTTAGATGACACTTAATGCATAGTAGCCTAATTTACTTTGTATTAGTGTACTAGCACGGGGTTTTTATGCACTGTTTAAATGTGCGGTAAAATAGCCTACTGCGCATTAAAGTGCACATGTAGTTGCACCCACTGAAAGCTTTGTTCTGAACTCATCTCAGCCTCTTTCTCTCTCTCTCATCCCCACATTTTTCTATTATGCATAAATTTAAAAAAATCAATTAGTTTTTATTACAGCCATGCAAGCTCTTCCAGATTCATGCCACAGCTTTAATATGTAACTATATTTAGATAATAGTGAATAAAACCATATGGTGAACAAGGGCAATTGATGCCTCCCAAGTTGTGGGGGGAGTTGCCCCACCCCCCCAGTGGCCAGTCACTGACTGGGGAGAGGGAGAGGTTCCCTGGAGCCAAACATGCCAACTGGAGGTGGGGGGGGGTGGGGAGGACCCTGCCGGTTATGCACACCAACCCAGAAGTGCCAGCGGTACACCAGGAAGGGCCAGGGGCACACCCAGAAGTGCCAGTGGTGCTTCTCCTGGCACCCCCACTCCTCTGCCCATAGCCTAAGTGGGGCACACTGGCTGTCAGGGGGTGCACCAGCACTTTCAGGGGGTGCAGGTGCACCCCCATGCACCCCCTATGCATCACCACTGATGGTGAACAACTAATATTGAAGAAGAAGCTGCACCAGAACTGATGCTGCTCCCTCCACTGCACAAATCTGGTCCCTTTCAAAAAGGAAAACAAGTACTTATAAAAGGAAGGAATATAGATCAGGCCTGGAGCACTGATGAGGGAAGCAGTCTTGGAGACATTATGCTGGCAAAGCTTCCTGGTGATATCTTCAGCAGGGGTTTTGCCTAAAAAAACAAAAACCTTCCTGATTAGATTCCAGAGATTTCATTTTGACTGAAAAAGTAAGCAGGATTTGGCCAAAAGTGCTGATCAGAAAGAAACCTAGATTCTGCTCCATTTGAAGTCAGTGGGAGTTTTACCCAAATGAAAACATGGCCAGGTTTCAATTTCACTTGGGGTTTTCAAATATAAATCCAGCCCCTAACTTCAATGACAGCATCAGGAAGTCCCTAACTCAGGGGCAGATGATTATTTTGGGTAGAGGGTCGCTTACTGAGTTTTGGCAAGCCATCAAGGGCCGCATGACAGGCAGCCAGGGGCAGATAAATGTTAATTTTCTAAATTTTTTAGGGGCCCTGCGGGCTGGATAGAATGGCCTGGTGGGCCACATGGCCCCCAAGCTGCATTTTGCCCACCCCTGCCTTAATTGGTGCCCTATGAGAGAGATGCCAAAGAGCCCATTTCCTCTCCTGGGTGGACTTTACCTGCATAGTAGCCAAACAGCCAGGTGGGTTTGAGTACTCATTGACAGAGTTTCCTCCTCCACCTCAAGGGGGAGGTGAGTCTGTCTTCCCTACAGAAGGGGAGGAGGATTGGCCTCCGTGCATAATGCCCTCAGACTGATATGGATTTCAGGGAGCTTTGCAATAGCATCAACCAACCCTACCTCCAAATTAACCCCATACTGCAAAGGACCCATGTTGCCAGGCTCTATTTGCCAGCCCCTGTTCCTTGACCCCATTTCAGGATGGTAGGGAACAGTTCATAACACAGAAGGGAAAACCTGTGCGGCCCTCATAGCCTTAATGTAAGTCTCTGCATAAGACTGGCACACAGAGTTAGTGCAGCCCAATAGTCAAACAGTGGCAAAAGCCCACCAGGTACCCACAGAGGTATTTCCAGTGGTTGCAGGGAACTGGATGTAAAGAAGGAAGCCATCCGCAGAGTTGGTACTCCCCTCTATTCTGGTTCCCCTGTCCAGATCTGCCAAGTTCGCTTAATCCTCAGGGTAAATCAATAGCTATTCTTTGCCTGGACAAATCCATTCTCCTTATGATATTTTAGTCATAGAGAATCAGTATTTTTAAGAATAGAATCTCCTGCAAAAACACCACAGAATACCTCAAGTTTGCACCATAAACTGTTATGTTACAAGTTCCTAGGTTACAAGTTCCTTGGTAACACAAAACAGTGCTCTAGCTTTCCAAATATTTGTGCTTAAAACTCTAACAAACATTTCAAATGGAATTTTTAACCTTGTTTTGTACTAAATTGTCTGCTTTTTAATTTTTTAAAGAGGTTTTTATGATGTCTTTTCTTTGACAAGTGTCATTTTATTCTGGAATTCCTGGCGAATCCTACTCTGAACTGCCTAAAAATAACTGTGCACACTTTTTTGGTAAAGCTCATATTTGCAGTGGTTGACTCAGACATAAGAGTAATGCAGTACGATTACATTTGGAGTCCCTGTCCATCACTAACTGCGATGTTATATGTAATTATTTCAGATAATTAATTCAGTATTTTGGGAAGACAACAATTAAAATGTAATTTTAGAGGAAGAAAAAAACCCAAGATTGACCTTATGTATATTTTTAAATAAATAACTGTATCATTATAACCATAGCATCAGTGCTAGAAAAGTTTATTTATTGCACCAATGTTATTAATGTAGATTTAATTAGGCTACATTTAACATCAGTGTTTTATAAAGTTATTAGTCAACATTCATTCAGTCCCCCAGTGGTGATCTAGCACAGAAATATAAAACACTCTATGACACATTGATGAGCCATTTAGAGCACTCCTATCCTTCTCATTGTATATCACTGAAATCTTATTCTTTTTTCCTGTGCTGTTCCCCTGGCCCCACACTTTCTTTTTTCCCAGCACTGTGTACTATCAACATTTCTACCAGATTTCAAATTAGTTGTATTTATCATGCATTCTCCTAAAATATGTATCCTTTTAGCTAAAGGAAAGGACAACTGAAAAGCAAAAGTCTATTTTTAGCAGGTGGTTGTAATTATAAAACTTTCGGAGAGGTTTATCTTTCTCTCTTCCCCCCCCGCCTTTTTTTGGTTCCTGGGTTGTGCTCCCTTCAATCTTGTCAGCTGTAAAATGGGTCCCTTTTTAACCTATAATGGATCTGTGAGATTAAAGGTGAAGTCATGAATTAGTAGTAGTGACAGCCCAGCACGATGGCCCTGGCAGCAGGGGGTCTTCTTTTGTATTCGTCCACTCTGACCTCCAGTGCCACTCTATGTCTGTGGGAACCGGACAAGAAGAATGTAGGGGTGGAGTTAAAAAGCACAAAGTGGCAGATCCTGCTCCTGGCCAGAGGAGAGTTGACATTCTTTTGCTGGAAATAGTCTGACATCATCCCAGTTGCACCTCCTTGGTAGTTCACTCGTTAACTCTTTTATGCTTTTAAACATGAAAAACAATGGATCCTGTTACAGGCTAAAGAAGGAAGAAAAAAATCTTTCATAAGACAACTCAGATACTTACCTCTTACAATGTAGTTTTTTTAATATCTGAAGGTCACTGGGTCTATATTGCTTGAAACTGTAGCTTGAGTGACAAATGTAACCCAAACAGCTGACAAAACTACAAAAGCTTCATTCAGGTTTTTAAAGTTTATTAATATATGTCTAAAAAGAGGCACATCATGAAAAACTCGGTTAGTTAAACATTTACTTTTCCCCCAGGAAATATGTTAAAAGGATATAGTAAAGTGTTCAGCTGTGATGCATTTCCACTTTCTTCCAGGAAGGGTTACTCTAGGGCAGCATTCTCCCTTGAAGGAATAAATCAGGGAGAGGAGCAGAAACAATATGAGATTCATCTGTCAGGCAAGGGAGGAAAGGGGAGTGGAAGGGTTCAGGATTTGTTATCCCACTACAAAGGGAGTGGGAGATTCATTGGAGCTGGGTCCTTTTCATATTTTCCAAGGCCATATTCTGCACTCATTCTGCCTGCAATCTACTTATTTCAGTGAGGTACCCAGACAAGGCCTAATGAGGTCTGCAGAAGGAAACAGTCCCAGAAAACTTGCAGAAACGAAACAAGCCCTCCTTCCCCCTTCAGCAGGTGAATGTAGAAGGATCATTATTGGCTGTACTTATGCCGTACCCTACCTGTATGGCTCCAAGCGTTAGTGCCACTAAAGCTTCCTCCAAACCTTAGTGCCACTTCTGAAGCAAACTGAGGACCCACCACCTCTGCTGCTGAAGAAGTTCCTCAGGACCTCCCCTACATTCCCCATGAGATTTAATAAGACTGGGAATCCTTGATGAGCTTCTGTTTCACTGGATGACAGATTACTTGATTTTGTGTCGTCTGGGTCAGAAGAGCCTATAACACTTATGGGTAGGTCCATAGTGAAGGGGAAATTGATACCAGGGTTTGAAAGGGTCCACAGGGAGTAGTGGGGGGGAAGGCCCCCTTATCTTTCTCCCTAAGTTGCTTGCTCTTTCCATCATCTATCTTCCTGAGATCTGTAGAAAGGGACCCCTGATCCCAAGTTCCTTTAGGGTAAAGAAAGGGCTTTGTTGGAGTAATCAGAGGTATTTTTCCTTTTCCTGTGGATCCCCATAGGGTCTGCAGGGCAAAAGAATCCCAGCAACCCTTCAGAGGGTTGTAGTGATAAATTATCATTTAGAGATGCCCCCAAACAGGAGACAGGAAGATGGAAATTGAGAGATGGCCCTCGAGTTTGGTAGCAGTTAGTTAGCTAGAGATGGACAGAAGATACGGAGAGGCGTGCCTACTGTTCCACAAATTATAGTGTGTTGTTCTTCCCATTCATTGTATGCCTGCATTTATTGAACCCAGTGATCACTACTAGAGTCACTGTCCTCCAGGCCCCAAATCTACTTTAGCACATTTTGCTTTAACAAGTCTATTTATTTCAGCAGCGGGCTTGTACGTAATTTTGTCTTGGCCAGGTCTCAGAAACTAAGCCCTAAATCAGCTCTCCTTTGGGTGGATAAGTAATATTTACAGAACTAAAGGTAACTGCATAAGTGGCCTTTTAGACAATTCACACAGGTTTTAGGTCCTGTGCAGCCCATCATATCATGCTCAAAAAAATCCACCTTGGTCATTTGTGCTCTGTAGCATTCCTGTTCCATCTGGGAAGGAGCATTAAGTTCCTGAAATGTTAGATGCAGAGAAACCACAAATAGTGAGGACAATCCTCCTACCCTTTCATCTAATAGCCTAATAGTTAGGACAGACCCAGGGAGGCTCACAGCTCTAGACTCAGAAGAGGCTTTCCCACTTAACAGAAAAGTGCCTTAGCAACCATGACATAGGCAATACATTGCCAGATGCACCTTTCACCTCCTCTATTGAAGCTACTGGGTAGTTAAGAAGGGGAAAGTATGTGGAGCAAGGAGGAGAGCAAGCCCAAGAGAGTGTGGCCTGGAAGGCAGCTGGTCCAAGATGCTGGCCCCTGCTCAGGCCTCCAATGGGATTTATGCATATTGCATTTAATAATCATTGAAAAAATGGATATACAACAGAATAGCTTTTGCCCCATGGTGGCAGTGACTAACAACCAGGGCCCGAGCTCGGCCTGCTAAGGCAGCACTCATCTCACTGAGCCATGCATCCTCTGGCTTGCTTCCTTCTGGCTCAGTAGGCCAACTCCAAAAAAGGGGTAAAGGATACCCTTGGCAATACCTAGCCCATGCCATGATGTAAGGGCACTTTGCTAGGAAAGTGGGAAACATAGGTTCAAACCTTCTCTGGGTAAAGAGATTCTAGATCTGGGTTTCCCACACCCTAAGCAAGTGCTCTAACCATTAGACTTTTGTACTAAAGGCAAAAGCTGCCTCCTTACCTCTGTTTTGTTGTGAGAACACATTGTCTGTTAGAAAAGAAAAAAGGAGGATGTAAAAATCCATGTAAATGACCTATGTAAGTCAGTTAAACCCTGTAAGCGTTACTTACCCATCTAAAGGTGGAGCTAGTTTTAAATGTAAGTGGGCACATCTACATGAGACACTAACTGTGCAGTAGCCTAACAATACTGCACAGTAGCACATCACAGCACAAACAGTGCCAATACACTACTCCATGGTATTATTAGGCTACTGTGCAGAAACATCACTAAAAAGGTACTTGCCAGCATTACTTCACAGTAATGATGAGGTGAGATAGCAGTTCACAAGTACTAAACTAATGCCGAGTAACTACAGTGCATTAATGAACATGCAGATATGCCCAGTGCGTAGGGGGAGCCACAAGGAAACTGCAAACGCTAGCACAGGAGGACTTTGAAGTGCACTGGGAAGGGAGAAGCTACAAGTACTATGTACTTAGAAGACTAGCATGTGTTAGCTTGCCTAACTTTACCTGAGCGATGCTTCTGTGAGGGTATTTAAAGCTTAGTCCAGAATGAAATTCCCTTTTTAATATTAGTTTAGCCTCTTTCACCTTACAAGTGTGTTTGCAGTTTCTTCCACAGGAAAGATCAGTTCAAACAGCTTCCAAAACGAACAACCATTTTTCAGACACTGATTAGCACAACTCACACAGAGCACTGAAGGGAAACTGACATATTCTTCAGTGGCAGTGAGTGATGGTGTAAATAACAGGGATTGGAGGGAGTTTCTGAATAAATGATGTGAGATAGTCTTAGCACAATAGCATTTTAGCCCCATGTTGGACACTTCTACTTTCCGCAGGTCGATGCACTTTTTCACAGAGTGACCTCCATCTACGTTTGGTGTCTGTAATGCTGCAAGCCATAACACTACTTTATTTTGAAGACAAAGATTAAAGCGGAAGCCAGAAGGAAAAGAATTCAGGATCCCCATTGCTTAGTGTTACTTAGCAATATACATGAGGAATATATAAGAAGATAAGTCCTAAACTGAATGGAACACTCATGATTTTTCATTTGAATCCCAGTCCATTGTGATCTTCCCAGACCAATACCAACGAATACCCTTCTCCCCTGTCCCCAAGCCCCGCCATGTATCTTGCAGTCTTGGCTACAAAGTTGTATGGCTTCAACAGAAAGAGTAAGGAGTGTTTGCACCTAGATTACCTGGTTGGTTAGAAAACCCTCCTAGGAGCTGTGGTTATGAATTCCCTCAGGAAAAGAAGAAAACTGGACCTGGGTCTTCCTCCTTTTCCAGGTCTAGTGCTCTGCTCATTAGGAAATTATATAAACAGTGAGTGGCAGTACTGCTGTTTAAGTTTTTTAATGAAAGCTTGACCACTTCTAAGTTCTTTGAAAGAAAGGAGAGGTTTTCAGCTCCTAAGGAGGCAGAGGCAGGCTTGAGTCATCTACCTGAGAAGGAAGATTTCAGACTTGACCCCAGCACCAACATTTTCCTCTCCTACAGAGCATGCTGGATGCTTTGAACTCCATAAAGCAGCACCGACTCTCCCTGTATACTGTATAGGGACCCAAGACATCTTACATGGGATTCTGGATTTCATTCCAAGAGTCAGGTATCTAGGAATCAGATGTTGCTGCTTTTAAGTTTCTAGCCCCTAATTTCTTCATTGGATTTGACCCTTCCTTCCTAACTCTGCTTCTTTCACCTATTGTTAACTAGTATCTATGAGGGACTTCACTCTTACATATGCTGTGCAGAGGTGCCCTATTCTAGGGGTGATCAAACGTGATTGCAACAAGGTATAAAGGCACTTTGGCAGGTAAGGGGTTACCAGGCCCTTGACTATCATGGGGATGATCCAAGCAGGGTTATAGAAGAAAAGAGGAGATTAGAACAAAGGAAAAACTAAGTGGTGGGGTTGTTTTTTCCTCTCCCAGCTGGCTGACACTAGAAAAGCCTCAGGTGGTTATTACTCAGTAGCTAGAGTTGATTTGTTCTGGTTTTGAGTTAGTGTTTTGGGAAATAATGCAAACTCAGAATAAAGGGGATGTGAAGAGACCTCATTTGGGACTCCATTTGTTCATCCCCAGCTGGTGAGTCTGCATGCCAGCTTGCACTATGAAGCACATGGAGCTGGAAGTTATGCCTGAACATACTTCCACCCATACACAGGAGAGGAAAGAACACCATTAAACTCAAGGGCCTTTCAATGCTACAAACTCATACGATTTTACTCAAGCCTTCAGGGCTCATGTAATTACGTGAAAATTTAGCGCTCATTAAATAACAAGCTTCTCTTATGGCTTTCCAGAAAAACTTGAAGCATAAGGCCCAGTTGTCCACAAAACATAAGGCCCAGTTGTCCCAGAAAACCAAGAAAAAGAAATTAAAAACTTTAATTTTAAAAACCATAAGATTAAAAAAAAAATCTCATGGTTTTGGAGGGGTTGACTCATGATATCCGAATGCAGAAAGTTTCAGAATATACGGGCCCGCTCTACAGTTCTAATGAAAGGAGGAACGGCTGCTGCCAACAGTATCAGAAGTTGAGGCAAAGACTGCAATAGCAGTAGAGGTAAGGAGCAAAGAAAGCGTATGAGGAGTGATATAGTCCTAATAGCAATAACCTTTCAATATAACATTGAACGGCCAATTTTGTGTGTAAAAATGAAGAACAATGGAAGGATTTGAGAGATCATCAGGTGTAATTCCAAGATGGACACTAAGTACCATTATGCACTAACTAGAAAGTGTGTCCAGCTCTGAGTTACTGATTTAAGTTAGAGAATAAGAAAACCTCCATTAGAAATCCAGGACATATGAAAAAAGTACAGCTGATCATTTAGTTCCCAAGGGAAGTGTAGTTTAATGTATGATACTTCAGCATGCATTACCAGTTGTTTTGAGGGTGTACCATAAAAATAATTCTTAGTAATTTGACACCTCACTCTGCCACAGAGAGATGACAAGGAATGGCTATTTTGTGTGTGTGAATTATAGGTATGTAGATTAAGAAAACATAAAACTAGTCAAGTTATAAATAGTTTGATGTCTTTAAAAACATCAATCCTGATTTACCACTGTGTTATTACAGTGTTAGACTGCTGTACCAGCATTGAGGCAAGCAGTGTTATATTAACACAAGTGGAGTTCCAGAGTAAAGAGTCAGGTCCATGAAGTGTATCTTTGTCAGAAGACTGCTTACAGATGCACAGTATACGTGTGAATGGAGTTGCAGGACACACTTCAGTGAGCTTATACAATTATGCATATCTTTGTATTAGCATAAAATAATTTGCATCTTGTTCTCTAAGTTCCCATCGAAGAGAGTTGAAGTTAAAAATTAAGCTGTAATACAGGAATAAACATCTAGCTTAAACTTTCTGGTGCAAAGTAAGTTAGGGCAGAATGAACTGTATTCAGCATCTATCATTAACCACAGTTTGATACGATGCCCAGGTCACAGTCCTCTTATTGGAGAATCCACAGTCAGAAGTCTAAGAGGCAGACATACTCCATGGGTGAGATCATGGCCCCATGCAAGTCAATAGGAATTTTGCCACCGTCTTTACTGAGGCAAGGATTTTACCTTGCGAGTTTAACTTCTTGGAGTTGCAAGGAATTATCTCCCCAGGATAAAGATGTTAAGAAATCTGTAAAAGTGAAAGCCTCCCTGCTTGGCGATTTGAGGAAAATCACTCCTTAGCTCCACAGAGGCCTAAGACATGCAATGGACAGCTGTTCTTCCTCTACCCCAACCCAAGCTACTCTGCTCCACTCACTTTCCTTTAACAGCATGGCTCTTCTTGAATCCATGCTGTTTTGGGCTGAAGTACCTGAGGCTGCCTATTAGCTGCTGAAGAGGACACTCAGAGGGATACAGTCCCAACTGTATTAAGTTTCAGCTGTATTTCTCTGTGAAAATCCTGATTAATTGCCAGTGATAATCCTACAAGTTGGCACAGACAGCATCACAGTAATAATTTAACTCCTTTCTATGCCTTCTTCTGCCCTGACCCTCTCGCACTCGTCCTGCAGAGCCCCAAGCTCTTGGAGTTTTCCGGGAGGGGCTCACTTTGTACACCACAGAAGTAGTACAGAGGTGTCATTCTCCCTTTCCATCTGATAAGGCAGAGATTTACCTGTACAGTACACCTGTGTACAGACATACAGGCCCTCTGTTCTGACTGAAGACTGTTGCAGGTAGCGCTGCATAGTTAGATTTTCAGATCTCAGCTTGAGGTGGAAGTTGCAAAAAATCATATTTTATTTGAAAAGAGTATATTTGCTCTGGCAGTGATCAGGGAATAATGAGCTTCCCTCCACCTGCAACCCAGACACACCAAAGTCATCATGGCACAGCAAAACTATATACTGATTTGTCCTCTGGTAAGTGCTTTAAAATGTTTGGACAAAGGGCCTCTAGGATGTATCCTCTCCTATTAGCACGTTATGGGCATAGTTACATCCCATATCCAAAAGGTATGCACTTTGCATAAACTGCTTGCATCACATGATGGAGTATGGGCAGAAGGGATGGCCAGGAATGCACATTAACACAGCTTCTATGAAACTACAGGTCTCCCTCTGCATGCCTTGGGTGGGGCAGAGGCTGGAGCTTTGATCCTCCCACTATACGTAACATCCAGAGTGGCTGAGCAGGTCTGGTGGGGAGGAAGTAATCTGTACTATGTATGGAACCCAAAAAGACCACTCTTCTTTTGAAGAGACCACTTCAACACCCACCCACCCCATTCTCTGCCTTCTGACCATACTGTCACCATATGGTCCCAGGTCCGCCCCTTAATCAGAGCTTGTAACAAAGCCACAGTTTAGTCCTACACCCTAATCTATCGCTGCTTTTATAAAAAAGCTGTTAAAATGCTCACTCTTCTCTTCCCCACAGACAACTGAATATCAAATCAGAGTGTTCAGCATTCAAAAAGGAATCCATCTTCAAAATGAGCTAATCACCAAAAAAGAAATAAAAGCCAAAATTTCAACCACTATGTGAATACTTATGTCTTATATTGTTTTCTGAAAAAAACGCAACACAATGAAATACATTGTTTTCTAATATCAGGCACTGAGAAAATGCAGGCCAGACACAGAAATATCAAGCATTCACAATACTGCAACTGATCTCAAGTGCTGCTAAAGACAACCAAAAAAGTCTTCATCAGAAATAAAAATATATATTTTGCTACTGTCCTACTTCAAGACCATTTATTGATATTCCAGAGTCAATTCCAGTTCCATTTTACAGGTATCTATTAAGCTGTATTGTAAGAAAAATATAAAGAAATTTTATTTCAATTAGATTTTTATTTTAATCACCTAAAAATCATTCTTATGGAAATGAGAAAGACAAAAAGAATCCCCAGGGGCTGAGAAACTTCATTGATTTGCATCGTTAGCACTGAAAAGAACTTGCCTGGAAGTGGCCCCTTCATGTTTCCTTTTATTTACATTTTCAAGCAAAATAAAATTAATTTCAACAAGGAGGATTTTTCTAGATTCAGATCCCATTTGGATTAGTGTAATTATTAAAATGTGAATATGGTTTGCCACCCTTCGAAGGCCTGGTTTTCTCTTTGTTATAGTGCAATGTTTTTAAATTTTTTACCCCATTTGTATAGGATTTGGAATAGGGGAAAGTCTTAGTAGCCAGCAATTCTATTAGCATTCATAATTAGCCCTGGTAATTGGTAAGACACTTTTTGAACAATTACCATTTTCAGTAATGGAATGAGGGGGGGAAAGTGACATTCATTTAACTAAACTCTCCAGTTTTCATTTTACAAGACTGTCCAAGCATGAGCAAAAATGAAAAACAGAGAATACTAAATATATATTTAAAATGCAGACACATTTCTATGACAAAGTAGTTATTTCAAGACTCAAATCAAAATTTTAAACAGTTTACCTTCTTTTTGTCTTCTAAAGAGTTTTATGTAACAAACTTTCAGTGTCATCACTAATAGCAGTTCATGCCAAGGATTACTTTCTTAAAACTGCTACTCAAGCCTCGTGATTTGCAGTACACTTCTTATTACAGGATACATTATGCAGAAACCCTCTGCTATGTGATGGGACATGGCAACCCTGCTGTGAGAATGCCTATCAGCGCTTCTTTTAAGGCCCTTTCTCAATTGTCAGCAAAGTATTTTTTAAGGTTAAAAGGTGTAAAATTATTCTGAAATGCTTTTCTGACCTGTCGCCTATCACTGCAAAAAGCTATAGTTCATTTTTTTTCTAAAATTGTATTTTTTTTAAATGTGGTAATATTATAAGAATAAATCTAGTAAGAGAAAAAATAGTTTTCCATGCTTTTCATGATATTTTTTGTAATTTTTTTGGTACTGGCACATTAAGGTTGGTTAGCTGTTTTTATTTGTAATTTTCTTCATTGTGATTCTCACTTTCCAAAGAGTCAGTTTCAATACACCATTAAAACAAAAACAGCACTTCTAAAAATCTTCTCATTTATATTTTGCTGATTGTTCAAAGGAGTTTTTATAGCATATTCCATAATGTAGAAGTCAAATGCAGTAGGGTCATAAAACATAATCTCATTATGCAGGGGCATAAAGCTCACATGATCTGTCATTCTTGAAGTGCTACCTGTACTTTGATTGAAACAACACTTAATACCAGCAGGAAAACCAGAAGAAGGCTTCTGTTCTACAGACTTGTGGCTGGCTTTCACGGTTTTGCAAGCTGCTTAACTCTAGATTTCCCAGGCTACATGAATCATTTAAGGTCAATGATCCTATAATTTTAAATCCGATGCACAAGAGGTTACCATCTCCCATTGTCTGTAGCTTAGAATTTCCAATTGTAGCTAACTGTTTATACTCCAGGATAATGCTGGAAGATTTTCAAAATCACTTTATACCAAGTTTCATGGAGTGTTTTATAACATTGTATAATCAAACCTATATAGGAGAACTCAGCCTTGTGGTAAAGATAGCAACCAGTGTGGAACAAAGTATGTATCAAATGCTAAGGGCCTGATCCGATACGCAATACATAGACACAACTATGTGAGTTGTCACTGGACTAGGGAACAGTAATGCTCAATAGATTGGGCAAAACATTTTTAAAAGTGGTTGAGCTGTCCTTATTTAGAGAGGTAGACAGCATCAAATATGCTAAGTGCTGCAGCAGAAAAGGTGGAATGGCCAAGAGAAAAGTAGACACGTCCATAAACATAGTACAACCTTCCCTCTACAACGTGTAGCAAGGAAAGGCATAAAGAGCTCTCATACGGACAGTAGCATAACTGAGAGGGAGGTGACCAGGGCATCAGCCCCAGGCAACCACTGAGGCAGAGGACGTACAAATAGCAGCTGCTGCAGATGCAGGCCAGCGAAGTCACCAGCAGCTGCCTCTGCCCTGTGCATTTCCACTGCCCAGGGTACAGGGAGGCTCTGTTACACCTCTGCATATGGACTGTGGGGGTGGGGTTCGGCTCTAATCACCTGTGTACCTAAGAATTGAGATTTTGTTCCCTATTTGAATCCCATATGTACAAAGAACTACAGCTCTCCATAGCTTGATCTCTGATTGTGTCCTCTCTGAGTTCTCCATACTAATACACTTCAGCAAGGCCCTTTATCCTTGTTACAAGGCATCCATTTGGACTCTCGGTCTCCATTTAAAAGGCATATCTTAGAGCAAGTCCTTCACAGGGTGCATTTTACTTTGACTGACAATATTCAGAGTTTGTTATTCTTGGTTTTTTCCTAGCATTTTCACAGCTCCAAAATACCCTGTGCTTCTGGCCACACAGAAAGAAATATCAGATTTGTTGATATTTTTTTTTATTTTGTGAGGGTGTTAAACTCCTGTCTTAAAAACAGAATCTCTTTCCTATCCTGCAAACACATTATACAAATCTGAAATGACAAAGGGTTCCACAGCAGTTATATTAACTGTATTGTCCATTTCTCCTTCCCAACAGTAGCTTTTAATATCATGATTTAAGTATTCCCTTAAGGCTTGTCTACAGACGGGAACATTTCTAAAGCTTTCCTGCCTCATTTTTCTAGCAAATGGAGAGTTTTCAAAGGGTTTCTGTAGTAGTGGCTTGACTTCATATTCAGCTACCATTTGGTTTTTAACTTCCTGTTAATTAGCTAAATATATCCCATGATCCTAAACTTCACCAACATAGTCTGCTCACTATTTGCTAAACTGGGAGTGCAAAATTAAACTATGAATATGCAGAGGCATAACAAAACTGAGTCACACATCATGAGAAAATAGAAGACTAGACTCTGTGATTTCCATACAGACTGATGGAAGGTGGTGGCAAGGTCTATGCAGGGTCCTGCTGCTCTATGGGAAGCATCATGAGAGTTTATGTTTCAGAAGCTACAGTCTGTCCCCAGGCCCCTTGGTGCAGAAAAGGGTGTGGTCTCTGTGCTACTTCTAGCTTGTTATGCCTGCTCCTCAGGCTCTGTTGCTGGGATAGTGCTATGGCCTTCCCTTGGGCAATTCACTGCAAACGGATAAGAAGGGCTGAGTAGTCCGTGACCACACAAGAACTGCTACTGCAATCAGCTCGAGTGAACCACACAAGGGAAAGAAAGGCAAGCTTCATACTCAAGAGCATGGTCGGGCCTCTCAGGACTGCTTTATGAAGTATATACAAAAGGCTGGGAGCTCTCAGCTCCCCACAAACATAGATACAACTTGTATCCTGTTCCAAAGGTTGTGTTTTATGAGTAATGGGTTCGAAAACTCAAGGACTGAGTGGTACTTGTAGGTAACCATCCCTGATATTTGATGGAACTAATGGGTTTTGTAGCTACCCATGTTGTCATGCATCTATTTAAACTATTTGTAAAGATTTTAACCTCAGATATTTAGAGCTAAGAACTGCAAAGTGTCAGGAAGGTCATTGTCACACACGGCACACAAGCCAAAGAAATCCAGTTTCCTTTCTGTGAAAGAGCCTGAAAACAGGTAATTGCATAAGATGCTATCAGTCTTGGTGAGATGAGCTTACAAGTAAGCTCTAAACCCTAAAAATCTTGAAACAGGTATATTGGAAGAACCAAGAAACTAAAAATCTCAGACTGAACTACTTGTCTTCATGAAATACACACCAGAGCCTATCCTTTCCTTCTTCAAATCCCTGCTGGAAACCCACTTTTTTCACAACAGGCCCAAGGACCAAATGCAATGTTCTCCTCACTTCTGGGTTTCTCTGCATATCGCATCTTCTCTGGGTCTATCATTTAAGATTCATTCCTAGTTGTTATTTTTAGAGCACCCAGAAGCATGGGAGGCATTGCCTAAAACTTAAATACAGCTTGTTTCCTGACCTCTAAAACTCACAAGCTTATGGCCTGACCCTGAACTTACTTATCCTTGTGCTTAATTTGATGTATTTGAGTAGTCCTACTGGGCACATCCCCACAAGCAGGAACATGTGTCCCTGGGGACAACTAGCAGTGGCTCATGCTCATGCTGCTGCTCGTTGTCCCCAGGGAACCCCCTGCATGTGTGCTCTGGCATGCCACAACTTGCCCTGGGTGGGGCAGAGGAGGCTGGAACCAGCACCTGGGCTGGCCCCAACAGCTTTACCTGGGGTCCTTGAGGCCTTCTGGGGCTCTAGAAGTGGCAATGTGGACATGCAGAGCGTGGCTGGCAGCCAGAGAATGGCTTTGGCCAGTCAGGCTCCAGTTTTGGATGGCACCCCACTTTATTCTGGTGTGGGGTTTTTTTGACACCAGGATCCCCCCAATGTCAGAAACCCCCCCACCATGCTGCAAATTAAGAGCATGGCAAATGCCTGCATGTGTGGTGTGTGAAATTTGCAGTGGTGCAAACTACACGAGCACTTGTGGGGGCACACTCTCCTGGGTGTTAATTTAAACACATACATAAATGTTTGCGGAGATATGGCCCAGAAACAAAGCAGGACTGGAGAATTCCATATCAAATTAGCAGCTCTGATAGGATCAAACATTTAAAAAGAGACCTTAAACATTTTTAAAAGCTAAGGTCTTTTTAAAGCATTAGCCTCCTTCCCCTAAAAGTGAAGTCAATTGGAGAGTCGCAGTTAAAACCATGCTAAGCACTTTTGAAAATACCACTGTTGTTTTGAAAATTTAACTACTCCTATTATTAGTACTAACACAGTAAAGTATTTGACAGTCTTTAAGTGCTGATGCTTCCTATTAATTTTAGCCCATTTCATAACTGAAGATTTTAGAATCTATTTTTTTGAGCCATTTATACTCCAAAAAGACACGCTTATGAATCCCATGTTGATGCTTTATGATTTTCATTGTCATGGTTTCTTTAAAAAGCATCTAGCAGTCATCAAATAGCTGGAGGAGTGAGTTTGGCAGCCCCAACTGAACCCCATACTGCTGTTGCACTGCTATTGGCAATTCAGCTAGTTAATTTGAAATTACTTTTGGGTACGTCCACATTAGCCTCAGCATAGACTAAAGTTAAGGTTCCAAGTCAGGATATCACATCCTCAACCAGGGTGGGAGATGAGGTTCTAAAACACAAACGGGCAGGGATAGGATAGTGAAAAAAAGGGCAGCAGTGACAAAAATGAACAATGCAAGTGAATTTTGAAGTTGAGTACACCCCTAAAGCCATCAAATTGCTATCAGATTTCTTTCTCTTTTGAGTATTAAACACAGCAAACAGAAAAGGGAAAAAATAATCAATTAAACTGAACTAGCCATTTTTAATGGACCAAACAGAGAAATTCAGGAATTAAATAACACAAATAGCGATATGATAGAGTTTATTTTAATTTTCTAATAGCATAATCTATAAAGATCAGGTGGCAGGTTTTTTGTCAAATACATGACTTTTGTCCTGACTGTGGCCCTTTAACTTTCTGAGATGTACATTTAATAAGACAGCAATATTGTCACCATGGTACAACAGAATTTATTTTTCAAATCAGTGCACTACTGCAGGCTGTCCATTCATGGAAGTTTGCACACATCTCAAAAGAATCTGATGTTGAAGGAAAACAAACTAGTTTTTGTACAATCCAAAGAGGATTCATACTCAGAAAGTAATGACTTGGTTGCCGTTTTAAAAAAAGGTGAAATAATGAAGAAGGAAAGGGAAAAGAAACATCTGTTTGATTTGATTTGACTTGGTTTGGTCTGGTTTGAAAATCCTGATGAGGATTCATACTTATAATGCACAGAAATCAGATGAGGTAACAGCACCCCCTTCTGAGTTAGTACTGAAGCATATGTGTTACCCTCACTTAAAAGCAGAATTGTGACTTTTTCACTATGGCTCCATATCTATAGCTCCTCATTTGTAAGGAACATGTTTCCTTTTTGTTCCTTTCTGCCAAATTAAGAGATGTACTCAGGGCTTATTCAATATGTATACGCTGTACGTTATATCACTGAAAACACAAGGGGAGTTGTGGTATGAGCCAGCAGTTACATCCCTTATAATTCTATTCAGCTCACTGGAGCTATAATTTTTCAGACAAGTT
Organism: Crocodylus porosus; assembly: GCF_001723895.1. Lineage (NCBI taxonomy): Eukaryota > Metazoa > Chordata > Crocodylia > Crocodylidae > Crocodylus > Crocodylus porosus. Next base: position 94,184,377 of record NW_017728906.1, on the reverse strand, counting down.
CTTATGTCTAACATACCATCTGATTCATTTACTTAAATCAGTGAATGCAACAAATAACCCTTGTAAGGAATATTTCCTACTTGGAGGTCTGATACTGGCTTTTACAGAGGCAGGATGTGATGCAATGAAAGCACTAGGAAGCATGTTGGCTGACTCAGTGCTCCTGGGAACTACAAATTGCAGGGGCATTTCCACCTCCCTTGTGCAGCATATGCTTCTTCCCCTTTCCTTCTGTACCCATCCAGTTTAAATGACTGGAGAGCTAATTTTGTAGCTAGGATTTTCTTGCTCCTCACTGCCTCTTTTTGGGTGGTAGGTGCTGGCAGCAGTACTAAAAGGAACAGTACCTATACACCTTCATAGGACTACGCCTTGTGCCCATGCAGCACTACAGGGGAGATAAGAATGCTCTTTATGCCATCTCCTCCATTTGCATGCCTAAAGCCACCCCACTCATTTTGTAAATACAGGCAAGTCCACTGAGAAGGATGCATTTCCTAGGCATTAAACTTATCTGGAGACCTTCATTCCATTTTGTGGCCCTCATATTTTGGTAAATTGCTTAGACTGAAGCAAGGAGAGCAATTTACCCAAACTATACACACACCAGGTCAAATTCACTGAGCCATGCTACACATATAATTGCTCTTTTAACTTAACAATATGGACAGACATGATTGGCTGTATCATACCAATACAGTTAAGAGCTGTTATAAATATATTAACATAGTCAAACCATACTAAACAGTCCATAGGTCAATAGCCTTAAGCCTAAAGAAATTGCAGCAAATCACAGAAAAACCATAAAACCACTATCAACTACTTGAGAAATATATCCTAAAGGAGAATATGAGAAACCCCTCATGCACCCCCAAAACTAAAAACTTAATTATGTTTCTAAACACATTGGGCAAACAACAATTGGCAATAGCACTACAGTAAGAGACTTCCACAAGGTCTGGAACAAAGCAGCTAAGCAAACAGTAAAACAGGATTTATTCCCACTTGAGTTGCAAAGAAAAAGAATGGTTTAATACAAGCTGCTACAAGCTAAAGAAAACAGTGAGAGAACGCTCCAGATTAAAAGACGTGACACGGGGATGTACACAGTTTACCAGGACAGATTTGGGCTTCATAAGAAGTCAGAGTACACGACAGAAAGAATAGCACATGTTGAGAATGCAATGGACACCATACCCTCCTTGTAAGCCCATAAATAATTTAAGGCCAACAAAGCAAAACAAAGACCAGCAACACAGAAAAGGAAAATTGGAAAAAGCACATTTTCAAGATAAATACAAAGGAATCCACTCTAGAAATTAGACAGAAGAACAGAGCATCTTCAGAACAAATCTACTTGAAAATACCATTAAAAACTCCTAAATCCCCTGGTGGTCTCTGGAACAGGACTACAACGAACAAGGAATGGTCTAAAAATCCAAATCTAGAATATCATGTTGTTCAAACAGTGCAGAAAACAAAATACTAATACAGCACTAAATATGGAGGCTTTTCTAGAACCACTGAATCCAAGTTTCTAGTCCCTGAGATGTAGTCTGATGGACATACAGGCCCATACACCAAGTGGAGATACTTCAACCCAAACTACAGAAGTATTCAAAGGTGCATACAGCCATTCACCTCACCCAGCCTACGTTCACACTGTTTACTTTAAGTTGTATTCATGTAGACTTGAAGCAGCACATGCAACCATTCATCTTTCCCAAGAGCCAAAGAGAGAGTAAGCAACTTGCAGTGGGACTTGGGAGAAGGCACCCTGTCCATGGGGTAAGGAAAATTGGTAGGATTGGGGGAAGAAGGGAAATAAAGGCCTGGTGGGCTGCCCACTTGGAGAGCTAAAAATATCCCAGTCAAAGCCGGAGATGATAAGACTAGCACAGCCACAGGCCTGGAGCCAGGGGATGGGGTTTCCCAGTTCTGGGGCTGCAGTGTGAATACATAGCAGCATTCAACAGATCAGATAACACTTTCTTAGATCAGATTAACTCAATCTCAATTTAAACTAGAGCACCTACTCAGGTGAACTAATTTAGATTGGGCATGTCATTTTTAGGGCAATCTGAGCCCTTTGCATGCCTGTACGATTGGGCATTTAGACGGACTTAACCCTGGTTTGGTTGATTTAAACGTAACACCGTACGTACCCCACATTATCAGCAAAGCTGGCAAACTTTTCTGTAGGATTGCCAGGAAACAACTATAGCATCTAAACAGATGTAATAGTAATCCCTTAAAAACAAATCACTGAGGAAAGAAATATAAACTACCTTTTTACCCAGCAGAAGTTCTTTAACAAATAAATAAAAACACAAAGCCCAAGAACAAAACTGTACACTTCAAAATTTAAGAAAAACTTTTGAAATCAGTTTGGCACCCATGACTGAACTATTAAATTATTAGTATAGGAGGACATGTTGTATAGGAATATACATGAATCAGATGATCCAGTATGTCATAAACAATGTTGCCAAACTCAGGCTTTCAAAGCAAGAAAGGAAAGCAAAACAGAAACATAACCTCACCCTGATGTAGTCTGGTCTAACTGCAACAAGGTGAAAAACTCAGAGACAAAATACCCATTATATACTGATGATCTGATCATTATCTCTCTTATTTAAAATGATGTCCAGAGATACATTTATTTCGCCATATTCTTTATCTCATTATATTAAAAAGGACCCGGGGGAAAAAAATCAATTACAATACCTGGGCAGAAGCCAATCTGAAAACAAATAGCCTTGGCATCTATGGCAGGAGGCTTGTTGCTCCTGCCATGGCAAAAAGCAGGTAGGCTAGTGGTAAGGCAGCCTGCAGGTGTGGCCAGGGCTCATTATGGAGTTATCTATCCCTGAAGGAAAGCTGGGCCTAGGCAAGGTATAAGCCCAGACCTGAGTGGAGCCTGCACTAAGATCTCGGAGCCTACTGCGGAAATATTGGCTTAGCAGGATGATTGAATACCAGCAAGGAGCATGTCTGAACCAATCTGGAGGTTTGGAAAGCAACTAAAGGGTACAGAAGGTTTCTGGGGACCCAATGAGGGGTCTCAAGTCTAGAGGAAAGCTGAGTGTGTGAGACCTAATGGGCAGGGATCCTGGATTTCTCCGATTTAAAAAAAAAATCCCCAATTTTCAGTTAAAAAAACTAACCCCAAAACCACATTTTTCCATGATTAAACTAAAACATCACTAATGTATTGATGGAAAAAAGTGGATTTGGGGTTACTTTTTTTTAAACTGAAAATTGGGGATTTTTTTAAAATTTGGAGAAAACCAGGATCCCTGATAATAAGGAGTCTGGAGCCTAGAGAGGGGCTGAGGGTATTGAGGGGCTAAGCAGGTGGAAAGAATCACACCTGTGGGGCACGGTATAGGACTGGGCTGGAGCCATGCAATTAATCCTTAAGGTGAGAACCACAAATACTTGGTGATCATGAGAGATTGAGGGCTGACTGGGAAGCCCTGGAGCAGCCTCCTTTATATAAAACCAATTACAACAAGGTCTGGCAGGTAAGACAAGGGGTGACTGCCCAAAGAGAGCAGAGTGGGCTAGGGCTAGGGCTAGGGCTAGGGCTACTTCAGGTGCTTTATGGCCATCCCTGGGGTGGCACCCTGTCACAGGATCTCCAAACCAATAAAACTGTAATGGAAAATATTCTAGAGATTGAGAGCATGCTAAATAACTTGTACTTCATAATAAATGAATTGTGGAACTTCCAGATGGGTGCAGAAGCATCACAAGAAGTATGTGCCACATTGTAAGCAAACAATAAAATTGAGAGTATAATCCCAAAGATTGTATCAGATGTGATTAAAGCCTGGGGCCCAACCTTAACAAATTATATAGCATGGGACAAACTCTCTAAATCAGTGATGCTCAACCTCCGGTGCATGGAGCAGTGTCATCTGGCCTGCAGGGTTCTACATGAATTTGGAAATTTGGAGCTGGGAGACTGGTGGCAGCATTAATTGCTGTTCCCCTGCTGCCAAATCTCCAGACCTGTAGGTATGCCCATGGGCTGGATAATATGGTCCTTCATGCTAAATTTTGCCAGCCAACATGTGTGGTTCCTCTCCTGCTACATCCAGTGCTCAGGGGTGGGCCACATGTAGAGGTCAGGCTGCTACCACATCCAGTGTGCAAGGTCAGGGCAGAGCATAGCTAGATCCAGGCATGTGGGGGCAGACTGGCATGGGATTGGATCTGGTGTGCTGGATCACACCCCACACACTGTAGAATCTCCATCTCCAGAAAGATGTTGGAAGCTCCATCCTTGGCGGTTTTTAAGAACCCCGCTAGACAAAGCCTTGGCTGGAATGATCTAGTTGGGAATGGTCCTGCTTTGAGCAGGGGGTTGGCTTAGATGACCTCCTGGGCTAGGGACAGACATTACACATAAACTGGTTTAAGTGATCAGAAACTGGTTTAAACCTGTAACAGAACAGACATTCAGTGCATATAAACCAGTTTCAAAATGGCCTAAGTCTGTTTGAGATAAACCTGGTTGAATGTAGTATCAGCTTTAACAGATTTGGCATTCCCCTTCAGATGCCATATTAACCCAAATAGCAAATGTCTTCCTTTACAGTAAAGCAACAAAGAATAAAAAATAATAATGTAACATGACCCACTTCTAGTAATCATACTCTACCAGAACAAAGAAGTCCAACTTATCTAATCAGCTGCACAAGGTAGTTATTTAAAATGAAAAAGCAATCAAGATACTAGACCTGTACCTGATGCATCAAAATATAAATCAGTGGACAAAACAAAACTAACCAGCAGATCCCTGCAGGGAACTATCCCACTAGTCTAGCTGATCACCTCAGTATTGTGAAATATTCAAAATTAGACCAAACTCTTTTCACATAGGGAATTGGTGACCACTAACTAGGGGTGGGAAGAGACAGCATCAATCAAGTGTTGTTGCTGTGGCACAGACTCTTTTCAATATTTGCCATGCTAGGGGCTCTATCCCTGACATGGGCAACTGGTGCCTCCCAAGATTAGGGGGCAACTGCAGGTGCCACCATTGGTGGTAGAGGCAGAGTTGGGGAGCTCCTGCAGGCACCACCATTGATGTCAGCGGCAGGGCCAGAGCCGGTGAGTTCCCGCAGGTGTTGGCAGTGGTGGCAGCCCTTTCAGGGGAGCATGTGCCCCCCATACCTCCCCTACATATAGTTTATGATCCTTGACGACCTGACAAAATCACAAAAGCTTTCTCCAAAAAGCAATTGGGGAAAGCTGTGCTGGTCCTGGCAAGAATGAAAAATATGGCATTGCCCTATGCAACAACCTGCCACTGGATCAGGATAGGACCTATAAATGGACACAAGCTATCAAACCCCAAACCTGGTGTTTATACTTGGAAAGTCTTACCTGTTTGGGCCATATTTATTTAGTTCAACATATTAAAAAAGGCTCACTGAGCCTGAATTGAGTCTGCTTCTGGCAGTGGAGCAGAATCCCCCATAGTGGTAGTGGAATGCTATCCAGTACTGGGCAGGCATTAAAGCTTTGGACCACGCCACCTTCCCTTGACCTGCTGATATATTGTCACATGAAGCATAAATGGCTTAACTGGGGCAAGACCCCTTTATAATCAGTGAGTCTTGGCACAGCATCCTCCTCCCCACCCACCCTCCCACTGCACGCAATGCCATTGTTCAGTCAATCCCCTGGGCTCAGCCCACTGGAGAATCTAAACTCAACTAAAACAAAAAACAATGTGAAGAGACACAATAGTGCTATGAGGCAACAGAATGGGAAAAAGGAGGGCAGAAAATCCAAAGAGAGAAGAAGAGAAGGAGACAAAAATGAAAACTGATTCTAAAGATGGCTCTCTATAAATAAAGCATTATACATATCTGCATAACTCAATTGTTCTTACAAAGATGAGGACACGCATACTGTATCTCCAAACATTTTCATCATGTCTGATGCAGCCATATAACGTAAACTGTGACCAACTACTGACATAGGTACAATAGGCACATCAGCAGCTTGTGTCTCTCATTGGCACAGTCATTTAGAAGGCACTGTCCTATGTCTTGGGATAAATGTGAGAGGACCAGGAGTTTCCATGGTCACAAGCTCCATAATTAAGACAGTGCCATATTATTACATGCAACAGTTAATTTTACATCTGCTATTTCTCCTGGAAGCAATTATATTCTGCTTTATTAAAATTTCATTCCTCTTGGGTCATATTTTTTTTTCCTTTTCTGGAGCTTGTACAACCCCAGTGCTTTAGAATTCCATCTATGATGTAGGCAAAGATTTTTTTGAATTATATATTTTATTGAACCATGTGCACGGTTAGGATAAAGTTAGACAAGCTTTTGAATGCAAGGCCTTCATCAGGTCTGAGCATTCAGAAACTTGTCTAACTTACCCCAAACATGCAGCTGGTCAAATAAAATAACTGCCCTAAAAAAATCTTTGCCTCTCATATTAATCCTGGAGAATCATGGCCATAACATCACTCCAACACTACCAGATATATGGTGTAGGTATTGCCTGCCCCTCAACTTACTACATATCATTATGCACAAAATGAAATGTTGCATTTCACATTAAATAAGTTTAGGTTCATAACATGAAAGTTGCCATATAATAAAATCTTATTTCCCATAAGACTCAATAAAGGCTTCTGGATTTGGTCTAACAATTAGGCGAAACAACCTAAATTCCAGTGAGACAACAGATTTTTCACGGCCCACTCACGGCATGCAGAGCCAATTACATGGGCACTTCATCGTGGTCCCGCCTCTCACCGTTGATTGGCAGAGGGGCCCCAGTGGCCCTGACTCTTGCTACTGATCAGCAGAGAGTGGCTTCACTCAGTCTACCCCACTACCACAGGGTTTTTTGTTTAGATTTTTTTTGGTTATTTTCACGGGAAATTGTAGCCAATGCCAAATTTTCAGTAATCGCAGCAATTGTAGACACTGCTGTTTTTCACAGTTTCTGAGAAATTGAAGAAACCACAATTTAGGTAAGTTCCTATTAATAATGCTAATAACTACGTTCACTAAACCCTTACTCATATGAACAGTTCTTATTCATATGAGAGGATCTTATGAAGTCAACAGTTTCAGATAATTCTTTTTTTTACTGTTTTGGGTGATATTGATTCATATGGATGAAACCTGCTTGGCTTGATGTATGGCTAGTTTTTTTTCTCCACTGGATTAAAAAAAACCGTAGTTGGCCACAACAACAGATAGGCATTTTGTAAAATGTATAGGATTTAAAAATCAGTTTTCTTCCTTTGGGTAAGGAATTTGATTATGTGCAATGACATAATGAAACTTAACACTTAATCATTGATGACATTCAAGTGTGACAGGCATGTTGGAAATTAAGTTCAAGTACCTATATACAATACTATATCTTTTATACATATTGAAACTGACCACATTTGTACAATGTAGTATAGTACAATAAAATATAGCCTAGATTATTTGAAATGCAGATAGAATGTTGAATCATGAAATTAGGAAAAATAATATTACAAATATAAGATTGGAAGGGATATCACAAATCATCAAATCCAGCACCTGCTAGCATTAGCGACCAAAGGATATTATCTGGCACTAGAACTCACTCTCTTTGTTAGAAAACATCAGGCATTTTGTATGGATAGGAGGAAGTGTTAAAAGTATTACAAAGCATTACAAGCAAGGGGAAGAAAAATATCTGAGTCACTTCCAATATGGATGAATACACTTTGTGGAAACCCCAGACAATCATGAAACAGTGCATAGAAAATTAAACAGTAAGATGGGTCAGGATTACAATTTTGTAGAGAAACTACTATCATCATTTTCCTTGCCCAGCACTTTCACCACATCATCCATTTTTGAATCCACCTTTCTTCTACTCTATCAAAATCAAGAGGTTTCCTTAATATTGAAGGTCCTAATCATTAGTCCTTGCCTACTGATGTGCTCTTGTCTCTTGCACACTGTCCTCTCTTTCATTTGGTCAGGATGCCAGTCTTGACTAATTTCTTCCCCCTTGATGTCTTCTTCCCCCACTGATGTCTTCATTTTTCTCCACATCAGCCTAGCTTATGGAATACCCTCTCTCACTACTGACCTGCAAAAGATTTCCTTCTTCAGTTACCTTTTCAAGACCCTCTATGTCATAAATATTATCAGGAAGCAGTCCTTATTTACAGGCTTGATCAGTGGCAGCTGGGGAAAGTCAACAGTAATATCCTTGTAATTATTAAACTAAAACTACCTAGAAAATACCACATACATAGAATATGTACATAGGTATTGGTGATAGTCTTTCTGTCTCCCTTCTTTCTCATGTAGACATACCCAAGTTAGTTTTAAACTAGTTAGGTTCTGCAAGCAGTATAGCATGGAGTTCAGCAAAGGCTGCAAAATCCACCTAAAAACGTTCATCCAGTGAGTCACAAGCATCACTTGGTTTGTCACAGATGTGTTCCTCTGCCCTCTGGGAACTCTGTAGACTAAACAGACTTCAAAAGCCAAGTCACAACCTGAGATGGTTATGACTGCAACTGCACAGAACACAATGTAACCCCTCTCCAATTGAAGGGATGTCAGCCAGTGTGGGAACGCTGTGGGACTATGGTGGTTTAGCTGCAGGCCAGCTCACCTCTTTTACCTACAGAACCAAAGCTGAGACCAGAACACCCAGTGACACCTAACTATGTACAGGTTTAATTTTACAACACAGCGTAAAACTTAAAACTTATAACTTATCTCTCTCTCCACACACACACACACACACACACACACACACACACACACACACACACACACACACACACACACACACACACACACTATTTACAGATATAAATCTACATCAACAATAGCTCTTATTCACCCTTATCTTAGGCACAGGCCTGTTCCTCTGTGGCCTCCTGTTTAGTGTGTAGCCCCTGCCCCTCAACAGGGGAAGAAGCACTCAATAACAAAACGCAGGTTAATGATCAATTCAATGACAGAAATACCTAGCGGTGACAGGACAATAATTGAACAGAACACAATAAGTTTACATCACATGTGCAAAAATAACCAATACAATAGATTCAGACATAAACAGTGTACTCTCCTATAGCAACAATGAGGACGCAATATTACAAACAGAATCCCAATGGCATAAATAACCAGACTGCAACCAATGGCACAGCAGTTATGCCTGAAGAAGAAATGGCAACCCAGGGAAAGATCTAGTTACCTAACAGAACGTCATTACCCTCTCCCAAATTGCTCAACTAGGAGGGGCCCATAACCATGACACTGCCCTTAACAAACAGGGGCCCTAGACTCCCCTCTGTGCCCAGGGTTGAATCACCCCCACTCCTCAGGGGGGCTTCCCCTTGAGCACCTGCAGTGGGGGTTGGCCCCTCCTTCCCTGTAGGAATCCCCTTTCCCTGTGTAACTCACGACTCCCAGCATCCCTCCTTGCAGAGGTGGTTGACCCGTCTGGTCGCTGCTTGTGGTAGGAAGGCCTGAGTTGCCTTGTGCAGCCACTGGGGCCTATCAGCCCTCTCTCAGCCCATTGTGCACTGCCCTGTGCACTGGAATCCACGCTGCCTCATGCAGCTGCGGCAGCCTGTCACCTCTATGGCTCTGTGCGCTGATCCGTGCCCCAAAGGCCGAGCTCCTGCCTCAGGCAGGGTTGGGGACCCATACTGCCTCGTGCAGCTGCCAGGGCTCTGTCAGCTCTCCATCAGCCCTGTGGACCACTCAGTGCACCATCATTTCTGCCTCATTCAGGGTTGGAGACCCATGCTGCCTTGTGCAGCTGCTGGGGTCCTGTCCACTCCCAGACCATCCATGCACCAATCTGTGCACTGTCGTTCCTGTCTTGTGCAGGGTTGGGGACCCATGCTACCTCGTTCAGCCACTGGGGTCTCGTCTGCTCCCAGATCCTCTGTACACCGACCCATGCATTGACACCACGGCTCCATCCACGGAGGGGCTGGGACGCAGCCGCTTGCTGCTTCCCCAGTTGACGGAGGTATGTTCTGGGCTCCTTTGTGGCAACTGCTGTGCCACACTGTTCAACTCAACCAGCCTCTTCTACAGCCCTCTGCATAGTCCCTCATCAAAGCTGCCCATGTGCTCAGCATGCGGGCTTTTATTTCCTCTGGAGGCTCTGCCCCGGATTTGGATTGGACCAATGAGGAAGCCTGAGGGGTTAGTTCCCTTTCAGGACTTCGCTTTCATATCACCCCTGGGTCAGCGTGGGGCTTCCTTCCCTCTGCCTTCCCCTGGTTGGCGGGGAAGGAAAAACTGTCTCCACCAATGAAGCCCGAGCTGTTCAGGCTCAAGCTAACCCATGAGCCCACCGGCCAGCCTGCCACATCACAAAGGGCTTTAAAACTATGAGCCATGAGAACAAATACAACAATAACTTGTTCCCATATGTAAAACCTATGGTCTAGATTCTGAGACTATAGAGTGATTCCACAGACTCCCATGAAATGGAATTGGATTTGGGCTGGTGTAACAGAACAGAATATAGTACCATTAGCTTAAAATAGAGGTATCAAACTTAAGGCCCACAGAGTTGTGTCACAGAGCTTACAGAGAGGCTGAGAATTTGGGAGTAGGCCCTACCGTCAAAACCTGGGGCAATGGGCCCCCTTGAGGGATGTGTGTTTGTGCCAGGTGGGGAGCAACAGCTCCATTAGCCCCCATAGCTGCCAACACTTGCCCCAGTGAGTCTGGATCTGATCCACAGGGAACCATATTTCCTCAATCCAGCCTGGAGTGTGGGTGAGTTTGACACTTCTGGCCTAAATCATTCTATTAGAACATTTTTGCCATCAGAGCCTGGGCAATACTCAGCCCATCCTCTTGTACACTCCAGTACAGTTTTATGCAGTCAATATTCCCAGCGTCTTTTATATTTCTGATACTCTTCTGTCCATAAATTAGGCAGCATTTCAGAGTGTATGTGTATGTGTGTATTTGCGTGCATGCATATGCATTTCCTCAACGTTAATACATTTATATCTTTTTGGACTTCCTTTTGAGACCAGGAAAGTTACTTGCATGTGCGCTTGATCTGCACTTTCCTGGCCATGGTAGCAAGACTCCTGAAGTCTTTCCTGAACCTGCATTTCTTGCATTTGGTAGCAGCTACCTTGTTATCACCCTAGCCAGCATCCTTTTGTTGATCAGTGAAGTTTTGGCACCAAAGATGTGATAAGAATAAAAACATTTAAGCAATCAGTTAATCTAACAAATATGTTAAATATTACGAGACAATAAGATCGAATGCCCACTGCTTTCATTTACACGGACATAAATCTCAGAGAAAATTGTACTGATGCAATCAGCATCGAACACAAGAAGTGTTTGGCGCATTTCAGCTCTGCTGCCCTGAAGATAAGACTTGAAAAAAGGACAGCCTGCCTATCAATACCTTCACAGAGCACACCCTTTTGAGCTTTATAAATACATTACATTCTCACAACAATACTTTTTGCAGGCCTGTCTTTAAACACACATGTCCTCAATTCTCACTTAAGAATTTTAAAAGGCACCCTTTTGATAACTTTCCCCAGCTCTGAATTATTAGTAAGCTATTTAATTGTAGGTAACATTTGTTAACATTACACAAAAGTCACTAGATGTGCACACTGCTATTTATAAAATAATTAGCATTTATAAAGTATTTATAATAACCTAGTTGTCATCTATTTATAGGTGTCCTTGAAAGTCAAGTCTTACTAATATATTATGGAGGGGCTGGGAGCAGGTCCCTGGAGGAGGTTGCATGGAGATTTACCATTAAAGCAAGAATGTTTTCCTATTGTTTTACACTGTAATGGCTGAATATTGTCTTCAAATTAGAAACATTGATTCTTTAAGGGATAACTGAACAGTCCATGCCATTTAATTAAAAACTCTGCTAACTTTTACAGGAAAAAATATTGTAAAATGTTTGCTGTTAGTAAATATGCCCTAATTTTCCCCTCACGACTTCTGAGCTCCTCTAACTAAACAATCACAGCCCCCAAACATCTCTCTCTCATGTTCATGGTAGATACAGATCACTTCTGAATTTTTCAGTTTAAACAATGCTTATTTCTCTTTTTCAGGAGAATCCAACTGAGAGCTTGTCTACATGCAGGCACTCAAGAAAGTCAATTTGTATTCACTTTTAAAGATGTTAGATGAACCACATTAAATTCCTGTGTGCATGCTCTTATTTGGAATGGAAATGTTTGTCTATACTCATCTGCAGCATGTGCTAGGGAGCAGGTGGCCAAGCATGCCTGCCTCCTGCTAACAAGCTTAAAGCTGGAAGCTCACCTATGTGGCTGCTCTGAGTTTGTCCTCAGAACCTACTCATAAGGTGCATCTACATGTGCTATTAATGCTATAATGGCTTACTGTGCAGTAAAAAATCCTGGGAAAGGGTTTTGTGCAGGGGGTCTTGTGCATATGGGGATAAGCCCCGTGCCCAGCGGGGATTCCCCATGCAGCCGGGGGCTGGCCGGATTGAGGATTTCTGGGAGAAGCATGACAGTTCCCAGCTAGCCCCAGGCTTTGGGAGAAAACCCCCACCCAGCTCAGAGCTGGCTGAGAGCTCCCTCAGAAGTGGGACAGCTTCTGGCCAGCCACTGGCTGCTTGGGGAAATCCCTGCCCAGCTAAGGGCTGGCTGGGAGCTGCTGCAGAAGCAGTACAGCTCCTGGCCAGCCCCAGGCTGTACAGAGAAATCTCCACCCAGCTCAGAGCTGGCTGGGAGCTGCCCCAGAAGCAAGACTACTTCATGCCAGCCCCAGGCTGGGTGGAGATGCAGAGAGCTCCCCAGTCCCAGCACTGTTTGGATCACAGCTCCTGGGAAGAGCCAGGAGCTGAGCAGTGCCAGGACCAGGGGAGTTCCTCATCCCCTGTAGCCCCCTAGTGTTGGGGCTCACTAGGAGCAAATTTGCTCCCAGTCAGTATCTACACATGCACGCACAGTTAGTTACTACCTGTATTTAACCTAGTAGCTAACTTCTCAGTAGACAAATTTACTGCACAGTAAACAGTGCACACATGTAGACAATTATACATTACTGCGTAGTAGATCAGTCTACTGCTCAGTAAAGCATCTCACGTAGACACACCTCAATGTCTGACAACCCCAAAATGCCTTTGATTTGGTTTACCTTCATTCTTTTCACACTGTATTGGTTATACATTGTCTGCAAACTGGGCATACTCACATAAACCAAATTAAGGCTGCTTTAATTCTGAGAGTGTCTTCATGAAGGTTTAATTAAACAACTTTAAATTTACACCTTTAACTAATTCCAATTGACTTCCCTGAGTGTCCTTCTCCAGACAAATACTAAATTATGCTGCGACTGATATTATTAGTCCACTGTGAGCGTATCTATGTGTGCAGTAATGTGACTTTTCTAATGAGCATTAAATTTAGTACATCCAATGTGAGGCACTAAATTAATGTGCATTATGCTGTGCTAATGCACAGTAGCACATTTGCATGCTTTTTAGTGATGCTTAATGAGAAGTAGACTATTTTGCTGTGCATTAGTGTAATGTCATGGTTTTCTGCATGATGCTTTAATGCGCAGTAAAATAGTCCACTGTGCATTGAAGCACACATGTAGATCCACCCAATATGACCAAACATGCAGTCTTTCATGAAGGTGACCTGACCTCTTAACTTTGTCATTGCCCCTTTAACATTCAGGGTTCTGTATCCTTACCTCCCCACAACAAATACAAGTCTTTGGGTAAAACCCAGGCAATGATGAAGACAGAAAGACTTGAAAGCATGATACAATGTTCTTAAATTTAAGATAAAATTTAACTACCATTTCATCCTTGAGAACATTGTATAGCAGGACCTGAATACTTTATTCAGGTAGGCTTGTAACCCTTTGACAATGAGGATCTACAAAATAACCAAGAGTAAATGAAGATGTAGCAAATAGCTGTGAGGGGCTGCTGAGGTGCTTCAGGTTTTGCTGAGACTTTATATTTCAACAGTCAACATTGCCTCTCCAATCAGCTGCATGAAACTCTTTGAAGTTAAAGCAACAGTAAGGAGCTGAGTGGTTTTTCCTTAAGGTAGCACCCTGTTGGGAATTAAGCTAGTTATGAACTGTCTGAATATGAATGATCTGGGTTCTACTCTCTAAGACAAATAGTCCACCAAGATCTGCAATTATTATGTTTTAGTGGCTCAGTACAGAATAATTACAAAGGATAAGCAGATACATATAAGTTCAAAAGGCCCATTTATGACTTTGGTTAGCACCAAACTTATGTTCCAGAGAGAAGGAGGCTGCCAGATATGATTGTAGAGGTTTGTATAGCCCTTGAAAAAAATTCCACATAGGATGGACAAGTACTGCTCAATAATGATGTGGCTGGCAGAGACAAAAAGCAACTAAGCCAGCTACTGCTAAGTTTTGACAAGTTTTTGGCAACTTTTCTCTTGTCATCTGACCAGCAACATAGTGGTATGGAGTAAAAGATTTTTCAGAAGAGATTGGTCTTCACATGGCTCAGAAAAATACAGGCCCTATAAGCTAACAGCACTAAAAAAAAAAGCATTAAAATGTGCATTAGCGTAACTACCAAATGCAGCAATTATCCCAACTATTACTGCAGGGGCCATATACAATTTTTTCTGTATCTATTGTGTAGGAACTGGCTGAGTGGAGGAGTTACCCTCTATGAATGAGCCCACATGTATCCAATGGGTTATATCGATGATCTCCCGAGGTCACTTCCAGCCCTAATGGCTATGAAATCTATGAAATCTATGAAAATATATGTATTTATAAGACAAGAGTGGAGTACAGAGTATCAGCCTGCTTGGTTCATCTTTCCTTGGTTTCTCCCACACCTGGAAATAGACCAGGATCTAACTGTAGGCAACTTGGCCAACTGTAATGAAGCCCTTGTTTGAACCATATGGGGAAAACAAACTAGAGAGTACAGAATACAAAAGCATGAGTCTTGATCATTTGTACTAAAGAGCCAGATTTCTTAGTGTAAAAGTCATTGCAGAGTCTCAGACCCATGTATGTGCCCTACCTACTGGAGGAGGATGCAGCCTCATTAGATATATCAGGGTTGCACAAGCATTTAATTAGAGAGGTTCTTTCCAAAACATTATGGGCATGTCCACACGAGCATGCACATGCCTCTTGCTCCACCTCAAACCCCTTTGAAGTGGGGCAACAGGCATGTGCAGGAACAAGAAAATGTTCCCCACGCTGCAAATTTGCACCGTGGGAAGAAAATTAGGCACCTGGATATCCAGGGGTCTAAGTAAAAATCAATGTTTGAAAAAGTGGAGCAGGGTATGGTTCCTGAACATGCCCTGAGGCAACTTGAGGCTGGTCCTCCACAGAGATGTTCTGACTTCCAGAGTGTCTCTATGGTTGCCCCTCTCCCTGGTGCTGAAACATGCAGCTAGCCAGGCTGCATGTTTCAGCACCAGGGCTCCGATGCCAGTGAGTAAGGGGTTGGGGGGCTGGAGAAGGGGGGAGGGGACCATGGGGG
>NW_017728906.1:94146731-94168395 GCF_001723895.1 Crocodylus porosus | reverse complement strand
GGTGGGGCCAGGTGGGGCAACAATTGGGGGGCTGAGGTGGGGCATGTGGGCCTTGCGAGGCAGTGGTAACCCCTGTGGGGGGCCGTACCCCTTGTGAGAGGGCTGAACCCCCTGTTGTGGGGCCAAACCCCTTGTTTGGGGATTGGACCCCCTGTTGGGGGGCCAAATCCCCTGTTGGAGGGCATATCCCTTGTGTGGGGGCCATCGCCCTGTGGGAGTGCAGCAAAACATGTATTCATGAAATATGTATTACAGTTCACTTTATTGTTATGATGAGAGACTTGCTTTAACACTGTAAGATATATCAATAAAACATTGCCCAATTGATCATGGTCTCATTTTTGCTCTCTGTCTTTATAGTGATCTTTTGTTTTACTTGTGGAGGAACATGGATTTGGGGGTATTTTACAGAGTGACTTTGGGATTTTTTTATCAGGGATTTTACAGTTTTCCAATAGGGAACACCAGAATTCCTGCTAGAGAGGCCAGTGGCAAGACCCTGCCTGCTCAGAGCTGGCACCTTGATCCCAGCTGGCTGTGGCTGACTTCCTCACCAAATGGGGCCAGGAGGACATGCTTTGACAGTTCAAAGCAGAGCCACCACACCTGGAACATCTTTTGGGCAATAGCTGCCCAGATGGCTGGGCAGGGGACACAAATGAAGATCTGGGAGGAGTCAGGCAGGGTTATTTTGCCCCAAGTGGCACAATTTGCTTCACAACAAAGTACATGTCCAAGCACATGCGCTGAAGCAAAAAGCCCCAGCTCCAATTTGCACCACTTCTATTTGAGCTGCTGCAAGTGCACATGCTTGCATGTGTGGACATACCCTATGTGGCCAACAGGAAGAGACCTGATCTTCACCCTTGCTATTACTGTGCTTTTCTGCCCAATGCCAGGGTAGGAGCAAAAGAAACAATGTAAATTGGCCCTAAGCCCTAGATCCAGGTTTTTTTTTCAGATTATCCAAGTTCAGGAACTGCAGTTGTAAAGCTGCCTTGGAGGAATCTGTTGTACTGATACAAGTGATGTTACAGGGGTAAGTGAGGGATTCAAGGGCAGACCACAAAACCAATGAGCACTGCATCCTATGAGACAAAACTACTGTGACTTGGACAAATGCCTATAGCCATTTAAGGTGTATAGGGGTCTTCTCAGCTCAGAGCTGGGAAGGCCCAAATGTGGTTCTGAGCTGGGAAAATCCAAAGGTGAAAGAGTGGGTGCATGCTTAGTAAGCCTGTAGATATTATCAAGTTGGGTGGAGTTGCAGACACTCTGGAGAGTAGGCTGAGGTTCAGAATGACTTTGACAAATTGGAGAGATGGTTCTAAAACAATTAAATGAAATTCAGCAAGGACAAGTGCAACATCCTGCACTAGGGATGGAATAAATGCATGCATAAGTACAGAATGGGGAATGACTGGTTAGGCTACACTACTGCAGAAAAGAACCTGGGGTTTACAGTGAATCATAATTAAGTAAGATCCAACAGTGTGCCCTTACTGCAAAAAACAACACCCCCCCCCCCAACATAGGGCTGTATTAATAGGAGAAGCACTTCCAAGTCAAGGGGAGTGAGTCTTCCACTATATTCAACACTGGTGAGGCATCCTGAAGTACAGTCCCAAAAATGGCACCCAGGTGCATAAATGTGTATGTAACTGTGTGTAGGCTTGAGGGCCTTGAACTTAGGGGGCTGCATGAATGATAGCTGTCATTCCTGCTAGTCCAGTTGCCACAGCTACCACTACTGCTGTTTTGCCCAGGGTACAGCCCCTAGATGTTATGCCTCTGATTATATATAATTGAGACTACTTATACCAGTAAAAGTAAGCAAGTGAACAAATGTCTGTAGTGTCAAGATATACAAAATGACACAGAGAACGTGGAATGACCTAAGAAATTCAGAAGAAGATTTAAGAATGCTCAGGGATGTGTCTGAGGAGATGGTGGTCATTTTCTTTTTATTGGTTCATTCCTACCCTTTCACAAGGAAACTCAATGCCATTAGAGATGTTTTAACTCTGATATACATTTGAAAAGCAGTTATGACATCTGCATTCATCTGCATCTCTTTACACACACATAGCATGTGATACCTAATGGGCACATAACTGGTACAGGTCTGATACACATGGAACAGAGAATAGAGGCGGGAAGGCCCAGGTACCCTATATGTTCCTAGGTGTAGGACTACTGGTCCAATTGGCTAAGCACTCAGGGCAAGGGTAAAGACAATATCTAACAGACAAAAATGCTAGTTGGCATGTTGCAGTCATAGTAGCCTTCAGCAGCAGAACTGGAATAGCGCAGGAGGAATTCCATCTCTCCTGAGCCCTGTGGATGTCTGCATGCAGAGCTTGAATTTGGGGTGACTACAGTTCATAAGGACCAAGATTTTATTATGTATACATATATAGATATGTTTATTTGCAAGGACCTTAAACTGTTCCGCACAATATTATTTCTTTGAAGTATCATTCAAGTTCAGAGAAGGAGAGAGAAGGGGCAAAACTTAGGACAAGACTAGATCAGGATAAAACTAAAAACCAGCCTAAAACTTTCAGGGACTTGCCTGAAAACAACCTGCCACCTTCCTACACTTGCTTATCAAATGTCAGAACACATACATACAATCTTAAAATCTGCGTATGTGGGGAAGCAAGGGTGAGTCAATGAGAGTGCATTGACTGCAGGACTAAGTCTGGGTGGCCTGTGCCTACACACATTTCTGAGAGCAGACCCGAACATGAAAGTTCTCAGAATAATTAAATACATGGAAAGCAGGGCATCTGGAAGGATTCCAAATGTCTTGTCTTATTTATTTAATCACCTGGAAAAACACATTTCAGATAATTCTGTTTGTATTATTTACATGTTTAAAGGCAAATCACATACTGTAGTTTTAATGAAATAATAAGAAAAAAGAAAATAATTTTGGCATAAAGATCTACTAAATAGATTTTTTTTTCCTCCAAATTAACTTGCCCGATACATCCTTTGCTGCAGTTTTAGTTCCTTGTTCTCTACATTGCAGTTCTTTTGGTCAGATGCCAAAGCCTGTCAATTAACAGTAAGCCTATCCCCTATGAACAGAAGCAGGGACTGTGATCATGTTCAGCTAAGATCAAGGATTAGTAAATCAGCATGGCACCAGATTGCAGACACTATTTAAACCCCACAGGCCTACAAGCCAGTGCAGTTATATTATATTCTGCTGGATAGGAGAACAGAATCTCATGGTAATAGAGGAGCTCACTTTTTTTTTTTTTTTTTTTTACCTTTCCTGTACAGTCAATTACAAGTCAACTTAATATGAGCACTGATTAAATCATGTTGGCCTGCTCAAACACCAGCTAGCAAACATCAACATCCTACACTGATAACTTATCAAGGACTTTCTATCAAATTAAACATATTTCATTACACCTACAATAAATTATAGAAGACTGGATTTTTTTCAGGCAAATCAAATATTGCACTGGGGTTGGCACCAAGGTTTCCTTTCAAAGATTGAAAGAATGTAACTGTATCTTTGCATTCTACAGCTCAGAGAGCTGGTTTGAGGCCTGCCATTTGAGTCCAAATCAAGATCTGACCCTGGTAAAAGAATATTTTTAAATTTGCTTAATAAACAGATTTAAAACTTATTTTTATGCCCCACAAGGCATGCATACCCCAGAATACACCCCGTCTTCCTTGTAATTATTTCTTCCCTCACTGTTATTTAGAAAGAAGTAGGCTTCTTTCATCCCAGATCAAATGACAAGGGAGGGAGCTGAGATGTTTACTGCCAGGTAGAATACAAAGTCAAGGAGGTCCAGAGGGACCGCACTCCACAACTTGAGTGCCAGACTGAAAACAAATGATATTATCAGAAAATGGTCACAGAAAGCAAGCCTCCATCATATAAAAACAGTCTTTATTAACCTCTCTTTGAAATGACCTGAAAGCAAAGTCAAAGAACAATGAGCAAGGGTGACCTGTACCCCTATTACTCCCCCATTCAAACATCTTCAGCGGGAACAAAGTGCAGTGCACAGCTAGGCTGCCAGTGTTAGGACAATGATTGGTCTGTAACTAGAAAAGATATGTGGGCCTTTAAGAATAAACTTTGCTTCAACACTGCTTCCTCCCACAGAGCCCAAGTTTTCTACATTTGTGAACTGCAGGGCTTTGAATAAGGCAGGAGAAAAATTGGCTCTTGAGTTGTCATCTCAGCAACCTGCAGCTTCCTTTTCTCTGCCCTCCACCTCCCCCTCCCCATTCCCCCACCCCACTTTCCCTTGATAAACAAAAAACAAAAAAAATGAGATCATCCACTCATACCTCCCAGATCTACCATCAAAACATGTGTAACCCAGGCGGTACTCCAAGAGGTGCCCCCTCTTCAGATGAAGGGATCAAAGCAGGTGCACAAGCATTGTGGGAGGTGTAGGGACTCTTTTCCCCCTTTTGATACTGGGAACACAACAGGCATACATCAGAGGGTATAGTGGACACCACAATGCCCCAAGGGGGGCAGGATTCAACAAAGGTTGGACACTTACAATCATTGACAAAAAACAGGGTTAACAAAATATAAAACACAAACAGCAGAACAAACAATACGGGTTGGTGAAATATTAAAAAAGACGCAAAATGCAAAACGTCAAATGACAAGGAAATATAGGGCTTTAGTACCTGGAGGGGGAGAAAGCACAATGGCCCCTTTCTCACTGCAAGAAGACATGCTTCTTATTAGCTTGCTCACCCCAAGTCACCTCAGCTTGGACTTAAACCCAGATCTCCCACATGGTGGTCACAAACACTGCCACACAGCCACCACTAGTAGCGCTACTTTAGCCTGCTAGGAGTCTTGACCGTCCCAGAGCCCCAGTCTCGTGTAGAGCTGCCTGGCCTCTAATTGGAGGAGCTGGAAGCAGAGCTGGGAACCCCTCAGGTTGCTGCTCAGATCCTTCCTGGAGCAGGGGAGCCTCTCCTTCTGGCTGCAGCCTCTCCCAGGGGATCCTGGAGCCCAGTGGGGAGCCTCTTCTGCCGGCCTCACACCACACTGCTGAGGGTCCCACTGCTGCCTGCAGGTCCTGCTCTTTCAGGCTCTTCTGGGGCACTGCTCCTGCCCCACTGGCTCAGCTCTGTGAAACTCCTTCCTTGCTGGTCTCTTCCCTGAGTCAGCCCACGCTGCCCCTTTTATCCCCCTCCAGGTGACCCAAGGGCCCAATCAGGGGACATGGGGGGGCGGGGGGTGAGTCTCTGGGGCCTTATTGGAGCAGAAAGGGAATCCCAAGTCCTCCAATCATCTTTTGCCCTTTCAAAACCCCTGGGCTAGGTCACTGCCAGCTAGCCCGTCACATCTGCAAAAAATATTTTTAAAAAGCAATGCAATATTCCTTAAAGAGCATTTTAAAAATCAATCTGATCCTTAGATGTGTTGGTGTCTGTGCAACTAATCAGTGATATTGCGCCTTTGCTGAATAGTATGTGATTGTGATGGGTGCAGAGGTCAGAAGTCAGTTTTCCTTATTTGTGGCACAAATCAATGATGGATTCTGAATATTTGTTTGGTTTAATTTTCTTTATTTACAAAACATACATGTATCCTGTTTTCTAGAACAGAGGTCATAGGTGACATAGAAGTCCAAGACTTCAGGTAAGGTATCAGTGCCAAAAATGTAGCTGTCTTTGGCCTCTGTCTCACTCCAAAGTTTGACAGTGAATTACTTCACAAAACAGTGCTCTTCCTGCCCTATAAGATCTATGCTCAGGAAAATTCTCTAACCCACAGCTTATTCCTTGGGAGCACATATTTATCAAAGGAGAGCCTAAGGACGATATCCTATTTTGGGTGACATCCTATTTTTTCCTCGTTGTCTAAGGGTCCATATCTGGTCATCTACATGCCAAAAATGCCACTTACACATGGGCTGGCATTCTATTCCTGGGCAGGTGGGCAGCTACATGTTGTATACCCAGGCTGGGCATATGCACTGGCAACAGAGAAAGGGACCAAATCTGGATACTTAGATTACCAGGGAGAGAACAGAATGTCACTTCAGCCACACAACATATTAGTACCAACATAGCTTGTGTCAGTTTGGCACACCAATGTAAGTTGCAATCTGGAGCAGAGAAGCAGTTACCTTACTGATGTTGTCCTGGGGCTCTTACAGCACATTATGACTGGGCCAGAATGTAGTATCTTGTTTTAAGTGAGCAAATAACTACTCTGGGATAATTGCATGCACATGCCTGTGGAAGTGTAACTTATGCCAGTGTATTTTACTGCCTTTTTCCCTGGGATAATTCTACATTTGATTCTAGTAAGTTACATCAGTGCAAGATTTTACTCCATGTATGTACTTCCTTTTTATACAGATGTCAAGCATCACCTAGAACCTGTTTTTCACAGCTGTTCTACCATAAAAAAGAACAGACCTAAGGCCAGTCTTGCATTCAGAAGCTTGTCTATCTCAGCTATACAGTTGATCCAATAAAAGATATCACCCTAAGAAATCTTTGCCTCCCACAGAATTTCTGGACCATAACAGCTACAATATCATTCTTACATTACCGTAAGAAACAATGTCAGAGTTTTAACTGCCAGTCAGCAGGAACCACACAATTCCTGTATTGATATTTCCCTTGATGATTATTAGAGTATGCAAAACCGTATTTCCTAAGAGACCACCCTAATAACGGATGCACTTCTAAACTGAGCTATGCAGATATATTCTTCTGCTTACTTGGACATACGTAAGTTTCAACAGTCAAGAGACTTTAAGCATGCTCTTAAGAACATTGCTGAATAGAGTCAGGGGATCAAGGCCTCAAGTACTAAATTATCTTTAAGAAGAATTGTGCCTCACAGCTTTCTTAAAATTGATAGCTATCAGATACTCAGTACCAGGGATATCATTAACACATAAGGCCAAATTCACTCTCAGAGTCATTGAAGACAATGGAGTTGCTCTAGGTGTGAATATAACCCAGTGTGTGTGCTAGTTTTGCCTGCTTGCTGTATTTTTTAATTGTGGAAGAGAACTGTACTTGAATTTCCTATAAAATTAATAATAGTTTTTTTTTTTCATTTTGTATTGTGTCCTATGAGGATGGATATTGCCTTCAGTGTTGTCTGACAGTCTCTGAACAGCTAAATACAAGATAGGAAATTAACAATGCTGAAGAAATTCTGAATGTACCAGCAATAATCATCTTTCTTTAAAAAATACTTTCTGAGGTCAAGTAGAAAAGCAAAATCTGAATGTAATTGTGCATTGATAATACTTGTTACTGCTCTTTCCTCCTAACCAGGTCCTCAAGATTTGGCTGTGAGGGAACTCCTAAAGCAGTGGTACATCAGGTCTATAAGGACCATAAAACATATGTCATTATCTGAACCCTAGAAAGAGGGAGGAGGGATTGCAAAGAGGATGGAGGACTATGAGGAGCATACAACAAAGCCCGACATATTTTTTCTAGTTCCCTTTAAAATGTGAATGCAAAGAGCTTTTCTATGTCCATGAATTCTCAAGTGATATCAAAATGCATGTGTCATTTTTTCCATCCCAAAAATACAGAAAATCTTTCTGTTTCTGACTCTTTTTTACATGTCTAACTAGGATGGTCTAAAACAAGTTACAAAAATATGCATACAATCCAAAGCGCATTTGTCTTTGTCATAAGCATTCATCATTATATTTGTTAACATATTACAAGCTGAAGCAACAAATAATCAGCAACATCATCAGCAAGTAAGTAAGAGCTGTGTCCAATTTCAAGGATATATACATGCCTTACTATAACTGCATAACACAGCGTTTTATTCGAACAAAAAAGCCCACAGGCTTCAGGATCTTTTTTTCCCCCCCTACTGATCTTCTGCTGAATTTATCAAGCCAAACAGTCCTGGAATAAGTTTTACTTAGGATCCACAATTTCTCCCATGAAGCTTAGACTTAAGGTTTTGGTACTATCCCTCCCATCCACCCATGATAATCATGAATCATGATTTTTGTTCTTATCCTCTCTACTGTTATATGGAAACACTATATTAAATTTGCCCAGGCACACATTGTCTCTGAAAGCATCTGAAAAGAATATTAACCCAGAAAGTCAGTGTTGAGTTTCCAGGGCACACTGAAGCCAGTAGCAGTCTTTAATTCTCCCCTTATTTTCAACCTATTGTCAGGCATATTACATAGTAGCTTGGCTGTTTTGGTCTTATACTCACTGAATATATTAGTAGACAGATAATCTGTACTCTGTGTCCTTACCTATGCTTTAGAGTAGTGATTTTGTAGTGGGAAAATATGTAGCACACTATGGTATGCTTTACAGACATATATATACATAATTTACTGCATGTATTGGCACTGAGTTTTGCAATGGGCTTCCCTGAATGCAAAATAGCTTTAGGCTGTCTTTTCATTAGGTACACATTTTCAACATCCTGGAAGGTTTATTGAGATTTCAAGCATATTTGTTTGAAGCCTGAATTACCTTTGATTTTCCTCTTCATAACTGTTTTGTTTTTATTGATGCATACTAGCAGTGTCAATGAATGTGATCATGTGTGAAGAATCATCAAAGTGGAAGAAAGAAGGGACTTCTCATGAGAAATTAGAATATTATGCAAATTATCCTTTTAAACCAATGTTTGCTTAGTAACTATATTCAAAAACAGGTAAAACACAAGTTAGAACTAGTTACTTTACTATTCCAGTACTTGAGCAGGAAAGAAAATAGGTAAGAGACCATAAAAATGAGTTTTGTCCCCTCAGAACAGTTATTCCTTCTAATAATACATACTCATTCACTTGTAGTTGAATTAATATTTACATTTGCCACCCAGTACCATCAAATATCTATCTAAGATCATAGCGTTTGCTTAATATGATTATTCTATTTTTCTTCTCCTCAAAGTAGCCATTACAAATTTTCCACTGAGCAACCAAAAAGTCAAATCAAAGCGTTCACTGAATGAACATGACAGAGATTACTACTAATCACTCAGGTGATTCCCATGACGGATATTATCAAGGTGTAGAATACAAATTATGGAATTCTTCCTTTAGTGTGAAATGAGGCCATACTAGATTCTTTCAAGAATGTCTTTAAAAGCCATTAGATTCCCAGTAAGTTGCTGTTGATATATACTTGACCCAGATGATGAGTTAGCATTATTCATCTAGTAAATGCCTAAACTCCCAGCCTGTCAGGATTGGCTTACGGGAATGAGAGTTCTTTGATAGCGGAAAATGATACATGGAACATTACAAATCTCTTATCTGTACGTAACTAACAAAAGGATGTAAGACAGAGCAGGGGTTACTTCCCTCTGTTGCTACTTCTTTTTGCTTATTGCTGTGTAAGTTGCTACACAGACTCAAAGTGTGTGTAGAGACATACATTGAGTAAGTAGGAAAGTAATATAAATTGCATCACTATTTATTATATGTCACTACTGATTTTGGCCCTGAAGCTCTCAGGTCTTTCTGTAAGACCCAAATGTGAACCATCACAAACTGGTAAGCATAGCATGATGTTCATTTCATTGAAGGAGTGCTCTCAAAATACTGTCCTTTTTCCACCAAATATTACAAATGGGCAAGAGGGGAAGGAAGTCACTTTTTACACAATACCACAAAAGCTGTCTTCTCAACAAAGCTGATCAAAATATAATACTTCCTACAAATGATACATTGCTTGTCCTGGGTGTAAAGATAATGAGAGTAAAGATTTATGAAGCATCACAGTGGCCACAGATACATGGCAAAGGTACATTTCTATAATCTGTTTAATAAAATCAGTTTTCTTTCTTCGCTCCCCCACCCCCCGAGCAGTTTCAAAAGACACAGAGTACAGCATAAAACTGTAACACATTGTCATTATTCAACAATAACAAAATAAATATCTCTTCAGGTGCACTTTGCTTTTATTCTTTATAGTACAAGCATTATCACGTGTGCGTGCGTTTGTGTGTGTGTGTACGTGCATTTGTGTGTGTGTGCACACACGCACAAGCCATGTAACTACGGGGTTTAGCATACAGAATAATGTAATTACTCATTCCTGAATAGAAGGATAATTACTGTCACAGAAACCCACATAACTTACAGATCTTTTTTGTTCTTTTTAAAATGATAAATACAGTATTTTCCATTCTGGAGCAGAATGCATCCTTTTCCTTCAGAATCCCCCCTCCCTTGCTGAATTATATACATTTTGAATGAATAACAATGGGTATCAGTTCACACAGGGGATAAGACAAGATTATTTAGAATTTATAAAAATACAAGTAATCCTGTGTCTCTAAAGTCATTATGGTGAGTCATCATTAGTTAACAAATTGGGTTATCATCAGTTACGACCTTACTTCACATCAAGTTACTGCTGCAATACATCTGGTAGAAATAGGAAAAACAGGAAGAGGCAAAAAGACAAATCCAGCAGTCGCAAACTGAAATTAAAATGCTTAATCTGAACATCTTGTTTTAAGAACAGTGCTTACTGAAGTGTATCATTATATCAGACACTTAAGGTTAAATTTATTTTCAGTCACTACATGCCTAATGTGTGGCTGCCATCCACAGCCAGGGTCAAGGAGGCGTTCGACTTTGCCTGCACACCATTTTCCTATGCTTTCCTATGCTTTCATTGAGGAGATACTGTGCAGCTTGTGTGTCCCCAGAGCTGAATTCTACTTTAGCCTGCAGAACCACACAGTCCTCTCACTCATTTCAATAGGCAGCACTCAGATGACTTCAGAAATGGATCGTTGGTTACCCAGAAAGCATGTCCATTCATCTCAGTAGAGAATTTTAACTTCAGCTAAAATCATCTGTCTGGTCAGAATCCCACTTACTCCTGAGTGTATAAAGTATATGTATCACACCAGGGCTTCTCATGCACACAGGCAAGGCATCTACATGGACATCTACCTACCACACCGCTTAAAAGTTGTCTTCCTCCATAAATAGCCTAGAGCACTTGCCTAGGCTGAGGGCCTTGTTACACATTATACTTTGATGATTGGTTTAGTGCTACCATGGAGTTTGGAGCAGTCACATTTGGCAGTCTAGAAACCTTCTCCAACTATCCCCCACCTGTATAGCTGTGGCTTTCCACTAGTGGCTTGGTGAGCACAGAGGTCGCTTCCAGCCCTACATCTCTATGGTTGTCTAAGCTTTGAATGTCTCTTGCCCACCGCAGTGCCTGTGTTCTAGACTGCAAGGAGTGGGTGGAGGGAGGTGACAAGATCCCTGCAGAGGGAGGCTGAAGGACTTGAGGGAGGGCTGCATAGCAAGGTCACCGTTCACCTGGCTCCCACGTGCTCTGGGCTTGCTATCACACATGTCCAGGTGCATCTCCCATCCATACACATCCCTTAGGCTGTGTGTCCAGGCAACGTCAACCTGAGAAGGGCTCAATTGCTCCCCTTCCTCTCTCCCCACCTGCTTCCCCTCAGCTGTGCACCACATCCATATTGCCCCCTCACTCCTTGGTGCTCCCAGGCCTGGTGGAGTCAGCCAAAAGTGCGGCGGGTGAGCAGAAAGACACCCCTGTGCACTGGGGTTGGGGGACGTCCAGGCAGTAGCACCAGGAAGCTGGCAGCAGTGGCAGACAGTAACAGCAGACACAGGGCCAAGGCCAGAGCTGGGGCTGGGGCTGGGGCTGTGGCAGTGGGAAAAGCTGGTGTAGCCAGCTCCACCCCACAAGTGGGCTTCACTTTGCAGCTAGGAGCAGAGTCTGTCTGAAGCTGGCTCCCATGTCCACACGGGCAGCAGCAGAGCACCACATTTGCAGCCCAGATCTACCCACAGCAGCCCCACCTTGGAGCAGTGGCTTTCCCAGCAGCAGGCTGCCCCCCATCCTGCAGCCACCACCGCCAGCTCTCAGTGAGCTGCATGCGAATCAGGTGCATGAAGCAGGGCACTGTTCTAGCCACAAGGCTCAGAGCCCAGCTGGGTGTGGGGGCTCTCTGGGGTTGGCTACACTCTTGTCTGTTCCCCAGGGCTTGGCAGGGTGGGGGAACATGGGGTTCAGCAGTGGCTGCCCACCCAGACAAGCTCAGCATGGTGGGAAAAGGTGCATCAGGACTGGGGGACTGGAGGCTGGGGTAATAGAAAAGCTGTGGCTCCGGTCCCTGGGCCACTCCACTAAGCAGCTGGGGGTGTGACAGCCCACAGAACAGGAGGGTGGGCAAGGGACCACTGCATCCTGGGATACTGGAGAACTTCAACTGGAGTGGCACATCCCAGGGGAATGGCCACATGTTAATGGAACAGGAGCTGGATTGTGTAGAGCAGAGATAATCCTGCCCTGGAATGCCATAACTTTGAGCCACTTAAAGGTGTTAATGTCCAGACAATCCAGGGGTTAAGAGCTCTGGGAGCCATAAAAAATTAACCTGTAACAAGGCCCTTAGCTGTGACTGTCCTAAGCCTGAGGGTCAGGCTGCTCTTCTGAGACAAATCCTCTGGGGCTGGAAGGACTCTAGAAACCTGATCTCTCAAGGCCTCATTACATGTTACAGGGGGCAGAGCTGAGGGGGATGGGGGGGGAGTGGGGGGAGAGGCAGGGGAGCCGCTAAGCCCCGCTCAGGCTGAAGTTGCCCAGGCACTTTGAACAACCTGAGGGATGCATGTGGCCAGGAGACATGCCTGAATGTGACAGCGAGCCCAGACCACATGGGTTGCAGATGCCAGGACAGCAGTGACCTCCCTATGCAGCCCCCACCAAGTCCCTCAGCCTCACTCTCAAGGGACCCTGGCTCCTCCCTCCCCTCCCCACAGTCTAGAACAGCAGCTCTCAACCTTTTTTGTACCAGGACATATTTGTAAACATTGATGGTCAGTCCCAACTCCATGCCCCTCACTCCCAACCCTTTGCCCCCCAGTGTGTGGGGAAGGGGTGTATGGGGCAGGGGGGTTTGGGGCAGGAGGGCCCCAAGCCACCCCTGCAGGCTGGAATCCTGCCAGCCTGCAAGGGAAAACCACGGTTTCCCATGTTTTGCTCCTTTAAAGGAAAATCCATTTTTTAAGTTTGTTGATCCATTTTTTTTAAGTTTACTCATGACCCTTTCATATATTCTTGCAACCCACTTTTGGGTCATGACACATGGGTTGAAAAATGCTGGTCTAGGACTGCTGCTGCAGCAGGTGATGGACAGGTGAAGCATGAAGAATCATAGGGAAGTAGGGCTAGAAAGGACCTCCCTGCTCACCAGGCCTCTAGTGCCAAAGTACAGCTGTGCAGATGGGGGACAGTCAGATAAGGGTGCTAAGTGTGACTGCTCCAAACTCCAAGCAAGCATTAAGCTAATCAACATTTGTGCAGCTCAAAGTACAACGTGTAACAAGGCCCTGTCAGAAAAACAAGATGACCCATGAGAAGCAGATGACCCTTGAGAAGCATATGACCTTTCCCTAAGCTTAAAGATAGCCTTTTGCTGACAGTAAGCAAACTTGTTCTGTGTATTTTGTAACTCTGTAACAGCAAGCAAGAAAACAAAACCCCAAAGCTAGTGGAAATTACCCAAACTGCGCATGTATATATGCCTTATGCCTATGTATACCTATATTTGCATATGTATGACCTGTTAGTGTAAAAGGTGCTACCAAACTCAGATCGGAGGAGCTCTTTGTTTACTGGGCACTGAGTAACCCCTCTGCAGAGAAATAAATCATCTTGCTGACACTCCCTCGTTCTCTGCCTAATTGATCACAGCTAGGATGGAGCCCAGAGACAGGACCTGGCCAGTGCTCCTCAGTGTATGAGCACACCCTTCAGTGTATGGATGCTACACAGTAGCTGGCCAATTTCCCCAACAGCCCTAAGAGCACTTTGCACCTCATTTCTAGATGGCTGAAATCAGGGAGGGGAAAATGAAGGTTAAAGGACATGGGATTGCAGTGCTTTCTCTTAAATAGGTACACTTAAAAGGTACTTTTAAGCCCCATTTCAAAAATAAGGTATGTATCTTATCTGGGGACAGAAGGAGGCATGTTGTATGCAAGAAATATGGCATTTAGAAATAAGTTTTAGAATTCTGAAGTATCTGACCATACCAGTCAAAATGTTGTTGATAAGTCAAATTTGTTCTTTCCTGGCAATGAAGGGAGGATTTGGATATCTTATACCTGTAAGCATGTCTTATTTAAAAGGTGACAGAAATTGAGAAGCCTGTTTTCATATATTAAGAAGCAAATAATATAGCCATACATCAGTATGTTTATATACTCTTAAACAAGCTAGCTTAGATCCTACTCAGTGTAGCAGCAAGACTACAAAGGTAAGCATGGGCTATCTGCTGAAACAGGGGTTTTCAACCTTTTTTAACAAGTGCACCCCTTCTGTCTCAAAGTTTCTGCTTATGTACCCCTTTATATTAAAATTATTTGGGAGGGCTGAGCACATGCCCCCCCACCAGCAGGTAAGTCTGTGAGGGAAGGGAAAGGCTGTAAGGGGGGTGCACATTGAGGCCACTGCAGTGAGGGAGGAAGTGGAGCACAGACTGGGGCAGAGGCTGGGGTGAATGGGGCCCTGGCCAGGCCAGGTCATGGTCCAATCAGAGCCCAGGAGGCTCATCCAGAGGTATGAGGGGGCTCCCACCACTGCACGCATCCTGGCAGAGGCTTGGAAGGCACATGCCCCCCTAATCTGTGTGCAGGGCAGAGGCAGCTGCTGATTCGTGTTGGGCTTTGTGTGCCACTGCAGGTGCCCCAAGAGTGGTGCAATGCCACATGTGTCCCACCGCTGGGCAGGCATGGGGCAGGGGGCATGGTGCAGCCCAGCAACAGCAAGCACATAGTGTAGCACTGCTTCTGGGGCAACTGCAGTCATGTGCACAGCCCAGAGTGCAGCGGCAGCCACATACTGATCAGGCAGGAACATGCCCCCCGGGTCTCCACTGGGGTGCACATAGCAGCAGGAGACATCCCTCTCTTCCTCCTCCCCCCCCCCGCCCCATACTCCCTATGACCTTTTTAATTATGCATACCCCCATTTGACAACCACAGTGCTAAAATGTTTACCCATTGTCTCAGCAAGGTTTTGCAGTAAGCACTGAGCTCCATGCTGTTCTGACTACACTGCTACCAATATCATAAGCATAAAGCACTGGTTTTCAAACTGCTTTCCATGGATTGCATGATAGGTCACCAGGGGTTTGGCAAAGAGATTTAGATTAACTGTGGAGCAGGCAGGGAAGCGGTATGCTGCCATTGCCAGGCCAGGTCAACTGGCTCCACATCAGCTCACAGGATAGGGGTAGCTGTTGCACAATGGAAGTGATATGAAAGGATTCTGTGACTTTAGGAAGTTTGAAAACCACTAGCATAAAGCTAGCTTGGGTGTATCTAGACAAGCAGTCATAACTACAGTGTAGACATACACTAAGGGAAAAAGAGGAGGGGAGTCAAATTATGTTCCACCCACTGGTATAAATCCTTTTGAGCAACTGAATCAGCCTCAGAGAAGTCATTCTGGATTCACTGTAGTGAAAAAAAATAGATTTTAAGTCAAAGGAATGTTTTTTTTCTGTTTTAGTTCCAGGAACTGATTTTTTAAAAATTAATAAACAGATCAGTACAAGCTACACTTCACCCCACCAAAAATAGTAGGCTGCCTGTTCCATGCTCAAATGGAGATGGTATCTAGTTGAAATAACTTGCTTAGCAAACAAAAATTACACAAAATGATTCATGTATGTTAGGAATATCCAAATACCCTACACTAGGGCTCTTATTTGCCTTAATGATTCAGTTCTAAAGTAAATCACAAATGTACTGAGCTCTTTTCCATCCTGACCATACTCCTCTTGGATATGGCATATCTTCAGTGAGAGAAAGCCACAGCAATTGTTCTCAATGTGTGGATCAGGGCTGTCCAACTGGTGGCCCAAGGGCTGCACATGACCCTCAAAGGGTTAACATGTGGCCTCTAGGCTCCCGCCTGGCAGTCATTCCACCTACCACAGTTGCTCCTGCCCTGGTGGCCAGAAGGGGACTAGGGAGCCCCAACTGTATACATAGCAAAGAACGGAACTGGACTACCAGCATTAAGGGTGGGTGGATGGGTGGGTGGGTAGGTGGTGTGTGCATCTGAGAAGTGGGTGATGAGTGCACAACAGGGGGAGATGGGCTGCCTGTGCTGGGAGGAGAGGGACTGCCTGCATGGCATATGTGTCCAGGACTGAGAGCGGGGGGGACCAGGTTGTGTGTGTGGTGAAGGGGTAGGGGTCTAAGCAGTACACATAGCCAGGAAAGTTGAGGGAGGCACTGGGGAGCCAGTCTGCCCAAGCTGTACAAGTGGCAGGGGCAGTTGGGTTTCCCATGCTATGCACACACCTGGGGATACTAGGAAGCCCATACCATGGACAGGAGCTGGGGCATGCTTGCCTGGCAGTACGGCATGTGACCACGAGAACACCAGAGTTATGTCTACACCACATTCCTGTCCTTCATCAGGATATGACTTTCTTGAGCCCACCCACTCCCACCCTCAAACACCAAACCCAAATATGAAGCAGTGATGCTGCTTGGGTGATGACAGTGAGGGGAGAAGCATCCTTAGCTACTCTCAAAACCTCTCTGGATGGAAGTCATGTGGAGTGCCCCCAGAGCCAGTTCACTGCCTTGCTTCACTGCGTGTAAACAGAAGCAGGTGGGCAGAGCATGTTCAAGAGTGATGTTCCCTAGGAGCCCTGGGGACACAGTATAGGCAAACCCCAAAGTCCTATTCCCAGAATCTTGTTGTCCCATAAGGGAATGAGCACACACAGATTCACTCTCTCTAAAGTGCCATTGGGCCACCTGGATTAAAAGACTAGAAAAAGATTTCTTCTTCATGGCAGCACACAATAAAAGCAAAACAGATGTCCATACCCTTTTTCATACTACATGTCATGGTCCATAGGAGTGTCATGCCTAGTGGGTAGAACCAGGAGTGAACTAGGGGTTGCAAAGGTAAGCTGCAGATTAAAGCAACAGAGGGCAGATCTGCATTATAAATCAGAGAATCAGAAGCTAAGCACCAAAACAGGGGGTTAACCAGGATCAGGGTTCAGGAAGTGAGGCGAGGTCAACTGGAGTTCAACCATGGAGGCAGAGGGTTACCAGAAGCAGATGTCGGGAAGTAAAGTGAGGTCAAACTGGAGTCCAAAGTCCAAAGGGCTGAGTACTTGGTGAAGGGTACCAGGGCAAGAACCAGGTATGTCTCAAGAGGCAGGAGCCACTCAGGGACTGAAGCCAGTACATTGTGCAGCAGGGTCTAGGTGCTGCAGGATTTCCTTAAAATCGGCCCCAGAACCAATCAGGGGAAGGGGAAGGGACTGGGTCTCAGCTGGTCCTACTTAGAGACTGGAGTGCAGCTGACCTAGTTACACGCAGGCTGCAGGGTAGAAGCCTTACACCACAATGCTCACATTTCTGGTTACAACAAAAGGCAGTAATAATTTGCACCCCTTTATTGCAGCAGACATCTATTTGCTTTATGGAGGGTGAATGTGGACAGCCTAGAGCTGCCCACACTCTCCAGTTTTCCCACGGCTTGAGGAGCCGGCTTGAGGAGCTTGGTGCTTTGTGCCCTGGGAATTCCTGCACAGAATCTGGTCCCTCAAGCCCTGGGAGACCTGGCTCAGCTTTCCCCACTTGCAGAGATGTACTCTGGAGATAGCTGGAGCACAGATCTGTAAGTGGGGAACGTGTCTCCCATTGTTCTGCACAATCAACATATGGGACAAGGGGAAACATATTTAACCCAAAAAAGCAGATTATCTGTGCTGAGACGCATCTTGGCACAGCTGAGCTGCTTCATTTGGAGACATCTATTTAGAACCAAAGTGAACAGGTCAGTTCACTCCTCTGCAAAGATAGCTGCAGCAGTTGGTGCTAACCTCATCCTGTATTTTGTTGATACTGAAATGTTCTGTGCCAGTCAACATTCAGTTTTTACCTCCTCTTAGCTTAGCTTGTGATGTGTTTAGAAGTATAGGCCTATTGTTTTGCTCAGTCAGAAGCATGAGCGGCACGTGCCCCTGGCGGCTGAGGGGCACAGCTCTGCTGGCAGTGGCAGGAGCGTGGAGGCGGGAGGCTGGTGACAGGGAGCACAGAGCTCCCACAGACACCACCGGCACAGTTGGTGGCAGGGGAGGGAGGTGGCGAGTGCCAACCAAGGGTTGGTGACCACCCACAGGCACTGCTGGCAGCGGCAGTGGCAGCCAGCGGCGATCGTCCCACAATCACCACCAGTGCCTTTTTGCAGGGGGTGCACCGCCACACTCATGTCGCCCTGGTCAGATGGCTTATATCTTTAAGAATGTTTTATTATACTTATTTTCATATCCCACTTAAACACCGTTAGCACTGGCTGATCTATACCCCATTAAAACCATGATGAATTGACTGAAGACACTTCAGCTCTTCACTAGGAATTTGATGTTAGAATCTCGTATTTCATTAGATATGTGGAAAATATTTCTGTTTTCTTTGTTATTATTTTGCATGCAGTAGTTTATATTAGGGGTGCTCAACCCCCAGTCCAAAAGTAAGATCCAACCCGCAGAACCATTTCCTACAGTTTCCTGGGCTCCCCATAGGTCTGAAAATGTGACAGTGGGGGAGCAGTGGCAGGGGGAGACTGAGCACACAGAGCTGGGGCAATGCAGGGCTGGATACCAGCTTATGAAGGTGAGACTGGGCCCAATCGGGGCACATGAAACCAGGATGAGGCAGCACAGGGCTTGATCTGCATGTGCAAGGCTAGGCCAGTGCATCAGGCACACAGGACACCAACCTCACAAGGGATCCAGCCGTGGTCTAGCCCTGCACCATTGGCCTGTGTGGCTGAAAGTTTTGAGCACCACTGATTCATATGCATTTGAAACCTGAAATATTGCTATTGTTAGATCCTAGGTACTTCTAAATTTCAGCTTGATTTTGCTGGCACTTGATTATTTTCTTAAGGTTAGGGTGGCCTCTGATCTTGTAGTCAACAGTACATTATAAAATAATCCTAACCTACCTCTCAAAAACATCCATCACTTCATTATTATTGTTCCATCTTGTTAAAAGATGAGTGATTAAAACTCTCTGATGAATATTCTGGTCTTTTTACAAACATATTTGTAAGTCTGTTGAGCATTACCTGAATTGCTTTTCCCATTTGCTCTTGAGTTCCATAGCAACAGACTAACCTCATATTACTTACAGATGATGCTATGTGATAGATTTGCATCAGTGAGGAATCCAGGAGCACTGCCGAGATCCAAATTCAACTAACCAATTGTAAATGTGAGTCTTTAAGCAAAGGAGACTGTGCACGCTTCAAAATACTTGCCTCTGCCCAATACCATTACCTTTGTCTTGATTGGGTTCAGCATCAGCCAGGTATTCTTCCTGATATCAACCAAGCACTGAGCCATCTAGGTAACAGTGGGGTGGACATATGTGGGAAATAAGTAGAACCTTCTGTCAAGGTAACACTGACACTTGACTCCATATTATCTAGCCAGTTCACTCAGTGGCTGCCTGTAGATATTGAAAAAGATTAAAGAGGAGTTTAATCCTTGTGAGGCTACAATGGGCTCCTCAGCGTTCAGAGTTCTTCCTTTTTGTGCAGAAGTATTAAGAGGTAGATCAAAAAACGAGGCACCATTCAGGTTTTAATTCCTTCCACCACAGATGCTGTCCTCTCATGAAGCATTACAGTTTTCCAAGTACCTAAATGTGACCATGCCATAGCTCCGTCTACTGGGAAATTACTAATTATAACATCTCTATTGTCACATTGATTTGAGATAACAAAATAAAAGATGAATGCCTTGATCTGTTTACATCCTTATCATCTATTATAGCCTGTAAAGACTTTTTAAATATACTCATAGAATCACAGAGAAGTAGGGCTGGAAGGGCCCTCCATGGTTATCTACCCCAACCCTCTGCTAGAGGCAAGATCATTCCTATCCAAATCATTTTACACAATCCATAATCTGAATTCTGCATAAGACTACCATCAACCCTGGCACACCCTAACCTGCCAATGTCCTGCTTCTATAAAAGATGGTCAATAGGGTCTGGGACAAAAGTTGCACATAAACTGGTTTAAGTTATCAAAAACTGGTTTAAACCTGTAACAGAACATAAGTTCAGTGCACATAAATCAGTTTTAAAATGGCCAAAACTGGTTTGAGATAAACCGGGTTGAATGTAGTATCAAAGTTAACTGATTGAGCTCAAGCTGGTTTATGGAACTTCTGCCCCAGACCCCTTCCTGGTTTAAGTTAAACTACAGTCCCCTAGCATCCCAGCATGCTCTGCAGCCCTGGTCTGGGCTGTGCTCTCTGCTCCAGCGGACCAGGGCTGGCTCCACCCCTCTGGCCCCTAGCAGGATCAGGGGCAGGGGCATGACCAGACAATGCCCCCCCGCCCAAGGCAAAGGGGGCAGGGAAGAGGTTTATTCCCCACTCTCTCCCCTGTCCCACCAGCACAGACCTGCCAGGCATTTCTCCACTTGCTGCTCCAGCAATGGGGGCTGTGGCCTGTCCTGGCAGTAGCCTCAAGAGAAATGACCAGGGAGGGGGTTTAATTCCCCCACTGCCTGTCCCACTGGCACAAGCTGGGGTCCTTCTGGTGCTCCCCACACACTGCTGCAGCAGCAGGGGCAGGGGTGTGGCCAGATGCTGGCCAGCATGGCCCCCTGAGGCAGAGGGGGCAAGGAGGAGCCTAATTCCCCGCTCCAACCCCTCTGCCCCCAGGAGACCACAGCCAGGGTCTGCTAGCCCTAACTGCCACCTCTGCCGATCACTCCATGCACAGAAAACAGTGGCATAAGCTCCGTCCCTGCCCCCTTGCCTAAGGGGGCCATGCCAGTGGGCCTCTGGCTACACCCCTACCCCTGGAGTGGCAAGGGGACAAGGACCTTGATGCGGGCAGCAGCCTCTGTCATGGTTTCCCAGGAGTGCAAGCCACTTCCCAGAAGGAGGGCTGCATTATGGGTGGGAGTGGGATGGGTACAGCCACCACAGACTGCGTGGGGCAAGCAGCGGCGGCACTAGGGGGACTATGAACACCTCTCTGAGCCCTGGTGCCAGCACCCAATACCTCTGAGGAAGGCTTAAATCACTCTGACATATGTAGCCAGGGTGGAGGGGGGACACCCAACAAAGCCCAGAAGCATGGACAATACACATAGTAGAATATAACAATAGTTATGCCTGGGTCATCCCTGACCAGTGGATGTCCAGCCTCTTCTAACACCTCCAGTGATGGAGAGTCCATAACTTCCCTTGGCAGTGTATTCCACTGCCTCACTGTTCTAACAGTAAAGATTTTTTTTTGTGGATAGCCAATGTAAATGTATTTTGCTGCAACTTCAAGTCATTGAACTGCATCCTCCTCTCTGCAGCAAGAGAGAAAAAGTGCCTTCCCTCTTCTTATGCCAGCCATTCAAGTGATTGCAGACTACTATCACGTTCCCTCTTAAGCATCTTTTCTGCAAACTGAACATGCTTAGCTCCTTCTACCTCACCTTATATGACTTGTTTTCCAAATCCTTTATCATCTTTGTTGCCTGTCTCTGGACCCTCTCTAATTCATGTTAACAGCAAACACTCCTCTTAAAAAAACCCTAAAAACCCCACCCACCCTCAAAAAAGCAAAAATCC
>NW_017728906.1:94143127-94146631 GCF_001723895.1 Crocodylus porosus | reverse complement strand
CATTCAAGTGATTGCAGACTACTATCACGTTCCCTCTTAAGCATCTTTTCTGCAAACTGAACATGCTTAGCTCCTTCTACCTCACCTTATATGACCTTGTACTAGTTGGGAACTAATCCTCAAAAGCCATCTTTTCGCCAATGTGCAGGAAACAAGAAGCGGCAACACTCCTCTTAAAAAAACCCTAAAAACCCCACCCACCCTCAAAAAAGCAAAAATCCCACTGCCCCTTCCCCACCCCTCACCGCGCCCCCAAAAACCCCCCAACCTAACTCTACTTGTTCAGCAAATTAACTTTTCTACTCTGGTTTTTGGAGACGTATTTTCACCTTAGTGTATAACTGGCTTTTTGATGCTTTCCAGCAGCCTGGAAATCTTAGGCTGTTGTTGAGTTGCTGTATTTTATCCATGGAGCAAGGCCTCCATGGATAAGACATCAGTTATATCCATCTCAATCTCTTTCTTGCAGAATACATCTAACATGTTGTGTCGCAGTTCTACTGAAAATACTTTGAGTCACTATCACAGTTCCTTTCTAGAAATGGTCTTTATTTGATTATGGTCACTCTGTACCTGGCACAGGGCTAAAATTGGGAAGTTGTTAAAAATGATCATTCATTCAAATAGAATGATATAGACAAAAATGATGATACAATGATATAGAAAAAACCAGGACAAACCAGGTTTTAAAAATCTGAATTCCACAGGAATGGTAACTAAAAAACAGATCACCTGACAAAGGGGGTAGAAATTACAAGAGAAAAAGGATCTGATGAAGTAAGGAGTGAGTGAAGCAAGTGAAGACATCAGCAACATTTGATGAAGTGAGATCAAGTTTATGAAAGCTTATGC
Source organism: Crocodylus porosus (assembly GCF_001723895.1). Classification (NCBI taxonomy): domain Eukaryota; kingdom Metazoa; phylum Chordata; order Crocodylia; family Crocodylidae; genus Crocodylus; species Crocodylus porosus. Next base: position 94,145,779 of record NW_017728906.1, on the reverse strand, counting down.
TCTATATATAATATTATTTAGTTAGTCTGTAAGCTGCATATGTACCCAGCCATATACCAGAATACCCATAGGCAATATTCAATGTGAGAGATTTTTTATGCAGCTAGTGTCTTAAGAGGCCAATAGTATGCTGGGGCGGGGGGGGGGCTAAGGCAACGTGAGCATGAAATCCAGTTTCTTTGAAAAGGTAACAGCCAGTCTGTACCCAGGAAGCAGATGAGAGAGACTTAGAAAAGAGGCAGTACTAGAGTCTACTCATACTAAGCTTAAGGTACATGGACACAGTGTGGGAAGAACAAATGCCATAAGAATCCAGAACAGGTACTTCACCAGCATGACAGATTTGTGTAAGTAATGACATTCAGTAAAAAAAGGAGCCACCTCAAAATCAGAGGTGACTGAAGAATTTTTAATAAGCAAGATGAGCTATTTTTATAGTTTTCTTTAATTTTCATGGGACACAATAAATGGTAGTGGCATACGAATACAATTCTTCCTTCAGAGCCTGGAAATTATAATTGGTTTTATTCCACTACAAGGAACATAAAAGAAATGCAAGAGTGTGGTGTTGTGGTCCTTTGGTTAAGACAGCTTACATTTTGTGGACTTCAAAAAAATCAGCCTTATTTTACCTTGCAGTTCCTGCATATTCATACTTCAGATGATGGTACATTAAATAGAACATTTTTCATTTTATATATTTGAAAAATGATTGGACTGTAGCATTTTAACACTGCTCTATAATAAAGGCTTTTTGTAAGAAGTTCATCTCACTGGTTCAAATGGAGTGGCATTGTCTGCGAGCTCTCATTTCAAAATTATTGCACTTTTATCTTTTTCGTCATGCCACAAGATGTGAAGTCCAAAATATTTATGTTTCTGATTGTCAGTCTTTCCTTCAGAGAGATGTATGAGTGAAGACAAAATAGACAACTCGTTTTGTTGACTCAATAGAGGCATATTATCACAGCAAGATTATAATTCAGGTGTACAATACCTGTATTTTACAGAGTACAAAAATGAAACTGCCATGTACTGTGTGTCACAGCAGGTAACTAATATCAACAAAGTACCAAAGACTATGTTCAAATAACATTGTATGGGTCTAACTTCAACCCACAAAAGCAAGGCAATTCAAAGTTAAGCCTTAAGCTCTATCCTTAACCTACTCTGCTGTGCTTAGGAATTGCATTATAAATAAGGCTGAATTCTAATCTCAAGTGCATATGGCTGCACGTTGCCATGCTTCTGAGAAAAAAAATGCTGCTGCTTTTATATGCAGATTCCTACTGAGCTACACTAGATTTATTAAAGACATTGTGTACCAGTTGTATTTACCTAGGTTGGAAATAGCATGATTTGTGGATGTCAGGACAAGGATGGGAATTATGGTAGGTGTTTAGCTGAAGTGAAGTTTGGACGAGTAGATATTTCTATTTCAGTGTCATGGATGACAAAAGGTGGGGAAGGTGCAGTTTTGCAAAGCAGCATGCTTCCCCTCCCCCCTCATTTCTGTTGCACTGCAGTTGCCAACAGCCTGAGAAAAATAGTCCCTATATCATGCTGAAAATAAAAATAAAATATTGTTCCTTCATCCCCTAAGTGCCAATTATACTAATCTTGAAATCTGGAATCTCTTCACTCACCATCAAATAATAATCTTATCTGGGTTTGAAAATGGCAGCTCTTAAGATCACACTAAAAGGTAGTGTAAGAAAGGAAAAGGGCCATAACCAACTGAAAGCAGGAATTTGTCCATAACAGCTGGTCTAACATTTGCTCTTTCAGAGAAGCAGATCATACATTTCTATGCATAGGATCATAGGAAAGTAGGGCTGGAAGACACCTCCCAAGACAGTGGCAGCCAGTCAATATGGGGTGCTCAGGCGCTGCCCCATGAATTTAAAATGACATGATCAATATCATGATTATGCTCATGCACTACGCATATACCACAAAAAGTTGATTATGCACAGTAAGCACCTCAGAGTGATCTCCTTACCACCCGAGTGGTGCATAAGCAGTAGAAACACTTGAACAGTTAAAATGGATTGCAATAACCACTTGTTTAAGTGGGCAGTGGGGCGCCTGTACTGATGTGCCGGCGCAGGTAAAGAGCTGTTGAGAGGAAGGTGGAAAGACAGGGGACACCATGTGCAGAGACATGTATGTGGCCCCAGGCAACCTGCAGTGCAGCTCCAGCAGGTAAGTGGAGAGGGGGATTGAGGCCTCTGTATGGAGGGAGATGGACAGGGCTGGGGCTGCTGTCCAGCCAGGTGGGGCTTGGGGCTGGAGCCTCACTGCAGCCCTGTGTGCAGGGGGCGCAACACTGGGGCACTGGGGGTGAGGAGGGAGAAGCAGCAAGGAGGGTTTCTGTGTGGTTCCTCCACTCCTTGCAGCACTGGGTCATGTAGGGGGAAGCAGGGCAGCAGGAAACAGCAGCGAGCAGGGGGCCTGCTGTTCCCTGCTGTCCTGCCTCCCCCCCACGTGACCCAGCGCTGCAGGAAGTGGAGGAGCTGCGTGGAAAATCTCCTCACCGCTTCTTGTCCCCAGGCTTCCCTGGTGACGTGCCCCCTGAGCGCAGGGCTGCAGTGAGGGCCATGGCTCAGGGCTGCACTCCTCAAAGCAGTGCCAGGCGCAGGGGGCACATCA
>NW_017728906.1:94128344-94143027 GCF_001723895.1 Crocodylus porosus | reverse complement strand
GCACAGCCCCGCTGTCCCCAGCTGCGCCGATTCACTTCTTGCGTGACACTCCACCTGCCCCACCTGTCTCGCAGGTCACCAGCCACACCTGTCCCAAGCTTACCTAATCCAGTCTCCAGCTCTGGACAGAGTCATGCCTGATTAAACCACCCCAGCCAGGATACGATCATAAAAAATCAGAGAGTAGATGTCAGATCTGAAAAAGGAATTGCATGCAGAAACCTGCATCACTTGTATATGAGGCTAAGTGCAGACATTCCAAAAACTCCAGTCACAATCAATCTCAGTTACACGGGTTTTTGTAAGCGATATAGTTTAGACTGGTAGCAAACAGAACACACATTTGCTCTTTGGTGGGGGGTAGTCAAATCTTGGACCAGGTTCTGCCATTGTTAAACCAGTCTATGTGGAGGACCTTCTGTTCTGTTATGGGTATAGCCTGGTTTCCAGTCACTTAAACTGGTAAAGTATAATGTCGATACCTGGCCTTAGTGTTCTAGGTTCTAGAAGAGCATAGATCCACATTATCTAACAAGAAGATTAAAGATGACGACTGATATCAGGAAGGCCAACTCCTACTCTGAACAGCCCAGCCTGCTAGGAAACAGAATGGGAAAGCCAGTTTTCTCTCACATGGCTGGTTGGGTCAATGGTACGGTACTGAGGTTGTAGAAGTTTCCTGCCTCCTCCTTCCAGCCTTTTGAGTCCATGAAGAAAGGAAGTTCCACATTCCTATATCATGGGAGCTACAACTGCAGCAGCCTCTTTTATGGGGTTTCAATGTGTGGAGGCTTCTTGTACACCTACATTCCCAAGTACCCTGTGAGATTCTGTCATAAATTTACCCTCCACAAGCCCAGTCTCTTATTAACTTCAGCAGAAGCTAGACCTTTATGGCTAACCTGTAATTTAACAACATGTAGTGCTTGAATTGCTTCTTATAAGCCTCAGGCATTTATATGCAATTGTTTTATTCCATATGAAGGGGAACTTACTGCATGATCCGAACAACCCTTGACATCAAGGACTTCAACAGGAGTAGCAGCATCTCTGCAGTTTGGTCTCTGGGTGAAGACCTAGAAAATGTTTCTGTAAAAGTGGTTTTTATATTCACTTCTGAAAGTGAAAATTCACCTCTGGAAGTGTGTAGAAATTGAGCACTGAGTGCATACAACATGCTCAGGCCCTTACTGATGGTAAGTAGCGCTTTATTGCATGAGTGGTCCCTTTGAGATTTATGGCACTGTCTATGAAAGGTGCTATTCAAAATAAAAGGAATGCCAGGAGCCAGATTCTGATGATGTTCTTTGATTAGGCTTGAAACCTCCGTCTGTGTGTAGATGAAATGAGAGACATGTGTGCACGACACTTTGAAGTGGGCTAAATGCTTTTTCACCAGTTTAATGGTGTCGGTGTTTGCACATGTCAGTGGCATATTGCACATTAAGTCCAGTGGCTTAATTCAGGAAATTCAGTGGTGTAATGTGCCTTAAATGGCTTGAGGCACAGAAAACTAAAACTCCTTCAAGTTTTAGTTTGCTGCCCCTACAGCCACCGAGCAAAGTATCAGGCTCCATGCATCTCCATGGCTCTGCAGGAAGCCCTGCAGGCAGCCTGACAGCAGCCTGGGAAAGCAGCTCTGCCCAAGAAAAGCGGCAAGCCTGATCTTTTTTTTTCCCCTCCCCCTGGAGCCTGCCTGCCTGAGCTACACAGGAACCTGGTGCTTCCCTCCGCAACTGCGGTGCCCCCCAGGACTGCCTAAGCCAGGTGCCATGGAGGGAAGCACCAGCTCCCCCCCCCACCCACAGCCCAGGGACCGCTCTTCCTGCCAACAGCTCACCCTCCCCTTCCCACCAGAGAGGCAAGTAAGTCAGCAGAATGTGTGCACGACAGGGGGATTTAATCTAAATTGAAGCAGTGTTTTTTTAAAACCCACTGATTCAATTTAGGGCCCCCATTTCATCTACACATGCCCTTGGTTCTCAAATAGCATAATTCTCTGCTTAAAGATGATGTTTCTCCTATGTGTTTGACACACCAGACCAACATCAGGAAAGAATCCTTGCAGCCTAAGAAGTGGGTTTCATCAGAAGGGCACAGTCTCATAGAAAGCAATATCCAGTGAACAAGCAATGATTAAAAGTATGTCTACACTGCTCTACACCACTATGAAGGTGATCACAAAAAAATAAGCCTTATCCACTTATTCCAAGTGGATGATATGGGCAATCATGGCAATGAAATCATTGCCCATGTAGACATATGGCAATCATGACATGTGTTTAGCACCCTTCCACTGTTCCCAATCTGGAGTATGGAGAATGGATGGGAGGGGCTCATTTCAGTAACAGCTTCAGGACCGGCCAACAGCCAGTTAAACATGCCAAAGGTGGGTCAAAATTTGTTCACTCCTTGGAGTGGGTTGTTTGCATTGCATGTATTCCTTATCTGCTCCTAATACATGCCAGCAATAAGTACACGACCCTGCATTGACCCAGCTGCACTGACCAATGAGTAGGAGCCTAAGATCCCCCTTCCCACCCACTTTTTCTCAGGTATTATCTTTGTAATGGGAGCTGCACAGTATACCAGATTTGGATCCACAATCCATGTAATCTGTTTCTACCAAGAAATTATGAAGGACTCGCTCAGCCACATAGCATAAATTTAATCTAGCCCCTGCTATATTTGTATAGTATAGAGTACACAGGACCGCAATCCAAACTGGTGCACAAGGTATTACTGCAGTATAAATTAAAACAATGTTAATGCTATGTATTGCAAGTATATTTGTATCTATACTCCTTTTTTCCAACAGGGCAACAATTCTACTGTTAGCTATTCAAGTAGATTAATTATAGTGCTTTGCAACAGAAGAACCCAAGAGATACCCAAGGCCTGTACAGAGGAATTTCCTAAGAAAATGAACCTGAGATTTTAAAAATAAAAAAAAATGACAATTGCCTCAATTATCATAGCTATATACTCTGTAAGAAAGATCAGAGAAGACTCTTTTGTGTCAGTTTTATTTTGAACCCCTTTTGCTGCTGAATGTGGGAAGAGATTAGTTCACTGCTAATTGTGCTGTTGGTTTTGTGATTCTATGAAAACCCCCCTAAAAGTCTGTATGCAAAACCAGTGAGGTAGAACATGTTTGACAAGCTTAGTTCCAACATGACCAATGTAGCAGGAAAAGATTTTAAAATCATTGCCTCTCTTCAACAACAATAGTACATACAAGTGTTTACAAGAGGATTAAAAGCTGCTTTAGCAAGTTGTATTAAAGATTCCTTTATCAGACAAGTTTTATTGAAAAACCTGTTACAGCACTATCCAGCTCATCAGATTCAAACAGAAATGGGTTATTTTATTTACTTGATTTTACTTGCTTTAAAGAGAAGCAGGATGTATCTGTAAAATATACACACCATGGCTACAATAAGCCATACCTATTAACAGCCTGCCCAATTACAACTACAGCAAAAAACCCACAAGCAACGACCCCTAGCACCTGGTAATTAAAATTGCTAATCACCAGCAATTATCTGGCAAAGCTTTATAGCCAAGCGAAACAGTTTGACCCTTTGCCCATTGAAAGAAGAATGTTTGCTGTCTATTGATAAGTGCTTAGGCAAAGCTGTGTTCGGCTCTCATCCATTAAGTGGCTACTAATAAGAAGTCAACAAAAGAGCTCTGACATCTGTGGTGGGTACTTCTAGCAGACCAGGTTTGAGAGCACAGGTGTTTGATGTGCTCCTGCCACAGAAGCCATACAGGGGAAGGAAAGTTTACTAAAAACTCTAAACAAACTGTCCTCATTTCAAAGCTGGTACCTCTGTGGTCAACAAGTAACTGCAGTCAGATTCTGTGATGGAGTTCAAACTAATTGTTGTTTTTCAAGAACAGTTGTTTGCTTTAAAAGTCCCTGCATAGGCATAATTAAATAGAGGTACAAAGTCATTTCAGGTTAATAAATTATATAAAGAGCATCCTGTCTTTTATTGCAAGTTTGTTTTCTGCTCTTATTACAAATTGAGTAAAATATTTAAAATATCATGTTAGTGTTACCTGTCAGACACAGACAGTTTAAGAGAATCATGATTCTTCCCATAAGTGGCTATTATGGCCCTAGCTATTCAAATATCCTTCAGTTATAGCTCCAAAAAGCTATTGCTAGAGATTATTTTAACTCCATTCAAATGAGTCAATTAAAACTCCTGTGCTCACCAATGGGCCTTATAAGGTTTTAGATTTTTTTTAAAAAAAAGCAAAAGCAAACTTTTAAAAGTGTGTCAAAACATATATTGCAAGCTAGCAAAGAATAAATTAGCTACAAAGTCTACAGAACAGAGCATCCTTTAATCAATTCCTCCCAGACTGGGGAAAATCGCAAAGACAAGCCAGGAGCTGCTGATGTCCAGAATCAAACTGCTACAGCCTGATGCCCTTCTAAAGTGATGTTTTAGGCTCGAGACAGAAATTGCACATAAACCAGTACAAGTGATCAGAAACTGGTTCAAACCTGTAACAGAACAGAAGTGCAGTACACATAAACCATTTTCAAAATAGCCAAAACTGGTTTAAGACAAACCTGGATGGATATAATACCAGACTTAACTGATTTAGGTTAAATCACTTCATTGAACTTCTGTCCCAGATCCCCTCCAGATTCAAGTTAATTCACAGTCCCCCAGCATCCAAGGATGCCTAGCACCTCCCCTGCAAACCCCGCTCTTCACAGGGTAGGCAGGCTAGACTTGGCCCAAGCTGTCTGCCCCAGCTAAGCAAGGAGATGTGCTCTAGCACCCCCTGGCTTCTGGCCTGAGCCACTGCAGGCATGTGGCTGCATTTTTAGAATCACACCTGAATGTCTGTTCACTTGCTTATCAGTTCAATCTATGCAGCTTGGACTAACCTGCAAAGACTGAATTAATTCAGCCTTGGGATTTTTGATTGTGTGTACTTAGCCTTAGGGATCACTTGGAAACTTACTGCTTGAAGCTGGAGTATTAAAGAAAAGAACAGTGAAACAATCAATCCCAAAAGCACATTTGCACAGAGACAGAATTTTTTTTATGTAACAGTTTATGTATGTATAGTAACTTTCATTGAATAAGATCTCAAAGCACATTATGAATAGATTTACCTGTCTGTAGCGGAGCACTAGGGTGCTTGCTACTAGTAATGACGATGCGGGCTTAGCTGCCAATCAATAGGGCAGCACAGCCGGGGGTTGCCAAAGCAACTGAGTGGGTCAGCTGACCGCCAGGGGGCAGGGACTGGCCTATTTAAACACACAAGGCTGAGGCCTATGGCAGTTCCTTTCTGGCAGCTTGAGTGGCAGGAGCTCTTCTGAGGAGCAGAGCAAGAGCTGATCAGCCTGGGCATTGGCATATGGATACAGGGTGGAGAGGACCCTGATAAGGATATGATGGAAGGTTGGCTTAAGGTTTATGTTATAGCCAAGAGGCTCTGCATTCTGTTGTGGTTTTGAAGTTGTTGTGGCCCCGGAGGGGGAGACTTTGGTTTTGTTATTATACTACCGGAGGACCGGGTGAGGCTGTAGGGGAAGGAGGAGGCCTCATTAGGAGCTCCCCAGCAAGGTGAGGGTGCTCCCAGCATGGTAGAAAGTGCTGTATTTGGGGGTGTCCCAACCCCAGTGGGGGTGGCTATTGGGATAATTAGTGTGGTAGAGAGTGCTGTGTTTTGGGGTGTCTTGACCCCAACCCCAGTAGGGGTGGCTATTGGGATAATTTCAAGGGAGCTACCCAATAGTGTGGGGGTTCCTGGTGATCCCGGCCCTACGGGGTGGTATTTTACAAGGCCCCAGAGAGGGCGAGAAGTATGGGACAAGACTGCTCCTCGCCCTCTCTGGGGTAAGAGCCTGAAGAAAGGTGACCACATGAGTAGAGACCCAAGTAGGGCGAGTGTGCGGTTGGAGCCCTGAGGCAGGGCAAGCGCACAGTCAAGAGCCTGAAGAAAGGCAACCATGTGAGTAGAAGCCCGGAAAGGGCGAGACAGGGCTTGCGCCAGGAGCAACAGGGTGCCAGCCAAGTACGCGACTACAAACCCAAGTGGGGTGAATGCACGTATAGAAGGTGCGCACAAGGGAGAACTCTGGGTAGGGCAGGGTGCATGGGACAGGGCCTGGGGAGGGTGCATGCACACTAGGAAGCTCAGAGAGGGCCCTCACCAGGGAGGTTCCTGTGTAAGGGTGAGTACTTGGAGCGCACCCAGAGACATAAGAACGTCCGGTACACCAGCAAGGCTTGGGGCGTGCTACAAGGGTGGTTGGAGACATGCGTAGCCCATAAGGCTGAGATGCACCAGGGTACTCCTTTATAGGATAGGGGCCAATACAAAAAGTAACACCATGTCCAAGGGGACAGTAAGGCAGCCTCCCATTCATATTAAGACCATCAAAGTCATGGTGGGCGAGAAAGAGACCCAACTTGGCATGGTAGGGGTGTGAGGGGAGATTACGGCCACTCCTGCGCCCTGCCCCGTGACACTGACTATTAGCAAGGCTTAGGCTTAGCACTATCCAGGGCTGTTGTCCACCAAAAAATGTGCTACATCAAAGGACCAGAGTAGATCCTGTCAGCATAGAGGAAACTCGCTCCAGCTCCTTCAACGTTTCTGCTCATTTGTTCCCACCTAGAGGTCACCTTCATCTCTCTTCCTGTACCACATGCGTAGGATTAAAGCTGCCACAGACCCTGAACCACTGGGATGGCTATACTAGCCTCTTTACCAGTATATTGCTCCCAAAGCCTGATCATTGCCCACTCCTGGTTTTAGTTCTCCTCACAAATCTTTCCCAAATAAAACTTCTCTCTTGCCAGCAGAGGCCCTTTTCTTTTGTGTGTCTGCACATATCACCTAGCACAGTATAGATATTCAATGAAGATATAAGTTACTGAAGATTTCTGTCCCACAATTAGTTGAAATACTGTAGTACCAAGGCATTTCAAATCACAAAGCTTGGAGCTGATGATTGAAATTTTTATATAAAAATTATAAAGATTTCATTGAATATATATATTTTTTTCTCTTCTACATTTTAGAGTGTCTCTATATTATCTAGTCTCATTTTCCACCCCCTCCCTCCCTTCCCCTGGCATGAAAAATAAAAAATCAGAGTTAAATTTGGTGTGGAAGTTTTGGCATGGAAATAGGTTACTCTTAGTCATACTGCATTTTTTGATCTGCATTGGTAACATCATGGGACTTTTATCCATGATTGTATGTAACCTTACACCATTCAAATCCTAGGGCCAAATTCATCTTCCAGCAAAGTCAATACAGGAAATAAAGTTACAAGAGCTCCACACCAGTAATTGACTTGGCTTCTACCCAAATCAAGTGCAAGAGAGATTGTAAAAGCCAACACTCCATGGATACCAATGCTCAAATTCTTCCTTCTGCGAGTTTATTTCATGGTGATCCATCTTGTGAGAGCAGATTAACAGTCTTGCAAAATGTATATTGAGTTATACCTAATGGCTAATCCCTGATTTAGCTGGGGCAATGGAGGATCAGATGAGTGAGAGGAATAGGAGTAGATCTGTCCCACATTCTGATAATACAGAGCATCTGAAATACTAATATATTTCACAAGCTACAGTCAACATAGTCTATTCAATGTTGGGGAAAAACCAGGTGCCTGAGTAAGGTTAAGGGTATTTGCAAAATGTGGTATGTCCATACATACCACATCTTGCATCTCAAATTGAATGCTGAACTTGAGTTCCATTGTCTAAAACTGCAAAGCTGTAGAAAGCTCATTAGGAGTGGGCTATTACATTGGTTCTGTGATGAGTAAATGCATGAGGGTTTTCAGAATTATGGGGCTTTTGGAAAGCTGGAGTGGACACAACCAATGACTACTCGTGGCTGAGAGACACCCTAACCCCCTCCAAGAAAAAAGGATGGAACGAACAAAGGGAAGAGGATCTAAAATGTCACATATATTACTAGTCATCCTAATGCTTTTTTATTAATTTATATACACATCTGCACTTCTGCAGGCACATGTATAAAGTTTGTAAAACTGCATAAATTATAGGAAAAGCACATGCTTCTAAACAGCAACTCCCCCTTTTCCCTGTTTATATGAAAGCCTGAGAGTAGAGGTGACTGTACCCTAAAGGTCAACAAATCTACTATGGGACCACCTTGGGAATCAAATTCCAGAGTCAAGAGCTCTCTACTAAGAATGCTTTGCAACCAGCCTGTAGACAATTAAATATAGGGACTTCCTGTTCAAGTGCACCAGCTAGCCTGCACTGTCTGGCAACTCAGGAGAGGAAAAGTGAGAGCCAGGTATCAAGCCATTTAAAGTTTTGATCAGGCCAGATAGATGCCATGCCACACTGGGAGTGGTGTGCAGTCACTGGCAGATTTACCGCGAAACAAACTGTGCAGGGGCAATAACAGGGGGCCCCAAAATGCAGGAGAAATCTGGCAAATGACTGAACTGAATAATCGTTACAAGTCACGAAGTGGTCCAGGCTTTCTGCATTCTGTGAACTTCTTCTGTGAACTGTGCTCTAAGCATGGTTTTTTTAAATAGTCTAGAAAATAATTTGCTTCACCATTTTTGCTGTCTTGGCAATAGCATAACAGCAACTAAGGGAAATCATCATTTGCCAATCAAAGTCTGCCTGCTTGACCAGTTATCCAAATGAACAAAAGCACCCTCCCCCACACGTGGCAACAAACATTCCCGTGATTTGTCACTAGTATGCAATGGTTCAAAATCCCATTTTCACTGAGCCTGATAAAAACGCTGGATTAACTGTGTTAAACCTAACTGGGTGGCCCACAGCCCACTCAGGCCCACCCATGGCCACGCCCTTGCTCTTAAGGTCAGTTTTTTAGCAATAACAAAGCAACACTAAGAGTCTGGCAGTCAAAAACGCAAAAAAATGAAGGAGAGGCAAGAAGACGAAGCTAAGCAAAAAGGCGGTTTGTCAACTTATTTTAAAAAGAGTGAAATATTGAATAGGGGGAATTCATCAAAAAGTCTGGGCAAAGAAACTTCTGAATTATCTTATCACTTGCCAAATTGTGGAAATACCACGACTGCAAAAGTTGAACAAGTGAACTCTGAAGTAACAACGGAACTACAAAATATTGGTAATTTTGTCAAAGCAAGGGAAGAATCCTATCCTAAAGATATTGTATTATGGCCAAAATCTGTTTCATTGGATATGATAGAATATTTCTTAGTAAATTAACCAAAAAACATAGGTAATATGGAAAATTTGAGAAAAGAGTATGACGTTGGAGGATGAAAGCAATTTAGAGGTCTTCATGAGTCCCATTTTCTGAGGATGAAGAAAGATGGGATGACAGAAATGAGAATTTGGTTGACTTTTTGGAAACCACTAAGGCAGTCTACTGTTATGTTTGTAAATTATTCCCTGACCACAGTAAAAGAAAACAAACATTCATCAGTGGGCACTCTAATTGGAGAAACATTGCAAGAAATTTTGCTGATATGAATTTTCCAAAGCTCATATTAATGCTACATGTAAGATCATTCAAAGGTGTAAATTATCTGGAAGAACTGATTCTGTGTTATCAGCTAAGTTTGAAAAGGAGCGTTCTTATTGAAGGAGAGTGCTGAGACATGCTGTTGCCACGGTCAAACTGCTGTCTTCTTTGGTACTACCTCTGAGAGGACATGATGAGTTATCATTGTCAAATTGAAAAGGTAATTTTGTAACTTGCTTTGACTATCTTAGTGAATTTGACGATTTTCTCAAAAAACATTTGAAAAATTGTCAGTATTGTGGCTCAGGGAAGGCCAACTTTTTAACACACCAAACCTACATTCAGGTGGACCGAAAAAAGGTTATTAAGTTTTTTTAATGAAATGCTGTTATCCAAAGCACTTTACAGTAGTTAGCTAATGGTACAAGTAACATTTGGAAAGATCATTAAGTGGTCTGCTGAAACCCTCAGCCATTTTCAAGTGGTCTGTGAAAAAAAAAATTAGACTATAAAAACGTTCGAGGTATCTCTCTTTATTTTCATTTACTTTCTATTATTTATAATATAGGAGGAGGATGAAGAAAAAATAATGAAAAATGGGACCACTGTGGTACTATTGCAGCAAGTCTGTCGCACTATAAAGCCCAATGTTTTCTAGTGGTGGGTGCTGTGTAACTACTACTACATCCCTTTTTGTGCTTCAGCATGTAGTGCTTGATCACAAGTATGCTCTCACGCAGAGAGAATACTCCAATCTAGAAGACAGAAAGGTGTTGCTTATTGTTGTACTGTGGCCTGTACCTGAAAAAGAAGGTCACAGATGTCTAACTGGCAGCAGATGCAAGATGATGCTTTTGGCCACTCTTGCCATGACTGACCCTAGAATTAGATGCTATTCCAGAAGCACCTCCATATTGCCAATTTCTTGACAAAGGTTGGGCAAACCCTCATCAAAAAGTTATTGAAACCCTTTCCTGTGTTCGCACAAGAACCTTCCCTTAATATCACTTATACCTTACCCAGGTAAAACTTGCTCACATGCATCTCCCAGTTTCAGCCAGACTCTTGTTAAGCAGACACATTGTGCAGTCAAAGCTCAACAAATAGGAAACATAGAATTACACACCATCAGGAAAATGATAGCATAATATCTAAGCTACTGCAGCATCCCCCACCCCAGCCTCAGTACACAATAGATAGGAGGGGATCAGAAAACAGAGCTTGAATGCACCCTTGGGAAGAGAACCATGGGGTCAGGTGAATGGTCTAAATCCAAATTCTTAGATTTGTTATATCTAACGGTTAGCTTGAACTCCAAGTCTTGGTCCACAAGACAGGAACAAAAAGTTCTGGAATAGGTGCCTTTGCTACACATGAATTAATTTTATGCACAACTTAGAAGGGAAAAAAATCCCAAAACAGTTTTTTCCCCCAGTGACCTGGAGATATAAACTAACAAACCCAATGGCTGAGAACAACACTCAAACATTGACTTCAGGGGTGGAATTCTATTAATCTTTGTGCATCTCAGTGGGAGTTTTCTAGCTTCGTAAGTGGTGTTTTTGAAGGGGTGGACCTTGCATATTTTAAACCCAATAGCTGAGTGATTAGGATACTCACCCAGGAAGTTGGCAACCCAAGTCCTAGGTCCCTTTGTCCCGCTGGCATTTTGAACCTGCATCTGTCTGATTTTCAGCACTGTGCCTCTTCCCCCACTCACTAATCCTGGGTGTCTAGCCAGCTGCATGTTCAGGACCTGGATGTAGTATGCATCCAAAATGGTGGCATGTACATAGCCACCAGGCGGGTGGGTGCCTGCTGAGCTTGTTCGGTCTACATGCCAACACTTATGCATTCACACCGCAGGGGAAGAAGAATAGCAAACAGTAGCAGATGCCTCTAGCACAGGCACTAGAGACCCTTTTCACAAACCCCAGGCATGAGGGACTTTCAGGACAGGAGGGATATGTGAAGGACAGGCCTGCAGCTTAGAGCATTTTGTGAGATTTCAGGCAGAATCAGAGGTCAGCCCAAAGAGACGTCTGTAACTTAGATAGGGCCAGTTTTACCTGTAGTTCAACTTAGTTGGAGTTCTGCGTCCAGTTCTGGGCACCGCACTTCAAGAGGGATGTGGACAGCATGGAGAGGGTCCAGAGGAGGGCCACTCGCATGATCAGGGGACAGCAGGGCAGGCCCTATGAAGACAGGCTACGGGACCTGAACCTGTTCAGCCTCTACAAGAGAAGGCTGAGGGGAGATCTAGTGGCCTGTTATAAACTAGTCAGGGGGGGATCAGCAGGCATTGGGGGAGTCCCTGTTCCCCTGAACACTGCCAGGAGTGACCAGGAATAATGGTCACAAGCTGGCAGAGGGTAGGTTTAGGCTAGATATCAGGAGGCGCTACTTCATGGTCAGGACGGCTAGGATCTGGAACCAAATTCCAAGAGAAGTGGTGCAGGCTCCTACCCTGGCGGTTTTTAAGAAGAGGTTAGATGAACACCTTGCTGGGGTCGTTTGACCCCAGTACTCTTTCCTGCCATGGCAGGGGGTCGGACTGCGTGATCTACGCAGGTCCCTTCCGACCCTAGAAACTATGAAACTATAAACACTTCCTAAACAAAAAACAAAACAAAACACCTTAGTCAGGGGTCTACAGCTAACAGCCCATGGGCCAGAAGCATTAGATCCAGCCTGATGAGCAGGGGTTTTGGCAGTATTCAGCAGTGCAGGGCTTCACCCAAACTACACCACACTGTGTCAAGCTATGCCTGGGCATTTAACCCATACTGTGGCTGAGCAGCAGAGAGAAGCAGTGGTAGGGAGAAGGGGCAGCTGGGTCCTAGCACCACCCTTCCTCAACCTAAGCTGAATCACTTCAGCCTACCACTGAAAAACATTGTTAACTAGGGACCTACTTCAATCATGGTTTTGCAGTTTTCATGGAAAACATGAAAAATGGTCATCTCTTCAAAAAATGGCATTGGCCACGATTTCCCGCAGAATTGACTAAAAAAATGCTTACCGGAAAATGAAGATTTAGACTTAAATTTAATACTTAGATTTATAATGGCCATTTATACGATATTTCCATGAAATTTGTTATTTAATTATGCAGTTTTTGTGTCTCAGCCAAACAGCAGCAAGGAAGTGGAGCTACTAGGGCCCCTCCTCCAATCAGCGGCAAGGGGCAGGGCTGCAACAAACTGCCCTGAAATCAGCTCTGCACTCCATGCGCAGGCTGTGAAAAACCCTTTGTCTCGCGACGATTTAAGTAGGTCTTTATTGTTAACCTCTGACTTAAGTGAGTTTTTCCAAAATATAGGGGCGAGTTGTCCTGTTCAAGAACACAAAACACAATATAATTCTAATAGTATGTTAAGGCAACATTCCAGATTCCCTGTCGAGTTTTGGTCCTATATAGAGCTATTAAAAAACAAGGCAGGCTTTGATGTCTACCTCGACTCTCAGATTCCACAAGCAAAGTATTATGTATCTGCCTCATACACAGCAACTAACAAAGTATAGCAGGCACCACAAAGCACTGTCTGTTTTCTAACCATGCATTAGACAGGAATTTTACATTTCATACATCATTCACAATTTAGTGCAGGAAGTCCCAAAAGCCACAAATCCTTATGCTACTCTCACATTAACAATCTCCGTTTCTTTTTTCTTCCCCCATTTGCTTTGAAAATTGGTCAAGGAAGTTGGGTGCAGAGAAAAAAAACAGTGCACCAGTTCACTTTCTGCCTTATTTTTTATAGGAGAAAAATCAGTATTAGCATGAGATTATTCTACAATAAAAAGATGACAGCATTTTAAAAATATTTACAAATTACTATTTAGTGTCACTTCATTATATTCTCTATTAAAAATACTATGGATATTAGGATAATGTTGTCAACTTGCAAGGCAAAGCGGTGACAATTTTTTATGTTGATTGCCCCATCTTATTTTGCAAGTACTTAAGGCAGCACTGGAGTAAATAAAAACCTGTAACATCAAATCAATAGCTCGTCTAGCTGGGTTTTCTGTCTGAGAGTACCCTTACAAAATGATTGAGAAGGCTATGCAAGGATATCTAACAGAGAGTTATGGAATTTTCTACCCATGGGGAAATTTCTTGTTCTTAACTCTGTTAGTGAGTGGCTGGTTTATGCCCTGAAGCATGAGCTTATATTCTAGCCACATTTTATCCTATCTAACGTAACCATAGAAGTTCTCATTATCCATGTAAATGTCTAATCCTTTTTTAAATCCTTCTAAGCTCTTAGCCTCTATAGGCTTGTCTATATTACAAAATTTCAGCCTAGTTGACATAATCCTGAACATAGTTTGGCCTTATCTATACCAATAGATCAGTTCTGATTCACATCAGGTCAGACAACGTGATTCTTCACAATCATACTGGGACATGATAAAATTATGGACCAGTAATAAAGACAATCCTTAAGGTATCCAGTCAGTAAGGTATGGCAAGACTGACTGTATTGATAATGCATTTTTTTATAATTTTTAAATTTGCTTCATTCCATTACCATTGGTTTTATATCTCATCATCATCCGTAAATGGAAACACTGAGTTAACCTTTTTTACTTAGATAAAGAGCAACTCAGACAACAACATGGGGGTGGGAGGGAACTTGTTACTGAAAAAATTGTAAGACTTCAAATGCCCCCTATTCCATTTATTCCACTTAATTGTTGAAAGAACAAGACCAACAGCATTTATTGTTGTTAAATACCAAGATAATGAGTTTTCTGGTAATCTAATTCCATCTTACCCCGGATGAAACAATATCCTACCCAGCTGAAGAAATGGGTAGAAAATGCAGTAATGACAATGATTCAGGTAGTAGCAGTGATCAAGTACCAGTCTTTATATGAAGTGACAATATTTTTGGACTAGTTTGTCCTCATTTATCTTATTTCTGTGTTGATCAACACTATTTCTTTCAGTCTTCACAAAATGTCTTTAGCTATTCTGGTCACCCTGCTCAGGATAGTACCCCATTTGATACTTTACCACAAGGGTAGGCAACATTTTTTGGCCAGAGTGCTGAAAAACACCACAATGCCTACCTCAGAAGGTGCTGGAGTGCCGGCATGGCAGAAAAACAAAATGCGGACAAGGGGTACATGGCAGGATGCTCTGCTTGTGCCCCTTGCCCCCCACCCAAAG
>NW_017728906.1:94106549-94128244 GCF_001723895.1 Crocodylus porosus | reverse complement strand
CAGGATGCTCTGCTTGTGCCCCTTGCCCCCCACCCAAAGCCTCTGCCCCCCAGCCCTGCTGCCCCTTGCCCCCCACTCAAAGCCCCTGCCCCACAGCCCAGGCTCTGTGGCTGTCGGCAGCTACCCCAGCTCTGGATAGCTGCTGGAGCCCAGGCTGCTCCCAGCAGGGTTTGCAGTGTCCAGCCCGGGCTCCTGGCTGGCAGCAGCTCCCCAGACCTGGGGGCTGACTGCAGCCGAGAGGCCCCAAACAGCTGCATCGGGCTCTGGGCTCTGGCATCAGCTCCTCACCGGCACGTGCAGGTGCGTGTCAGAGCAGGCAGTGGGGGAGGAGACTGAGGCAGCGCAGTCCCGGTCTCTCCGCTGCTCCCGACACAGAGCTGGTGACTGGGCCCCAGAGCCTGGCACAGCTGTTTGTAGCCAGCCTGGGCTCTGGGCAGCTGCAGCAAGCAGTGGGCAGGCTACACACAGCTGCACCAGGCTCCACAGCTCTGGCATCAGCTCCGTGCTGGCGGCGACTGCGTGTGCACCTCAGGGTGGTCAGCAGGGCAGCGCTGCCATGTGACCCAAAGCCAGGTGACCCACTCCAGTGCAAATCCAGCTTAGCAAGCCACCCAGGGCTGGCCCAGGTCTCACCATGCGCCACCTCCCCACAGGCACAGCAGAGCAGAGGTAGGACCCGGTGTGGCACATGGGGACTGCGTGCCGGGCTCAGCCGGGTCCTGCCAGCACCGGGGCTGCTCCTGCCACCTGGCCGGGCCCTGCTGGGTCCTGCCACCATGGGCCAAGTCCTGCTGCCATGGTCCTGACCCAGCCGGGCGGCAGAGGAGCCCCAGGCAGGGCTTGGCACACAGTCTTTCCTCTGCTGCTGTCAGCACAGTCAGTCAGGTCAGTTACAGGCCCTGGGCAGAGGGGGGCTGTGGCCCTCCAGGGTGCCTGTGACCCTGAGTGGGGGGGCTGCAGCCCTGTGGGGATAGGGGATGTGGCCTTCCAGGGCAGAGCTGGAGCCCTGGGGGGGGCTAGGGCCCTCCAGGGTGCCTGGGAGCCTGGGTGGGGGAGCTGGGACCCTGTGGGGGATAGGGGTTGTGGCTGTCCAGGGTGGGGGCTGGGGCCCTGGGGGGACATTCCATGTGCTGGGAGGGGCTGCACCCTGTGGGAGCCAAGGGACCCACCCCTCCTGAGCAGCCCCCCACAAGGTCCCCCACACCCACAGTCTCCCCAGCAATTGCCCCACACCTACCCACACACCAACCAACCCACATCCCTCCACACACACCCACCTTCTCCCACACCTCTTCCCACCCCTTTCCTGCAAACACCACATCCCCCATCACACACCCATCATGTGTGAAGAAAACCAAAAGCACACATCAATACATATAGGTATTTAGAATTTATTTTATCATGATAATAGAGACACTGGTAGGCTTCCAAATTGCTTTGAAGTTGTAAATACACCAATAAAACACTACCCAACTGATCGCTGTCTCTCTGTCTCTCTCTATATAGGTGTGTGTGTGTGTGTGTGTATGTGTGTGTAAGAACATGGATTTGGGGGTATTTTTAAAAATGGACTTGGGATGCTGCTGCAGCATTCCAGCTGGCACAAGAGGCAGTGTCCCCAGGTACCAATTGGCTGGGCCCTAGAAGCTACTGAGAGTGAGTAGCCCTAACCTGATTGCCAAGGCAGCTTTTTGTATGGATGGGGACAGGACAGGGCAGCTTTTTATACTGCTGAAGCCAGGACATGTGCTGGCCCTGGGCTCTAGCTCCCCCTGGCTGCATATGTTGGAGGAGCGAGGCAGGGTTTTTTTGCCCCAAGTGGCACAATTTGATCCA
The DNA here is from genome assembly GCF_001723895.1 of Crocodylus porosus. NCBI lineage: Eukaryota > Metazoa > Chordata > Crocodylia > Crocodylidae > Crocodylus > Crocodylus porosus. The sequence continues at coordinate 94,126,408 of NW_017728906.1, read as the reverse complement.
CAACAAAGTGCATGTCTGAGCACATGCGCTGAAGCAAAAAGCCCCAGCTCAAATTTGCACTGCTTCTATTTGAGCTGCTGCAAGCACATGTGCTTGCATGAGTGGACGCGCCCTATGAGGTTATGAAGCTCATCTCAATTTCCTCAGAGTCATCTCTAATCTTTGTCATGTGGCAAGATCTTCCGTTTAATTTTCACTTCCTTTTCCCAATGGTTATCAAAAATGCTAACCACTGCCACCATTGCCGGTATACCTGCTCAGAAAACCACACAACTAATATTTCGTAATGCTGAAAGTTGAAGAATCCTCTCCTCCCTCCCTTCCCCTCTGCTGCCCTTCACCCCCCACAATCTATCTACCACAGTTGTCAACCCAATTTTTTTTTTACTAACAGTCTGGAAATGTTTTTAACTGACAATCAAACTTTTTTTGATTGTCAAAATTTTGATAGCCAAAAGTCACCCCAAACACTAAAACCCACAGGGGTTCCTGTGGGCCACAAAGCCCTGACACAGACCTCCTGCAGGGTGCCACTGCCAAGCTGCACTCACTTTTAGACATAAGAAGATACTACTCTATTCTGCATCCTGCCTCATTCAAGCTGTCAGTAAAGCTCACAGTTTCCTGTTGTTTTACTGATAGCTCACTTTTTTTTTTTTAACAGATTTTACAGACAAACATTTTGAAACTTTTTTTTTCAAAACTGTCCGTAAATTGATGGACAGTTTGCAATCCTGCTATCTGTCTCCTATGGTATTCACTTGCTTAGCAGCAAGTGTACAAAACAGTACAAAAACTTGTACAAAACTGTGTTAATGAGTTTTTGAAAGTTCAAATAAATATCCAGCAGACTTCTTTTATTCATTATTTTCCTGACGTGCTCAAACAATTTTGGCAAATTTCAGAGGCTTAATATTTCCTTTAGTAATAGACCCTGGTGTCTACTGTATATTATGTGATTCAGCATTAAATTCTAGATAGTTTATTAAATGTCTTTGGTTATTCTAACTAGTTTACCTGCTACTGAGGAAAGCTGGTGGTCTGTGTATCCTAGGTGAACCTAGCACTTTTCATTTTAAAACACATACTTTTGATATCATCTGTATGGTTTAACAAGGGATACTTCATAGTTTTATTATTATCTCAACCACATCATACTTTAATTCCTTAAGCTGGATGAATGCCATTCCAGTTCCATTTACTACTTACTATTTAGTTTGCCTCAGCACCTTCTCTTGACATCTTATTTCTGACTGTGCCTCATTTTTATTATCACCTCTTTTCAGAAATCTTTCCAATATCCTCTGTACAGAAGAGAGATACACAGAAATTATTTATCTCCTCTACAGTGTCCCTGTTGCCCTTAACTGTTCCCCATTTCCCTGGTAGCCTAGCAGACTCAATGATTTCCTCACCATGTTTTCTGCTTCTGATTTACTTAAATAATTTCTTTTCTTTTTATGCATTTGGCTAATTGATTTTTAAAGTCCCTCTGAGAATTTCTAGTTTCCATTGTACATTTTACCTGCCACCATATCTGTTCCTTCTTGGGCTGGATTTTCTTTCCCCAAAGGACATCTGTTAGGCTAAAAATCTCTTGCAGCTTAACCACATTTCATTCTTTTTTCCAGCTTTCTGTTTCATGCATGATATGCATACCTCCAATTCAGTGCTGTACATTTGTACTCATAACTATAAAGAAATGCTTGGCAATGCAATTTTAATGTGTTCTGTATTTAAGTCACCTCCTGCAGACTAATGTTATATGCTGCTAGCTTGAAATAAATCAAAATGAGATTGGATATAATGAAAATGATTTTTCTAAATCAGAAAGATCAGTCAAAATATTCATCTCCAACCTATTTCCACAAACACTGAAGACTGCACATCATGAGCCAGAACTGAGGGGGGTGGGGCAAGATGTTGCTGATAGTATGCCAATCCTGTTTCTGGTGTGCTCCATGTTACCTAAGAATTACTTGGATAAAGAGCAACTCAGACAACAACATGGGGGTGGGAGGGAACTTGTTACTGAAAAAACTGTAAGACTTCAAATGCCCCCTCCTCCATTTATTCCACTTAATTGTTGAAAGAACAAGACCAACAACATTTACTGTTGTTAAATACCAAGATAATGAGTTTTCTGGTAATCTAATTCCATTTTACCCAGGATGAAACAATATCCTACCCAGCTGAAGAAATGGGTAGAAAATGCAGTAATGACATGATTCAAGTAGTAGCAGTGATCAAGTACCAGTCTTTATATGAAGTGACAATGTTTTTGGACTGATCACAATCCTCTAGCTCACTAATCAGAATTGGATGGCAGCTAAGATAGCCATCCAAAAATCTATAATTACAAATACAAAAATCTCACACTATATGCAACATATTACTCTAAAATTTGCCATTGTAAAGCTGGAGAAAGCTTCATTAAACAGAAATTCAATGTATTTTATAAAAATTATCCTAATAGAGGTTTTATGATACAATTAGAAAAAACATATATAGTCACCTAATATATCAAGGGTATCATTATCCTAAATACCAAAAATACTCCATCTCAAGGCAGCAGCAGGACCCATGTCCTTTTACAAAAAAAACAGAAATTCCCTACCACTTGACTGAAAGAAGAAACTTTTTTGGCTGTTAGCAGAAAAGATTCATGCACAATGTTATACAAGTCTGATAACAGAGATTAGCAGTACACAGAAGTATTGGCCAAATCATTACCTATGTACCTATTTTCTCCTCCTCTCTCCTTAAATTGTATTGGCTTTCAGCTCACAAAGTCTGGGAGTTTTTAAATAAATTTAATGCATGAACCTTTATTATTATATCACAACCAGGCATGGTCATTCAACTTATTAAACTTTTCCATCAAATACAATATTCTGTATGAACCATATATTTAAATGTTCAATTAATGTTTCATATTAACTGAATAGCTCCAAAGATAATATACACATGCCAAATACGGAAGAGTTTAATTTAAAATCATGTTATGCTGATACTTCTTTCTCCTAGAGGACAGAACGGTCGTCATTATAGCATGGTGTTTTTGTTAAGTGATGTCAGGGAGGGAACAGCTACAGCAAGTAGCAATAAAGAATCCAAGATTTGGTCAAAAAGAATGGAGTGTGTGAGAATGAATAAATAAAAACCAGTTCTGAAAATGACAAAGACAGCCAAGCAAAAGTGTTAATAAAATGTATTGGAAGACAGCCCAGAGTATAAACACAGCAAATACAAACAATTAGCACATGTGACAGGGGCAAAAATGCCCAGAAAATGGTGAAGTCTGTCGTGTGTTAGCATGCAGAGCTGAACAAAGTTACAGGCAATTTTGGAGACTGTCAGCAATGCAGCAGCAAAAGTATAAGGATTTATTTTACTTTGACTGAAGGAATTCAAATAGAAAGGAAAAGAGAGACCTATGTCACCTACAAAATGATGTTTAAACTGACTATGCAATTAAGTTGACCTGATTCAAATGCTCCATGTGGTATTTTTTTTACAGACTCTTCCCAACATAGTGAACTAATAAGGGACCCAAAACCCAGCTATCTAAACTTTCAGTACAAAGAGCTTTCCATACATATGGGTAAGGGGGGTGGGTCTATTCTTAACAGGTTAGCAAAAGAAACAAGAAAAGTTAGTATTTCATAGGCTATTCTGAATTTTGCAGAAGTGACAATTCAGGGTTTATAGTTTAGGTAGAAATATTACTTTTTCCTATCAACTAAATATGTAAAATGTCTTCATGTTTGATAGTAAATTAACACCCCCCCACAATTAATTTAGGAGTATGTTGTTTATGAACACCATAAGATGTTTGTGACCATTTCAGTGAGAATCTGAAGAACTCAAATATTCAAAGTTTGAGCTGCGATTGGTTATAACAAAGCACCTATTTCCTTGCTAGTTAAGTATTGTGATCAGGACCAATTAAAGGGGGAGCAAGTAAACAGGAATGCTAAGCTTCTGATATCTATAAAGCTGTTCTTTTTGTGACCAGTTTTCCCCCTACCCCTTACCAAAGACATTTTTATGGGTGGGAGTAGACTGACAGGAAGTTCACAATAGGGCAAGATTTATTAGCATAGTGCTATTTTAAAATTATTTTTTCATGAACAACCAGACAAAAGTATTCTAAATAGGGCTGAATTTCCTTTGTATAAATGCAGTCCTATTTATCAAGAGATAAAGCTCCCTGAATTTCCTTTGTGCTTGGGCTTGATCAGGTTTGGAGAATACTGGGCATGTCTACAGGTTCACCGATGAGCAGTAGTTACTGCACATTTAATTTAGTACTTGTTTAATGAAGTAGTAACTAAATGCTCAGTAACTAGAGTTACTGCGCAGTAGCACTGGCAAATGCCTTTTCAGTGATGCTACTGTGCAGTGGCCATACTGTGATCATACTGCACAGTAGTGCCTTAGCACTATCTGTGTTGTGACACGCGACTGCACAGTGTTACTAGGCTATTGTGCATGAAGCATCTCTTATAGATGTGCCCACTGTCCCCCAACTCTGTTCAGAAAAATCCCATCCCACTAAAAATACAACATTAAGGGCAAGTACATGTAGAAAAAAAATGGAAATTAAAAGTCTCCATCCAAAAGTACTTCACTGTGTAATCATGAAATCTGAATATTTACTACCCAGAAATATTAGTAGAAGCAAAACCAAAATGTTCATAAGCATATGGAGTGAATAAGCACAGCTAAAGTTAATTCAGTCCTACTTAAAAGTGGATGGTTTCATAACATTCTGACTCCTAGTCTCAAGAAGTTAATCAGACATTGTTCTCCTCACAATAAAGCTACAACAGTATTTTCTATTTTAGAATAAAAAGGCAACATGCTATTGAATAACTTCATGATATGTATTTTTGCATATACAACATGCCCCACAATATAATATGGACCCTTTTTTTGAAAGGCAGAATGAAAGAAAAAAACGCACATTTTTTACAGAGTTATGGCTGCACGGAGCAGGGACAGAACCTAATCTTCAGCTGACTCACCTTCCCTTTCCTGCTTAACTAAAGCTGATACTCTAGCTGCTGCTAGGACTAACTAGGCCTGGTCTTCACAGGTGGAGCTTAATTTTTTAAAGCAGCTAAAGAGTCTCCAGGACTGTGAAATAGGAAGAAAGAAACCAGAAGCAGCTAGCAGGCAGCAAAATTGCCCTACAAAAAGTTAGCTTGATTAATGGAATATCAAAACCATTAACAAGGAGAGATTATAATTAACACCTGTGGAGTGAAGAACAATAAGCCATTAAGTCAATTAACTTCCTCGGTAATGCCACTGCTGCTGCACTGTGGGGAAAGAATCATAACAAGATGTTTCCATCCCAGGCAGAAAAATTGATTCCCTTGCTTAATACTGGCACCCTGATTCAGGGGGCTGATGGGTTGGGTGGGGGGGAGAAGAGTATGTGTGTGCTGTAGACGAGAAAATACAGTATTTTTCAAAGCTCCATGACTGATTTGAAGGAAAACAGCAACCAGGGAAAATCTGTGTTAAGGTTTCTATTTACTTGGTTTATTCAATAAAAAATGTATTGTTACGTCAGCAAGTGTCCAACTTCACACATGTCTTTGACTGTTTCTCTTACCAAGACAGTCTCACACACACACACACACACACACACACACACACCCCCCGCACTGTATTTCATCCAGCTTTAAAAAAAAAGAAAAAGGAAAGAAAATTCAAGAAGGGACAAGGTAGTGCAGTTGTTTATGCCACTACCTTTCATCTCATCCTACAACAGAATAAGTGTTGTCATGCATTAAAAGATTATCACATCTAGTCCCTAGCTGTCTATATTTTACTGAATGCTCTTAAAAGCAATCTTACAAAGTACTTTGCAACACTGTTAGCTTTCATGGATGCACAAACGTGGATGTGCATTCTTGTTTAAGGGTAAGAAACAATGCATTTAATTGCAACTGGGTCCTTGTCCCTCAGTATAAAATCTTAATACAAAAAAGGAAACACTCCCACAATAAAAACAAAAAAGGCAAAAATAAAATTTTAAATCTATAACATAATTAAAGAATCAAGAAAGCTAGATCACTGCCTGTAGATTAGAAGAGGCTGCATAAATTAGCCTAGTAGGGTTTTTCTTTATGGCTGCACACAGACATTTGGGGAGGTTAGAGGGAGATAAAACTAGCCACCTGATCTAAGGAAAGTCAGGATGGGGAAGGCTCGTGGGGGGCTAGAGGGATGAGGAGGGCAAAAGCGCTGTGTGAAATTTTGGCACCAGTTTTGTTTCGATGCTGTTTTGATTGTTTCGAGGTCAAAACAACAAAATCAAAATGACACAGGTATTGTTGAAACAGACTCAAAACAAAATGCGGCAAGTTGAAACATTTTGCCATTTCAATGCTATTTCAACGTTTTGTCCATAGGCTATAATGGGAAAGGTTGAAACAGCCTATAACTGTCATTTTTGGCCTGATTTGGATGAAACTTGCGGGAATGGTAGCCCCTTCTGAGGGCAGGAAGTCTGCCACCTTTCAAGGAGATAGGTGCAGGGGTTCTGTGTTCTGGGGCCCTGCACCCCTAGCTGCTGACAGGCAAACTCGTGTCATGGGTGCTTGTGCAACTGTGTCTGTCTTGAGGCACAGGGAAGGGAAACTACTGCAGGCCTGGCTGCTAGGCCCTGCTATGGCCACAAAGCCTGCCAGCTGTCAAGGAGATAGGTGCAGGGGTTCTGGGGCCCTGCACCTCTAGCTGCTGACAGGCAAAACTCATGTCATGGGTGCTTGTGCAGCTGGCTGTCTCTGTCTTGGGACAGATGGGGGTAAAAACTGCAGGCCTGCTGTGGCCATGAAGCCTGCCATAGTACCTCAAAGCTGTTTAATGAACTTATTCTTACAACACTTCTGTGAATTGGGAAGTATAATTATTTCATTTTACAGGTGATTAGCTGAGGCTCAGGGAGGCTAAGGAACCTGACCAAGCTTGCTCTGGAAGTCTCTGGACGAACTATTTCAAAGCCATATCTCCTAAGACTTAGGCTCCAGCCACTAATAGATTCGTAGATTGTAAGGCTGGAAAGGACCTCAGAAGATCATCAGATCCAGCCGCCTACACCAAGCAGAAAAGAGAACTGGGGGTCAGCTGACCCCAGGGTAGGTGATTGCACCACCTCTGGAGGGAACTTATTCCACAGTCTGGACACCCGAGTTGTAAAGTAGTTTTTCCTAATGTTGAGCCTGAAGCAAGCCTGATCTTCCAGGAGTTTGTGACCATTACTCCTAGTTTTCCCCAAGGGTGCCCTGGTGAACAGTTGTTCACTGAGCCCTAGAGGTACACTTCTGATGTAGTGGTAAGCTGCTACCAAGTCCCATCTTAGCCTTCTCTTTTTCAGGCTAAAGAGTCCCAAGTCCCTCAGCCTTTCCTCATATGGCTTGCCGTGCAAGTCTCTGATCAAATGGGTAGCCCTTCTCTGGACTCTCTCAAGTTTACCACGTCCTTGTTAAAGTGTGAAGCCCAGATCTGGAATCGGGGTACAGGTGGAGTCTACAGGGGGGTTGGTGTGTTTGGGAGGGTTTGACAGAATCAGGGAGGCTTATGGGGTCCATGGGGGAACTTGGTGGGATGGGGGACCTCTATTCTCCTACCCCACAGGACCAGGGGCTATTTTTACACACCCACCCACACACCCTTCCTCCTCCAGACAAACAACAACAACCCCCATCGGTGAACCAAACCCTCCATCATACCCATCCTCCTCCCAACCCAACTTACTTCCTTGGTTCCCAGCATCAGTGAACACTGATAAAACCAGTAGTGGAAGTGGCTTGTGGAATAAGGAGCAACTGGGCAGGGGGGCGTAAAGGGGTGCTAAAAATAGCCCAGGACCAGGGAGGAGGTAGTACCATACCACGGCTGGGGCCAGTTATATTGGTCTTGCCAGACCCAAGTTCAGTTAAATTACCTTGGAGGTACTTTTAACTTAAATTGGGTTGGCCATTTTTAGACCAATCTAATTGCCCTGAACTGCCATATAGGTCATGTGCAGACCCACCAAACTAGTTTAAGATCCACTCCTGGTTAGACTGGGTGGCCATTTGTAATGTATCTGCCCCCTAACCTCCCCAAATGTCTATCCATAGGATATATTGTGTTATATTTGGTTCTGGCTTAATCTGTCCTGTGATCAAAATATTCGAAGTGACTCATAATTTTGACTAAATCTGGGGTTTCGAAGTGGCATCATCTTAATGGCCTGAATACCTGTTCTCTAAAAAGCAGAATCATTTAAAAATCATGTTGGAAAAGCAAAAACAAAAGTATCCAAGATCAACCAGTCACTTGGGAGAACCTTGGCCTTGCATTAAATAACAACAAAAGTTTAGAATTTGACCAAATTTATGTACGCCTTCATGGGAGCAGCAAATAGTCAGCTTCCTTATCTCAGGAGTATCCTAAGAACAAATGTTAAGTCCCTGCTCCAAAACTTGAAGATGCCACAACTTTTCAACAGAACAACTGGAAAAGTTTAACATTATCAAAAAAGATCTATTTACCTTAACTGTGCTCTTAGAATTGCTGCCCTCTGTTTATGGAAACTGGAGTTGCTCCCTCTCCACCACATACACTTTTGGAGCACCCTTAGGTGTGTGGGACCCTGATCATTTCTAGGATAAAAAAACCTTGATTTTTGCTTTAGGTGTAACAAGTTTGTTTTTAGTTAATTGTAGATGATGCCATTAGGTGAGACTGTGGTCAAGGTGGACTCTTACATATTTGGGGTTGGGTTCACAGTTGACCACTTTTCTACAGAAACTGGTTCTTATTTGGATGTTCACCTGGGCACTGAAAAATGAAAAAAGTGAGATTTAAAAAAAAGGAATAAACTGTTTTGGCAGAGCTGGGCTTCAAACACCATTCATTACAATGTTCTTTAATTTTGCCAAATCTTTACTGTATAGTTTCAATAATGCTAGAATTGGAATCCTATGTAGGATAGTGATATCATCAGTAAAATTAAATGATCTTGATTTTGTATGGGGAATATTGTGTGTGTACCAGTTAAAGAGGACAGGTGCCAGAGCAGAGTTCTGTGGTAAACCATTGTTCTGTCCAGGCTAGACTATTGCTATGTGCTCCACGTAGGGCTGCCCCTGAAGACCAAGCAAAAGCTGAAGCTGCTGTAAAATACAGAGGCCCACCTTCTGACGGGGCAGGCCACCAGAAATAGATTCTGGCAGAATTTCTTCTAGAATTTGGCCTGCATAAAAGGGGTGACTGAGGAGGTTGCTCATTAAATGAATACCATCCTATCCTATTCACTGAATGAGGCTGGGGTCCAGTGGAAAAATGCAACATGTGATCATACAAGTTAAAATCTATATCAGGACTGTCCAACTTGTAAGCAGCTGGGAGCCACATGCCACATTGGCTGCATCAGCACAAGGCATTGCCCCCTCAGGCTGCATGCCACATGGGTGCCTCTCTGCTACACCATACATGCAAGTGCTCTCTCCCCTCCTCAGCTGCACTATCCACATGGGTGCCCAGACTTCACCCTCAGCTCCCCAGGCTGCATATTCCCCCAGCACTGCAGACTGTATCCCCTGATATTAAGTCAGGAAATGGAAGCTGGAGGAGGTAGGGAAAATCTAGAGACCCCAGCTGCTGCTGCGACCAAAGCTAAAGGAGAAGTCACAGCTGTATGGGAGCCCAGGGGCCACAAATTATCCCCTTGTGGGCCACACAAACAGGCCAATTAGACAGCTGTAGCCTATATCATAATGGACGTATATGACAGACAAAATTAATGTAGCACACAAAAACTTTAATTTTGGCATTTCCTTATTTTGAGCGCTTGTCTTTACAACATAAATTCTATTGTTAATAACATTAATGATATTCTTTAACATATTTCTTGTGTATGATTAGATAGATCAATTTTGTACTATGTACTATATATAAATCCCTGTCAGTGTAAGATTTGTGGCCCAAAGCTCCAGAGGGGAAAATGAATAGGGGGATGTACATGCAGAGAGCTTCATTTGCTTAAGATTTTATCTATTCAGAAATGGTTGGATAGTGGAACTTAAGTGACAGAAGGAGAAGGTCGTTTTACCTCATGAGAAAAACCTTGCTTAAGGGTTGATACGATGCTGAATCTCTTCCACTAGAAGTACATCTACACTGCTGGCCAAAAAATGCTTCATGGTTATATTCTGGCACATGGCCAAGGATGGTTTCAAGAGATTAGACAGTCACCTCACTGGGGTCACCTAACCCCAATTGTCTCATGCCTAGAGCTGGAGGCTGGACCTGATGACCTACAAGGTCCCTTCCAGCCCCTAACAATCTCTGAATCTATGGTCTCAAGATCTTTACCTTAGGTATGCCCCTGGGTGCACCTGGCACTGCTCTAGTGATACCCACATGACATTATTTCAGCTTCCAGTTCACGCAGAGCTGGAGTAAGTGATTGGGCTTGTTTCTCAGTTGTGCTCCTGGGACTGGTGTGGAAGCGATATAAATATATCCTTAAAAATCCCATGTCACTTTGGGAGTTTCTTGACAACAGCAGCAACAAGCTTTGAGGTCTTTCCAGCCTTATCTCTGAGCTAAGAATAGTAGGGGAGCTGAAAACAGGAGCCAAAGCCATACCACTTCACAAGGGACTGGAGACAGATCTAACCATGTGCATTCCAGGATCTAACCATGCTACTGGCTGATGCCAACCTATGAGGAGGGTCTTCCAGATGGAGAGAGAGATGTGACATATTAAAGGGATGGAAAGAGAGATGTGACGTGCTAAAGGGAGATTTTCTTGCTGCACATTCACATTGGGAGGGGTATGGGGTTGGGGAGTAAAATAACAAACTACTACTATATGTAATGGGGACTGCTTTATTCTTCATTCACGTACATATTTAAAAAACACAGCAGTGGAGTGTGAGTGGGGAAGTTTTGCCTCTTACAGTTTCCCAGGGAACCTATTTCATGATTCTGAAAATTCCAGGTCAGGGCTTGAGCTGCTGGTGCTTTAAGAGGGTCCCTAACTGTTTGAATGAACCCTAATTGCTTTTTACAATACCTAGCAGAAGTTTATATACATATATATTCAAAGAAACAGTTTTGCCCTCTGCTCATTCCCTACTGATGCCTATCTTTGCATATTACATAATCTGGAGGCTCATTTACTTGTTTACATGCTTAATTATTCATCTTCATTCCTTCCTTGTTAACTTGTATGAAGAGACCAGCCTCACTGGAGATAGTGTGTCACAGATAAATCAGATGATTAGTGTAAAGTGAACCTTATTGTTACCATTTATACACTTATTTATTAATTATTCATATTTTCCGCACAATGCACCGGTGAAATAAAATCAGTAACATATTTTTTAAATCAGCTTATATTTTGGGAATGAACTCTTAAAAATCCAAAATACATACTTATGCTCTTTTAAATTTTATATTTGTTCGCTATGTATATCTGTTTATACATATGGATAGGTATACATGCATAGCATATTTATTCTGTACTGTATACACATACTCTGCTTTTATAATCTTTATATGATTAGGGTATGCAAGATAATAAACAGATCTGTTAAAGTACCAATGATGTCTCTATTGACAGACTATAAAAAGAGTTCAGTGACCTTGGTTAATTAGCCATGTAATAAACCAGAAGTGAAAGAGCCTATTCCCACAAACCATAGCACCGCACCATTCCTTCCCCCCTGCCTCCCCCCACCACACTTTCAGAGACAGTCTGAATAGGAAGTCAGCAGACACAATGCAAAGTGCATCCACTTAGCCTCAGAGTCTTTTCGAATATATGCAAAGATTAACAAAGAAATAGTCTTCCAACCCCTGATTAAGAAACAGTCTTTAAAACAAAGGGTGAAGTTTTATAAATACTCATGGGTTGGTATTTTACTTGTTTTACTGGCTGTTATAGTTGTAGTCAGATAATTATATATATACATACATATATATATAATATATTTGATCTACAAACACCATGACATCTATATATCTATTTATATATAGATACCATGGTGTTTGTAGATCAAATAAGCCTTTATATTTTTTTTCTTTTCTCAAGGGAGAAAAAGCACTTCCTTTAAATTAAAATATCAATCACATTATTTTTCCAAATAATTTACTGAATTAAATCATTAGTGATTATTCATCTTCAAAATGTTACCTATTTTATTCTTACACTGGCAAAGTCATATTCAAGTATAAATCACATTTAATTCAAACCATATCAAGACAAAGAAAATATCAAAATTATATTTCTTGTTCTTTACAGGGAATGAGCAAAAAGCAAAAAAAAATAAATTTAGAAGTACACTGAAATTAGTATGTGACCGGCTTTTATTTGGGGTCCAAAGGGGAAGTGGCAAAAATTCTTTTAACAGATTCTTTAGTTCTGTGCTTAAAAGCCCTGTCAAATGCCTTCCAAAGGACAATCAGGTCACTCCAATTTAAAATGTCTCAAATTTAAAAGTTTGTAACAAGAATATTCATTATTAACAACATAAACACTGAGTCACACTTTTCTCCAATTATGGAGTACTTCTCAGATATTGCTGAAGATACAATGCAAAAAGAAAACATAAAATGCAGTTTGGCAAGATGTTTGGTAGCTCAGTTTTCATTTTCTGATGTGATTGAAAAGATCTTCCATGTACATACAGTCCCTAAAATATTTGATTTTATACATTTTTAAATGGTGAATTAGGCCCTAAAATTGCAGACATTTACCCTACTCTGGTAAGCATGCAAGTAGTGTCACTGACTGCATTATGCTTAAGCATGTGCATAAATGTGTGCATTTGAGGACAGGACTGTACCCTTAAAACATTCAGGTACTTATTTCCAAAGGTGACTAGAGCCATACAACAACCCCTAAAGACAGGTGAATTATATAGTATATGAAGTGATTTGTAGTTACAAAAATAAACAAATTAACCCCAAGCACACACAAGCAAAAATAAAATGGAACTGACCATGAGACAACTTAGGTCCTGATATAGAAATCAATGGAACTTTTCACAGTAGTAAATTTAAATGCCTTTTAAGTGTGTGCAACACTGGTGTCTTACAGTTTAGTATTTTCTTTTTGTAACTAAAATGGGTTTTCTTAAGCAACAGCGAGCCTACCAGGAAATAGCTGAAAATCCTAAAATGAATTCCTGGATCCTCTGATTAGTTCCAATACTTCAATTCACTGCGATTCTGTATAACCACATTGAGCTGAAGGAGCCGAGTGGCACACAGAGTGGTTTGTAGAGCTGGGGCTTCACCTAAGAGGTGTGTGAAGATACCACTCTGGGGTGAAAATCACATGATAGATCTAGAAAATGCTAACTAGCAAGCTGCCTAACTTGTTTTGGGATGTCACCATTGCTGCATTAAAAATATATATTTGGAAGCATATTCTTTTGGCTGGAAATAACATGCAGCTCCAAAAGACAGAAGTTTGGAAGCCTCAGAATAAGGTATAGATTTCAAGCTCTTTCAGATTTTTAGTTGCGAGGGATGGAGGATGACGCCCTCCTCTGGCTAAACATCCACTTTTCATCAATCATCAGATGCTGAAGAGAAATCACTTTGAACATTGAGGCGGGGAGCTAGGGGTAATTACTTGTGATTGATAGCACTAAATATGAAACCGCATGTACCTCATCCATGAAGCATGGAATCAGAGGCATATTGTTAGTGTGGGAGATGAATGGAACTTGAGATAACCTTGGCAAATTAGGCATATGTTAGCATTAAGCTTTGTCAGTAAGCAGGCTATAAATTACAGACATATTGTAACTCCATAAACTCATCTAATGAATTGAATGACAGTGGTAATTTAAAGCAGAATGTAACAGTTTAACCCTTTTAAGAATTTAGCTGCATTTCTGTATTATGCAACAAACTAAATTATATTAAAAGGTTGATGTATAATATACAGCAAGATAACATAATCATAAAAGGGAAATGATTGCTTTATGTTGTATGTGCATTTAAACCAACAGTTGGCAACCAGAGAATTACTTTACTTATGAGTTAATTAAAAATAAATGGAATGGCTTGGGGTTTTTTCCTTATACATTCTCTTGGTTTTGTCATTATTTTTCTGTATGATCAAGCTAAATATATTTAAGCAATAAGACACAGCATGCAGTGCATTTCTGGACTATTACTGAACACCTTGGGTGGTGTTATGAGGTGCAAGGCTAAAGGCCGAGTGACTTTAATCACAAGAGAAGTGCAATAATCCCTTGCAAATGCATGGCCTGCAGTGTCTTATTGCTATTATGAAATGGAATTTATAAATAAAAATAAGAGAAAAGAGTCAGACTTGTGCATTTACTGGCTGTTATTGACAGATTTATGACACTGATGACAGCTAATCCACGAGTCTGAAGCCATTTCCTATTTTACTGTGTATTTCAGTCAAACTCACATCTGGAAATCACTGACAAATCAATGGTGTATAAAGGTTTAAAACCCAAGTAGGAAAATTAAATTTAATATGTCATTATTTAAAATATGTTGACATAAAAAGTATTTTAGCTCTCATTCAGAAGAAGGTAATTCAGAAAACAGTGGCAATGGGAATAATTGTTATATAACACAGGTATGGTTATTTGCACTTAATGTTAATAAACTAACAAAAATAAATTGAGGAAAGCAGTTTTTAAGGAATTCTATATAATTATTTTTGTCATAGCTGTTAGCAATGCTTGTAATATCACAGAATATAATGTGAAGTGCAACGTACTGACAGTTTACTATAATATACTAACTCTAATACAGTAAAAGATAAAAAGTACCAAACAGACAAGCTTTCACATTTGAATAAACTAATATAAAATCTAGCATCTATAGTTTCATAGTTGTTAGGGTCAGAAGGGACCTCAATAGATAACTGAATCCAACCCCCTGCCCTGGGCAGGAAAGAGCACTGGGGTCATATGACCCCAAACCTTCAAAATTTCATGACTCAAACACTCAGATCAGTAACATATACTAAAGTGGTTGGGCTTGTTTCTCAATTGTGGTTCTGGGAGTGGTTCAGAAGCAATATAAATATATCCTTATAATCCTATGCCACTTAGGGAGTTCAGTAACATATACTGAAATGGATATGCACAGCATTTACAGGCATACCTCGTTTTATTGCGCTTTGCTTTATTGCGCTTCGCAGATATTGCGTTTTTTACAAATTGAAGGTTTGTGGCAACCCTGCGTCAAGCAAGTCTATCGGTGCCATTTTTCCATTGGTTAGCATTTTTTAGCAATAAAGTATTTTTTAATTAAGGTATGTACATTGTTTCTTTAGACATAATGCTATTGCACACTTAATAGACTACAGTATAGTGTAAACATAACTTTTATATGCACTGGGAAACCAAAAAATTCGTGTGACTCGCTTTACTGCAATATTCGCTTTATTGCGGTGGTCTGGAACCAAACCTGCAACATCTCCGAGGTATTCCTGTACGCCAAATGAAATGAACCAGAACATATGTTCCAATGGCAAATGAATATAAAAGGCAGAGATTCAATCCAGTGAGGGCCATGCCCACCCTAAAAAGTGCCACAGTTAGACCTCAGGAGGTCATCTAGTCCAACCTCCTGCTCAAAACAGGACCAGCCCCAACTAGATCACCCACCCAAGGCTTTGTCTAGCCAGTCTTAAAAACCTCCAGGGATGGAGAGTCAACAACCTCTCTTGGTAATCAGTTCCAATGCTTTACTACTCTTCTAGTGAGAAAGTTTTTCTTAAAATCTACCTTAAACTTCTCTTGCTGCAACTTGAGATCACTGCTCTTTTTTCTGTTGTCTGCCAAACTGCCACCACTGAGAACAGTCTAGCTCCATCATGTTTGGAACCCATGAAGGCTGCTATTAAATCCCATCTCAGTCTTCTCTTCTCCAGACTAAATAAGACCAGTTCCCTCAGTGTCTCCTCATAAGTAATGTGCCTCAGCCCCCTAACAATTTTCATTGCCCTCTGCTGTACTCTCTCTAATTTGTCTACATCCTTTCTGTAGTGGGGTGGGGAGGAATTGAACACAGTACTCCAGATGTGGCCTCACCCGAGCTGAATAGAAGGGAAGAATCACTTCCCTCCATCTGGTGGCAATGCTCCTACTAGTGCAGCCCAGTATGCCATTAGCCTTCTCAACAAGGACACACTGCAGGCTCATATTCAGCTGATTGTCCACTGTAACACCCCCCCAGTCTTTTTCTGCAGGCCTGCTGCTCAGCCAGTTGGTCCCCAGCTTGTACTGGTGCATGCAATTGTTCCAGCCAAAGTGCAGGACTTCACACTTGTTCTTATTGAACCTCATGAGATTTCTTTTGGCCCAATCATCCACTTTGTCAAGGTCTCTCTGAATCCTAGTCC
This sequence comes from Crocodylus porosus, assembly GCF_001723895.1. Classification (NCBI taxonomy): domain Eukaryota; kingdom Metazoa; phylum Chordata; order Crocodylia; family Crocodylidae; genus Crocodylus; species Crocodylus porosus. Next base: position 94,109,991 of record NW_017728906.1, on the reverse strand, counting down.
TACCCTTCAGTATATATACTATTCTGCCCAGCTTGGTGTCATCTGCAAACTTGCTGGGTATGCACTCTATGCCATCTCCCAAGTTGTTGATGAAGACATTGAACAAAACCAGCCAGGACCAAACTCTGGGGCACTCCACTTGAAAGTGGCTGCTAACTAGACATCCAGCTATTGATAACTACACTCTGAGCCCAATGATCTAGCCAGTTTTTGGCTTATTAGACCATTCATCCAACCCCAAACTTTCTTAGCTTGTTTGTGAGAATGTTGTGGGAGACTGTATCAAAAGCCTTGCTAAAGTCCAGGTATATCATGTTCACTACCCTTCCCACATCCAAAGACCTAGTCATCTCACCATAGAAGGCAATCAGGTTGGTCAGGCATGACTCGCCCTTAGTGCATCCATGCTGGCTGTTCCTAATCACCTTCTCTTCCAAGTGCTTAGACATGGATTCCTTGAGGACCTGCTCTATGATTTTTCCAGCAACTGAAGTGAGGCTGACCAGTCTGTAGTTCCCTGGCTCCCCATTTCCTTTTTTAAAGATGGGTAGTATATTTGCCCTTTTCCAGTCATCCCAGACCTCTCCCAATTGCCACAGCTTTTCAAAGATAATGGCCAGTGGCTCTACAGGCAAATCAGCCAACTCCCTCAGCACTCTCAGATGTATTGGATCTGGCCCCATGGACTTGTACACGTCCCCCTTTTCTAAATAGTCCCTAACCTGTTTTTTCATCAGTGTTGGCTTCTCACCTCCCCCCAAGCTGTGCTGCCAGGTGCTGCAGTCTGGAAGCTGACCTTGTCTGTAAAGACTGAGGTAAAAATAACATTGAGTACTTAAGCCTTTTCTGCATCATGTCACTAGATTGCTTCCCCCATACCCACATTTTCCTTGATCTTCCTCTTGTTGCTGACATCCTTGTAGAAACGCTTCTTGTCCCTTGCTACCTGCAACTCCAGTTGTGCTTTGGCCTTCCTGATTTCATCCCTGCACATCCAAGCAATAATTTTATCCTCCTTCCTAGTTATTTGTCAAAGTTTCCACTTACAAGCTTCCTTTTTATGTTTTAGCTCACTGAAGAGTTCCCTGCTAAGCCAAGCAGGTCTTCTGCCATACTTGCTAGTCTTCCTGCACATTGGCATGGTTAATTCCTTCACCCTCAGTAAGGTTTCTTTAAAATACAGCCAGCTCTCCTGGACTCCTTTCCCCCTCAGACTGGACTCCCAGGGGATCCTGCCCAGTGGTTCCCTGAGTGAGTCAAAGTCCTTTCTTCAGAATGGTGAACTCGATTATCTTGTGGTTGCTGCTGCCCAAGTTGCCATCCACTACGACATTCCCCACCAATTCTTCCCTGTTTGTGAGCAGCAGGTCAAGAAGGCCCTGGTTGGTCACTCCAACACTTGCACCAGAAAGTTGTCCCCAACACTCTTCAAAACCTTCTGGACTGTCTGTGCACAGCTGTATTGCCCTCCCAGCGGATGTCAGGGTGATTGAAGTCTCTCATGAGAATCAGGGCCTGTGACCTGGAAACTTCTGCTAGCTGCTTGAAGAAAGCCTCATCCACCTCATTCTCCTGGTCTGGTGGTCTATAGCAGGTCCCCACCATGACATCACCATTGTTTCTCATCCCTCTGAACCAAACCCAGAGACTTTCAACAGGACTATCTCCAGTTTCATACTGGAGCTCTGAGCTCTTATATATGGCTCTTTTATATAAAGCGTAACTCCTCCTCTTCTCTACCTGTCCTTCCTGAACAGGTTAGTCCTACCATCCATGATAGTGCTCCAGTCATGTGAGCTATCCCACCAAGTCTCTGTTATTGCAGTCACATCATAATTCTGGGACTGTGCAAGAACTTCCAGTTTCTCTTGCTCGTTTCCCAGGCTGCATGCATTCATGTACAGACACCTGAGGTAACTAGCTGATTGCCCTACTTTGTCAGGAAGAAAGAGAAAGCCTCCCCTGTTGACCTCTTCTTCTTGCTCTTCCTTCAGGTCATCCACTTCCCCACTTTCTTCAGGGCTTTTGCCTCCACCCCACCACACCCCCCTCCACCCAACAAACCTAGTTTAATACCCACTTCACTGGGTTTGTGAGCCTGTATGTGAAAATGCTCTTCCCTCTCTTCATCAGGTGGATCCCATCTCTTCCTAGCAATCCTTCTTGGAACTACATCCTGTAGTCAAAAAAGCCAAAGCCTTGCTGATGACATCATCTGTGCAATCATGCCTCAATCTTCAGGATACATCCACCCCTGCTTAGGCCCTGCTCCATGACTGAAAAGATTGAAGAGAACATCACCTGAGTCCTTGCATCTTCACCCTTGCACCCAGAGCCCTGTAGGAACTTTTGATCTGCTCAGGGTCACCCCTAGCAGTATCATTGGTGCCCACATGGATGAGCAGCATGGAATGTATGGTCAGAGGGCCATATATATGTCATTGAACAACTAACCTGCAGTATTTAAGCGAATAATTATTATTTCAGCATTTAAGATGGAATAATTCCTCCATTTATCCATAGGGATAAATGTGTGGGGGGGTTTAGAATAGGGCTAATCATGATCAGAACAATAAGCAATTCCCGTGTTTACTGTGACAGCATTTTGGATTACATGGAGCAGGCTGAGCTAATGAAAAGCATCAGTCATAGCTAAGGTGAAATATAGTAAAGACTGGCACAAGGTTTATAGCTGTGGCAATGGGGAAGATCACACAGATTTAGGAGAAGTTATAGATATAAAAGAAAGATGGTAGGATGGAATAATAGCTTGGTGTGTTAGAAGAACCAAAAGTCCACATTCAAAAAAAGTTCTATGGTAGGCATTTTGGAAACTCTTAGCTCTTTACACACCCTAACAAATGCTATATATATTACAAATCCTGTGAAATTGGGAAACATTATTAATTTCATTTTTTACCTTCATTTTATGAAGTAAGTATGCTTTATTAACACCTTATACAAATGAGAAAATCAAGCCTCCAGGAAATGAAGTGACTTGCCTAAAGTCACATATGGATCTGTAGCAAAGCCAGGACAACATCCAGTTCGTCTCAATCTCTGTCTAATATAACTATCTTTTCTTACCACAGTGATATTGAGTTTGCAAGAGCCTGTGGGATGGGGAAGAGATTTACTGTTGTCAGTCCTTCAGCCCCTCATCCTTGTTGCAGAACAGTTTTCTTCCCCCCCCCCCCAAAAAAAACCTCCCCTGCCACAGAGGACAGATTACAAAATTACAATAATATAATACATGAACTCCATAGGTAGAGGGAGGAAAAATAATTTGGCAAGGCTGAGCATGCACACACGTACCTTGACCCCCTCGACCCCACACTGCAGGTAAATCTGCTGGGGAAGGGGCAGAGGGAGGGGACGGGATGGGCCATGGTGGGGCAGATTGAGGCCCTAGTGGTCAGGGAGGGAATGGGGCAGGGGCAGG
>NW_017728906.1:94097406-94106449 GCF_001723895.1 Crocodylus porosus | reverse complement strand
GGCAGGGATGAATGGGACCCTGGCTGGGCTGGGTCATGGGACAGTCAGAGCCCAGGTGGCTCGTCCAGGGGCTCCTGCCACTGTGCACACCCTGGCAGAGGCCCAGGGGGCACATATCTTCCCCAGCCTGTGCATGGGACAGAGGCAGCTGCTGCTGCAGCTGCCCTGGGAGCAGTCCAATGTCATGTGCGTCCCTCTGCCAGGTGGGCAGGGGACACAGTGCAGCTTAACGACAGCAGGCACATGATGTTGTACCACTCCCAGGGCAGCTGCAGCAGGGAGCAAAGCCCAGCGCACAGTGGCAGCCATCTCTGCCCCACACACAGATTGATAGGGCACATGACTCCTGGGCCTCTTCCAGGGTATGCACAATGGCGGGACCACCCCCATGCCCCTGGACAAGCAGCTTGGGCTCCAATTGTTCCACAACCTAGCCCAGCCGGGGCCCCATTCACCCCAGGCCCTGCCCTGCCTGTGCCCCACTCCCTCCCTTATTAGAGGGGCCTTAATCTACGCCCCCAAGCCCCTTCCCCTTCAGAGTAGACTAGTACTTTCCTGCCATGCTGCTAGTGGTCCACATGCCAGGCTGTGATCCTGGATGGATGTGCACGCCTTCCTACCCTTGCTGTAACCGCATGGAACCCATGGCTGGGCTGCCTTGTGACCCTAGCCGCTGCCTTGTGTTTGGGGGGGCTGAGCCCCTTTAGCCCCAGCCTTCCACCACATATGATGAACCTATATTTGTTTTGTCAGTATTTAATGTACCGTTGGCATGAAGCTGTTGCTTCTAAAACCTACAATAAGGAGTAAAATAATTAGACAACCTTCACCAGGTTTGGGCCCTAACCACTGAGAAAGATCCATTCTCTCTCTCTCTCTCTCTCTCTCTCTCTCTCTCTCTCTCTCTCTCCCTCTGGTCAAATGCTGCACAAAATAGCAGCTTCAAAAGAAGGTTTTGCAAGGCCCAGCACATGCTCTAGTCTGCTCATACAGAAGCAAGCACACTGAGTGGTGTTAGTGCAGAAACTGTTAGACAAGCATAAAAGGGATCACTGACAATTACTCTTTGGTTGTAAAGGAAATGCCTCTCAGCATAGCTACAGTACTTCAAGAATATGTATATGTAAAACATTAGAGCAGTTTAAAAATTATTCCAGATTGGAGGGGAGGGGGGAATTGAAAATTTTCCCATCTATAAGCTGAACAAATGTTAAAATCTAAATGCTTTTCAAAACTGAGAGTCTGGAGAAAAAATGGACTAAGGAAACAGAAATGGTTAGTTTCAAACATTTTTAAATAATACATCATCATAAAATTTTAGGTTATTTTATTTATTATAGAATATTATTAACATTTTTATGAAATATCATAGAAAAGTGAGGCCAGAAGGAACCTTCAGTGGTCATCTAGTGTGTGCTTCTCACCTTTTTTCCTACTGGGACCCATTTGCAAAGATCCATGGCCTGCCCATGCTCCCCTCGTCCTGCCGGTGTCCAACTCCCAGTCTCCTGCCCCACCCCCCAGGCCATACTGGTGTCCCTCTCTCCCAACCTGTGGTCCCCTGCCTCCCCAGCCCTGCCAGAGGGGCCCCCAGCTACCTCCATGCCACTCGGGCTGGAGCACAGTGGCTGTGGCGGCTCTGACTCATGTGGGCAGTTGCGGAGTGAGTCCAGCCCCAGCACAGGCTGGAGGGAAGAGGAGGAGAGGCCTGTAGCACCCCTCCTGCCCTAGGCTCAAGCTGCCACACCATAGCACACCAGGCAGTCTGATTCACATCCCCTCCTGCCCCCTGAGCAGCATCTCCTGGCCACTCTGCCCTGTCCCCACAAGCACAGGCATTGGCCTGGTCACACAACTCTCCTCTGCCCCTTCTCCTACTGGAAGAATCAGGTGCCTTTAAGCTGCCCCTCAGCCCTGCTGCAGCTCACAACCCTTTAAAATATTATTGTGACCCACTTTTCGGTCACGACCCACAGGTTGAGAAATGCTGATTGAGTCCAACTCCCTACCTAAGGCAGAAGCATTCCTATGCAAACTATCCCATACAAATCCATTGTCTAACTTATTAGCAAAACTACACAGTCAACCCTGACACAACCATAAGACATAAAACCCTAACCTGACACAAGTGAAGTGGGGGTTGATGATAGCCTATATCCTGTTGCAACGATTGTTAAAATATTCTGAAGAGATGCAATGAAGAGGACCACCCCTACCCCCCACGTACAGAGGAAAGGAAAACCCCACACAATCCATACCTCTATGACCATGGGGTCAAATTCCTTCCTGACTTTGAGCAGAGGGGTAAGACCCTCTAACCAGGAAGCCCATGCTTCTTTGATGCATCCCCAAACCCTATTTGCCTCTTGTGCAGCTACATCACAGTGCTGACTCAGTATGAGTTGGTAATCTACTAAGACTCCTAGATCCTTCTCCACTGCACTACTAACCAGCCAGGAGACACCCATTTTGTATTTGCATTTTTTATTATTCTTCCTGACGTGTAGGGCATTACATGTATTAGCTCTGAACTTTATCTTATCAGCTCTATCCCAGCTTTCCAAAAGGAGCAAAGCCATTACTCCTTGTTCTGTCTCATACAGCATTTTTTCATTGTGCTGCTGTCTAACCAACTGTCACTCATTCTGTTTCCATGTTTTTGATTATCCTCCCAGGACTAAATTTAGGTCCAGCAGCCTGCCATGTGCCCCTGTGGCCACTGGGAGGAGCTCCAGCCTCCAACGACATGGCTACCAGCCCTTGGGGCTAACTTTAGTCCCAAATTGAAGCCAGAGCCAGCTACCAGCATTTGGGATTAACTTTAGTCACAAACTGAAGCCAAGAGAGGCAGCCAGCCAAGAGCCCTGGGGCTGGGCTCAGACTGGCCCCCAAGTGGCTGGGCAGACCCAACAAGGAGGCTTCCTGGGTTACTGCACAGTAACGCGTCTACAAATGCATTACTGTGCAGTAACTAATTGGGTGTAAATTTGATACTTGATGATGCAGGTATCAATTTTACACTCAAGTCAGCAGAAATCGCCCTATTTACCACGCAGTATGGGCATGCATGTGTGGACATGCACTCATACTGTGCAGTAATTTCAGTTACTGAGCAGTAAATGCACACATGCAAACATGCCCAATCTATCTTCCCATTGCACCACCTCAATAACTCTGAGTCTGTTGAAATATACATTTTTGAAATACATATTATGTATTACTACTACTATTGACATCATGAGACAATACAACAATAAAATAATTAAAAATAAATTAAACTTCAAAATGAAAAATTCTGTTTGGAATGAAGATTCAAAATTTTCCCAAAAGATGATTTACTAAAATAAAAGTGTCCACCCTTTTCCTGCTTTCAGGCAAATTTGTTGTCATACAAAATTAAACCAAGCTCAATACAGTTTCAGTTTTGTTGAAATGTTTTACTTTTTCAGGGGAAAGCTATTAGGCCAAAAATGTCCTGATCAGCTCTAATTTAGAGATTTAGGCATCAGATGTTTCATCACTGGGGTTTTCCTTGTTGCAATATAGGTTTGAGGTATATTGAGTGTTGCACTTGACCTGAATCTGGCCAGAAAAAATCTCTAACCCAAAAAAGGTATGCCATAATCTGGTTTCTTGGGTAGAGAATCAGTCCCAGGACTGCTGCTGATGGATGAGCTACTACAGGTTGCAGCTTGAGTTAACAAAACCCATTAACTGTTAATGCAGTCTCTCTGTGTATCTCAGTTATTATGTTTTGTTGCAGCTACTTACATTTGAGCTGGGCTAGCTTAGATGAAGTATCACAAGTTAATTGTCACAGTGAAGACAAGACCTAAGTTAATGGACCTGCTTATATAGTCCAAGTGAATTGAAACAAGAATTTGAAAAAAAATTCCCACAAACCAGAAACCTTGCTTTTCAAGAACCACTAATCCTGGGTTAAATCCCTGCAACTCCTCATCTCAGGAAGTCATGATATTTCTATGCAAATAGTTCTCCAGGTGTTATCTGGCAATCATCACTAGGTTTTTTGCTGAAACTCCCTTTTCTTGCCAAAAAATATGTCTAGGTTGTATATACATTTACTTACAGTATATTTTAAATGTGAAATGATCAAATTCAAATGCGCTAAATAATTGCTCTGATGCTGCACAAAAAAAATTAAAACTTTAATGACATATTAGAGGAATTTAAAGTAATTTCAAATAATCACAAGATAAAAAAGAAGGATGATTTTGGAGTCAAAGGAGGAAAACTAGGTATTTCTGGACTCAAGAGCAAGTGTTTGAAGTGGACCCAAGGTCCTTTTCTACATCCCCTTCACTTGTGAGTGGGCTCCTTGGGTCAACACAGACACCTCTATTATGCATAGATGTGTAAAAGTCACCCTGAGCATCTGCTCTTTGTGCACACATTTTACAAAGACCGTCACATTTGAAATTCACAGAATATTAGTATGCAGAGGGGACCATGCCATATTCACAGTTTTCCAGTTTCTATAAAGCAATGTTCTTTCACTAAAAAAAAAAAAAGTATGTTTATGCAAGTTTGTACGTTCTAACTTACACATCTTGTGCTAAAATGCTGAAATAATGGTATGATGGGTGTTTCAAAGCTTTTGGTACAAATTTGACCTCTGTATAAAATTGGTTCTTGATTCTTCATTCCCGCAGAGATTACTATGACCTTTACCTCTCCATTTTCCCTAATGGTTTCTTCACTACAAAGACAAAATTGAATGAATATTGCAGCCATCTGTAAGATTTGGAATTAAATTTACTTAGTGCAAATCAATAGAATGGAAATCAAAACTAAAAGCCTAGGGTTATTTTTGTAGTACTCTGTGTGTAATACACCTTTGTGTTTAACCTCTGGACTAAATGGTGACTCCATAACTAAACAGACTGAATGAAAGCTTTACCTGATTTATTGAGACCACACTATTTTTGATCAACTAAGTGATTTAGAAAAGTTATGCCTATTCAATTCTGTGAGTTTACCAGGTCACTGAGTCAGAAAACATTCCAAACAGACATCAAATGATCAATTTAGCAATGATAGGGTGGATTTTGTTTGTTCGTAATTTTTGGTATTCAGATGAAGGGCTTAGGTCCTGAGGAATGAAATCCATACCCCCAAACTATTTCACAGTGAGAAAACTGAGACAGAGTACAGAAGCAACTTGCCCACAGCCACTCAGGCAACCCAGCAGCAAAACTTGGAGAAGAACCCAAATTTCCTGAGTTTTCCATGGTCCATCCATGAAGCTATATTGCCTCCACTCTCTTGAAAAAATTTCCACTACAGCAAACAAGAGCGTGCTTTGTATAATTGTTCCTGTAAGGGTCATTCACCTAGCTCCCTTCTCAGTGCCAGTCAGTGCTGAGTTCTGGATGTCCAAACAGTTTATTTTTTGTGCAGCATACTTGTCTCTCAGAAACAAAACAAGCAATAAAACAACCAAGTGTGAAAACAAACAGACAGACAAACTATAACTTTCTTTTTTTCTTCAGACCCTGAGAGGGTAACCTCAGCTCTGTGTTTCACCCTCAGCACCACAGCCTTCCCTCTCTCCTGGAGTTTTTAACCCCCTTTGCGTGCAACCAGGTAAGTGTACACATGCATGTGGCGGGCCAGTAGGGGGCGCTCCTGCGTTGAGCCGCCCACCTCCCTGCGCCCGACCACCTTCCAGGCTCCGAATGCCTCTCTAGGGTGCCTTACATCCGGCTGACCCCCTTCCTGGAGCACACTCACTAGCCTGGGGGTAACGTAGCTGCCACCACCCTGAGAAGGGACTGCCTCGGCCTTGTGTCCTCGGGGAAACACAGGCCTAAAGTCCTACAGGTACTCAACCCAGTACAGGCACTTCAGGCACTTCCCCAAGTCAGGGGGCAAAAAGTAAAGTCTCCCTTAGTCTGCAGACCTAAGGGGTCTCTTAGGCATAATTTAGACCCACCCCTCAATAAGTCTCCTACACCAGTCACAAAGGAGGACTTTATTGGTTACAGGGGAAGGGTGAAAATAGGGTACAAGATTGAGCAATATCCTAGAAATCCTAAAGAGCAAACAGTCTGACTGAAGTAGCCTTTTGATCACGCATCTGAGTTACTGCCAGCTAGATATCTAATTAGATCTCAAGTAGCTTACTTACAAGCATCTTCCAAAAAGCCAGTGAAGTTTCCCTTTGGAGGCAGGCAGTTACTTGCTCATGAGTTATGGGGGAGAGAGCCAGTTTCAGATGGTAAAGCTCCCCTGAGCCCCCTGCATGGCTGCTACTCTCTTCTTCCTGGGCAGCCTTAACTTATATATCCCCTGTGACCTCATTCACCTGGTCCAGTGGAGGCCAGCTCCAGTTGGCTGTCGGCCAACCAATTTGAAATACATCGCTAGTTGCCGGGCAAACTCCAGCCCACCAGGTAGATGCCCCTCACCCAGGTAGCCAATACCAGTCACATAGGCAGAGGGAGCAGGTTTCCCCGCTCCCTCAGGAATGTAGCCAGCTCAGGTTACCTAAAAAGATAGGCTGAGGTGTGTCTCCTCTGCTGGGCTCATCCTCATCAAATGGTCACAGCACAGAGATTTATTCACATTGTCACCGGGCAGAGATTTTGGGGAGAAACCAAGGTGGCTTTCTGCCACAGTGCAGGGGTGCATTTCCTGTGGAAAAAATAGCACCAGCACATATTAGTGCCTCTGCTTTTTGCCCCAGGGCACACTCCTGCATTTCCCAGTTCTCCAGGTGTCAAATTTTGGTGCTGCGCTGCAAATTTGCAATGTTTGGGCTTGCATCTGCACTTGGGGAAGAGGCCACACTTGGCAACTGGAATGCAGCCTCAGCGTCACCACTGCTAGAACCCTGTGTGTGCGTGGCTCTGCCAGAGGAGGACCCTGGACAGGCCCCTCCTCCTAGACCACCTGGTCATGGCATCGGGGGACTGGCTGGCAGATGCTCAGGCCTGGTATGCAGAGGACATGGCCCACCAGGACTGGTGGCAGTTGGAGGACGTGGCCCACCAGGACTAGTGGTGAGCAGAGGATGTGGCCCACAAAAAGGCACAGGACTGGGCAGACTGGAAGTTCTGGGCACAGCTCTTGGTCTTGGAGCATGAATGAGTGGAGATCCTGAGGGAACAGAGCATGGTGCTAGCCAGGGCAGTGCAGACCATGGACAATGACCACCAGGTGCTAGACACCATTCTGGCTCTAGTGGTTGCCTTTGTACCACCTGCTTCCTGACCCCTGAACCTAGGCCTGCCTGCCCCCTGGTGGCCACCCACCGCCTGGAAGCAGGCCCTGTCTGAGCCTAGAAGGAGGTCCTGTGCCACCTTCAGGAGCCAGGAACCCTTGGCCTGGCTCCTGCCCCAGGTCTACCACCACCCAGCCCCTCCAACCTGGGCCCAGCCCCACTGCTTACTCCAGGTCTATGCAGGCACAGAACCAGAGCTGCCATCAGCAGAGTCAGGACCACACACTGGCCATGCTGGCCCTAGACACCACATGCTGGAGGGGGAGCCACTGATGCCAGGGGAACATTGGGCACTGTCATTTCTGGGAAAGCCCCCAACCCACCACACTTGCCATGGTATGTGCCCCCACAGGGGAATGGCCAGAAGCAGGGGTGCTGGTTGCCTGCCCCGGGGCTCTGCTCCCTAGGCAACTCCTAGCCCCTCACCCCAGGACAGCACAAAAGGGTATTGTACATAGTTTTCAAAGGAAGAAAATGTTTTATTGTTCATGGGTGGAGGAAGGCCTATGTTTGTTGTGGAGGGAGGGAGGAGAGGGGCTCTTTTGATGTGAGAGGAATAAAAACTTGTTATTGTGAAACACATCTGCCATAAGTGCAGCGCTGGGAGTGGGCAAGGTGGGTGGAGTGAACTTGATGAACTCAAGTTGCGTGGTAAGGGAGTGCCAGTAGCCCTTGAGGCAGCCAAAGGTGCACTCCACCAGGGTGAGAGTCCAGCCCAGGCAGCAGTTAAAGTGGGCCTAGCAGGGGCCCAGCTAGCTGGCGTAGGGCTGCATGAACCAGAGCAGGAGCAGGTAGGTGGGGTCCCCGATGAGGAGGGGCAGGATCACCATGCCACCCAGCTGCAGGTCCAGCACCCCCAGCATGAAGTGCCCATTCACCACCAGGCCCAGCAGGGATGAGGGCGTCATGGGTGCTGCCATCCGGCACTCATGTATACAGCACAGTGGACCACAAAGGCCTGGAGCACCATAGAGTGAAAGCCCCTCTGGCTGTAATAGGGGCAGTCTCTGTGGGACGGGCAAGTGATGGGGATGTAGGTCCCATCCAGGTCCCCAGTACACTGGTGGAATCCCAGAACATGGAACCTCACCACCACCGCCAGGGGCTTGTGCACATGGAGCACAGGTCCCCCAAAATGTCCTAAAGGATGCTGCACACCTCCAAGATGGCCTCCACAGCAGTGACCTTGCCCACACAAAACAGGTGGCTGACATATCACCAACTGGCAGGCATGGACAGCTTGATCGGGCCAAAGGCTAGCTGGGTGTCTGTGGGGAGGGGCAGCTGCATACCAGTGTCCTGCTACTCCAGAGGTGGCCAGAGCTGCTCCAGGAGATCCCAGAAGGTGGCTCAGGTCATGCAGAACACTTCCAGTCACTGCTTATTGTCCCAGGTGTGCTGGATGATGTGCAGACATCAGTCCTGGCTGGCCCGGTGAGCCCAGACACAGCGGGGTTGGAAGCTCAGGAGGATGACAGTAGCCCCATCCTAGAGTGGGGCATCCTAGAGCCTGTTGCTGGCATTCCTGCCAGGGTCCAACCAAGTAGACAGGGTGCTGGTCATCACTGCCAGGGGCAGGAGCTGGAGCAGCCCTGGTGTGGGAGGCACAGGTGGCAAGGAGAGCGCTGCCATGTGTTGCCCCTGTGCTGCACATGCTGCTCCTGGTGAGATTTCATAGATTTCATAGACATTAGGGCTGGAAGGGACCTCGGGAGATCAAGTCCAGCCCCCTGCCCAAAGGGCAGGAAGTCAGCTGGGGTCATAGGATCCCAGCAAGATAAGCATCCAATTTACTCT
>NW_017728906.1:94071271-94097306 GCF_001723895.1 Crocodylus porosus | reverse complement strand
TCTGGTGAACAGATGTTCCCCCAGATCCTGGTGGTCACCCCTGATAAACTTGTAGGTGGCCATCAGATCACCCCTGAGGGAACTGGCTGGCCAGGAAGCAGCAAGCAGGGCTGGCTTTTGAAGAGGGATGCTGGCTGCTGGTGCTGCATCCAGAGCCTGGGGCTCTTGCTGGTGGTGGCAGGAGCCCACTGCTACTGCTTTCCTGGGACACGCGCCTGGGACCATTTACTCATGAGTAATTTATGCACGTGTAGATGCACCCACTGGGTAGGAAAAAAGAAGCATAATTAATTTTCATTAATATAGTAAATAGTTACCATAGTTATTACAATAATTCTAATATTATAAAAGACTTTGTCTGTCCATAGCACATTATTCACACTCTGCTTGGTTGTCTGAAACAACCAATCAGAGTGCTCCAAGAGCATTCTGGACAGGAGGCAGTGGCAGACTACCATCATGACAATGGAGACAGAGCAGGGGATGAGGCCAGCAATGCTGGCCTTGCCCCCACCCCTCGTCCTGCTCCTTGCAGGTGGTGACAATGGTGTGGGGGGGCGAGGAAAGCAGTTGGCCTCACACCCCCTGCTCCTTGGAGACAGCGGGCGGCAGTGGGTAGAGTGGGCCTGGACCCCAAGCAACAGCAGAGGGGAGGGGGTCTTGACACTGGGACCCAGGAGGCGGGGGGGGAGGAGCGGATCTGGGCCTGATGCAGTGGAGGGGAAAGGGGAGAAGCAGGCCTGGGCCCAAAACAGAGGTGGCAGGGGGGAGGGGATGGTAGGAGCAGGCCCAGGCCTGACCCAGCAAGGGGGAGGGGAGTGGGGCCAAACCCCAAATGGTGGGGGCAGAGGGAAGGAAGAGGTGGAACAGGCCCAGATGAAGGGGGAGCTGGAAATGGGGCTCTGTTCCTGCCCATCCCGCCATCATTCTTGATGGGCAATTTGCTAGTAAGTAATAATAATACTAATACATGCAGCTGGAAAAAGAAAAGTTAAACATACCTCTTCAGGTAAAGAAAAGAATTAGAATGGAAAATTCAGAAGATGTTTTTGACAGAAGAGTGAATGAAGCAGTCAGGGCCAGAACTAACGCAGGTTATTCAGCTTTTAAGGCCTTGTTCTAGTTTAATTACCAAAAAGCGACCTGAGCTGCTCTCTTTCCAGGAAATAAGTAGAAACATAACAAAGCTGCAGTAATTTCACTCAGAGCTACCAAAAATAGAAAGATGAAGGACTTTCAAACACTGATGGTGAAGGTTAGATTCTGATCTAGTTAGACTATAAGCAAAACTAGAGCAACTTCACAGTGCTTTACTATTTAACGGACTACAGTAAACTTATTGTTTATTTTTATAACTCAGTCCTTCTTCCACTGAACTTCAACATCAAGCAGTGGACTAGCACTCCTAACTTTGCTGCAAGATATTTGTGCATGCAATCAATATAATCAGTAAAGTTAAAATTTGGGTGGTTTGGACAGAATCACAGCTCCTTTGAGGTTCAGAGCAAGGCTCTCCTTGACTTCAGGGTTTTAGGCCAGCAAAGAGAACTTCAGAAAATCTTACCTGTGTTTTGAAAAGCACAATTAGTTTTGAAGTCTCTGATAGAAGACTTCAGAGTAAAAATAGAAGAAGGGTTTAGGTTAGAAATAATTTGAACAGACAACTTAAATAATAATTTACATTTGCAATTTGTTCATGTCTCAGTATGCTTTATAAACATTAATGATTATGAATATTATAATAGAGCAACAAAAGAAATGATGACCCCACTGAAGACTATTAACCCTTATTAACTTCAGGGCCTGAATGTCAGTAAGAGGGTCAGGACATCCTATATGAGACAAATTACATATCTTATATAATATAGAATATCATAAAGGAGACAATTTACGTGCCTACAATAAACATGAATCTACCAGCACTTGTAACCCTTTGCATGCACTAGCGTAAGTAAGAGTCATAGCTATCCCATAGAAAAATAAAACCTTATTTTAAAAATCTTACAACTAGGATCTCTTAGAAAAGGGTTGAAATCTAGGGGAAAAAATAACAAATTATAGTATATGTTATATAGATCCTTGAATTTCTTCACCTCAGTAGACGTTCTTAATGAATAATGACAGATAAATAGCTATGGAAGATGAAGCACTGTCAGTAGGAAAAGGCATGTGATGTCATAAAGAGCAGTTTGGCCATTTGTTTTATTTCTTAAAATATTTTCATGCTGCATTTTAAACTTCTAATCAATAACTTCATGTGTTTCTCTCAGAATGTTGCTTCCCTTTGGACTGGAACATTTGGTTAAAATATGTGTTTTGTGGAGTTCTTTCTTTAGAGTGATCTGCCCATCCTGGTGGGAGGGAAGCCTGGGAGCAAGGGTTCAGCCACCTCTGCAGCATGGGTTGAAGTTGTAGTTACATCACTAGCTGGGAGAAACTATGAATATGGCTGAGAAGCAGTAGGATGACCCATCTTCTTAGGCCCCAAGCTTAGTAAAGGGGGATATTTGCACAGAAGACCATAGGTATTATTGAGTCTGCTTTGTTCAGAAAAATAGGATGGTGTGTGCTGTCCTCCCCTAGTAAATATTCCTTGACTAGTATGTCCAGTTTCAAATAAACTAAGTACAGACAATCAAAAAGCCTGAGGCCAAATTGATTCAGTCTTTGCAGGTTAGTTTAAGGTGGAAAGATTAAACTGAGAAACAATAGGACAGACATTCATTTTTGATTCAGGAAATGTAGCCACATTCCTGCAGTGGCTCAAGCCAGAAGGTGGGGGGCACTACAGCACAGCTCTCTAGCACACGGCCAGCATGGGCTGTGTGTTCGCTTGCTCTTCCTGAGATCCCTGGGTTTTGCAGTCCAAGATTACAACAGCAGGGCTCTTCAGGGTTGCTCATCACTTCCTGTTCCTGCTTCCAGGTGTTTCTGGAATTTGTAGTCCACAATCACAGCTAGTAGTAAGTTTTGTGCAGGGCAGGGCAACTCTGTACTCTAAGGAAGGGAAGTTTAACCCCCCTCTCTGGCCCCAGACCCTAGCTGGAGTTTGCTGGGGGGAGGGCAATCCCCCCGCTGCCCCCTCTCAACCCTTCTCTGCTGGAGCACACAGCACAGCCTAGCCCAGGGCTGCAAAGCATGCTGGGATGCTGGGTGACTGTGATTTAACTTGAAGTAGGAAGAGTTCTAGGACAGAAGTTTCATAAACTGGTTTGACCCAGATCAGTTAAGTCTAATACGACATTTAACCAGGTTTATCTTAAACCAGTTTCAGCCATTTTGAAACTGGTTTATGTGCACTGAACTTCTATTCTCTTACACATTTAAACCAGTTTCTGATTCCTTAAACCAGTTTATGCGTACGTTCTGTCCCTAGTCATAGTGCTAGCCACTAGCACTTTTCAATATAGCTATATCAATGTACTAACAATTCATGATATGGAAAATACATTGCATAGTGTGTACGAATATTTGTTAATCACCTACCCCTAAGTTATTGAAGATGTTTATGAAAGGAGTACATGATGTCATAGCAGAGATAACAAAGGGTGGACACAATGATCCAGCAGGTCCTTCCAGTCCTGTGTTCCCAAAATTCAGTTCAGAATGACAGATGAAACTGCCTTTGTCTTCTCCCATTATCCATTTTATTATTTATGCTTTGTGTATCATCTTTTATTTTTATAGTATTTTTATTTATGCAAAAGACTTAAAAACACATCTTGGGGAAATTACTATAATTGCTATTCCTGTTTAACAATACTTACTACAACTTACAATCTGTGAAGGGATACACAGAAGATAAAAGAATCAGGGAGAATGCCTTAATAAATATAAAATAGTTAATGCAATTATGACCTAGTTCCATGTCATACATACATCTATAGAAAGACTACACATTAGGTCTACACAATGCTTATCCCCTTCTTTTGGACAAATTATAAAAACCTATTTATGGTAATAGATTAAAAAGCAAGAAGGAAACACAGTTATTACAAACCCCACGGGTTGTCAACCTTTTGCCATCATGAGCTGTTGTTTCCAGCCTAGCCCCAGTACAGGCTGCAAATATTCACCCCCCAGAGCATCCAACCTGTCTGTATCTACCCTCACTTCCAATCCCCAACTCCAGAACCAACAGGGAAGAGCAAATTCCATGAAAAAGATAAATGCAGGCATGAGAAAGCATCAGAGGGCTGTGGAAGCAGGTGCTGCGGGGGGAGGGGCGCCTAGGCTTCCCTGCAGTTGTGTGCCTCTGATTCCCTGTGGTGCCCCAGGCCAGACTGGATCTTCACAAAATGAATCCAACCTCTTTGCAAGCTGAATCTGGTCCATGAGCTGTAGGTTGCCAAGCTCTGTTCTACTCTGGCCACCTATATAATGCAGTGCTTCATCTTCTACTGCCCAGAATTTTGCCTAGACTTATATTTCTGACTATGGTCAGAAGGGATCCACCACAGCTGCATATACCTGAGGGTAATTCCAGTCTTGCCTGATTAGAGAAGAGCCAAGAGGAGAGCTTCCTGGGGTCTCCATGGAAACTGGTCACAGTGACGTAAGCAGGGGCTGCTGGAAACCAGAATCTGCTGTGGGCTGAATTCAGCACACAAGCCAGAATTTGCCCACCCCTGTTCTTAGCCCATTCACCCATCAGGTGTTTGAACCTCCATCTTCTACTGCCCAGAAAAGTGCCCTAACCACCAAGCTGCCAGGGACCCTAACAGGCAGTCCAGCCAGGACTAATTGAGTCAGAAGTGGTATAGCTCTGCAAGATGGGTACTAGCCTGGAAATGCCTGTGTTACAGGTACTGACTGCTTCTCATTCTCCCAGTGGCATCTCTGCATAGTGCATTTAATAGTCATTGAGTGAAATGGATGAGCAAGCTCAGAAGGACAAGTCTAGCCATGCAGATGGAAATAGGATCTAAAACCCATGTAAATGGCAAAAGTGCCTGTTACACAGCTGCATTCAGATGGGTAAATTATACTTGGATGCTAGTATTCAAACAGGCATCTCCCTTACTCATGCATGGTATGAAGTTGGCTAGCGGAAAGTCCTAGTTGTATGGAACAACAATCTTGCCTGTTTTCTTCACAGAAACCAGTTCAGCAAAACCCATAAGCCGCTGCTTAACTCTCTCTCTCTAGTCAGCAAGGAATTCCAAGTATATTCCTCACTCCCGCTGAGTCTAATGCAGGAACTGTACCTGGCTAAGTGTGGGTAAACTTAAGACAATTGTTTAATTAAAGTTTCCATGTGGCAGCCTCAGCTATCACATCTGTTAACCGTAGAATTAAGTTATGCTTTATCACAGTCTGTGTAAACATGTTAACAACAGTGAACTTATACTGTTGATGACAGCCTGACATTGGTAATATCTATCAGTTTGAGTAAACCACTTTGAACTTGAATCCCAAAATGATAAACAGGCCACAAGGTGGGGGCAGGGACTGTATGTCACAACAGTATTCTGCCTAGCTTGTGCAGAAGGAACCAAAAGACACTTGTAGCAACTCCTTATGTTTCTCCAACTATACATCTGCCTAGGGACAAGCCAGAACCTGGCCCAAAGAGAGCAACCATTTGGCTGATATCAGTTACATTACATTCCATATCAATGCATGTATTCATTTACAGAATGACTAGCTGTCACAAATCTAATCCATTGAGACAAAGTTTACCCTGATTTCTTAAGCCCTCAAAAGAAGTACTGAAAACCCTACAAACGGTTGGAGCTTTTCTTGAATCAGAAATTCAGGTTCAAGCCCGTGGTCAGTGTTGCAAAGTGAGTCTTAAAAGCAGTAAACAAAAAGCCATAACCGGTGTATTGCTTAAAACATTGGAAGCAGGAGTTGCAACCAAATTTCCAGTCATTTTGAGTGAAATTCTGGCCCTTTCCAGAATCTTTTCATTGACTTCCCTGGGCCAGACTTTCACCTTTGGAGCTGCAGTGAATTTTACCATGTATGAATTAATGTATATATATGCCATTTATCAATATCTCTCTACATCTCCTGTCATACTTCTTAATTTTAAATAGTGCCTTGACTTGCAGTTTCAATTCTTTCTGGAATTAAACAAATCTTAGGCTTTGGTGCTATGTATAAAACAAGTGACATCTTCAAATGGTTAAAAAAATGATCTAAAAGACTGAATCATTAAATCCTCTAACTACATGCTGTCACATTAACTATAGATTGTGGCACCACTTTTCTCCTCTTTGTCATGAACTATCACTATCCCCTTTTTGTACATGTGATTTATATGATATGATACTCAAAGTCTCTCTCTTCTTTTGCACTTTTCTTGTGGAATATTTTTCTGTTTTTCTCTGCCATTGGTTTTAGCACCTACCCAAAGGAAACAGCATTTTTTACAATTCCTGAAAATTACTACTGTTATTAAAATAAATACACCAGGGCACATCTACAAGTGCCATTAATGCATAGGAATAAACTGCAGAGCTTATTGCTCTAGAGTTTTTTGTTCCCAAGCTCATGGTTTACACATGAGCCCTAACTGCAACACATTAAGCCAAGTTGCAGCAGCTCTGAGCTGGCAGAGGACTCAGGGTATCCCTCTGCCAGCCCAGGGCTGCTCAGACTAGGCTCAATGTGCTGCAGAGGGGCTGGCTGGGGCAAGAGGGTGCTTCAGCTGGCAGACAGTCCCTGCACTGAAGCACTCTTGTGCCCCAGCCAGCCTGCTCAGCATCTACTCATGCACTGTTGAGCATGAAAAAACTCCACAGTGGGGCAGAATTTGTATTTACAAGTCCTACGCTGCTGTTGAATGTATTAGTTTTGTGTGCCCTAATAGGGGCACACATGTAGATGCTGTGACATTTACTGAACAGTTAATCAGTGAAATGCACAGTAAACGTGTTGTGTAGATGTGCCCCTAGTCTCTAACTAATCTGTGGTAGCATTTAATAATGCTACCATTATTACCATATAATTACCATTATATTCATTTATGGTGATGTGCAACCCCTGTCTACACAAAGCTCAATTATTCAAGCTTGGTTCAGGGCACTAGGCAAATGGAGAGTGATAAAAAGTCCCCCTGCCATTTTCTACCAGTAAGCAACCATGTTGTACATCTTAGGTTCAGCTGTTCTATGGATTAGATTAGCTACTGCCACCTCTCCGTATGTTCTCCATAAAACTTCAGAACTTGCGAGCCACTAGATCTGCAGATATCCATGTTCTCTGACCCTTCCCATATCTCAACAACATTCCCCACATTAACCTAGTGTAAGCCTATACCAAGACAATGTGTTGGACTGTCAGCTAGGCTACTATATCTATTCATTCACACAAGGGCTTGAAGTGATGCAGAGTATGACTCCACTGTAGTACCTTGTGTGACCCCTTTGATCAACATAAATGTCACTAAAGAGAGATGTTAGTCTGAAGATCAGGGAAAGCACCAATGTGAGAACCATGGCTACAACTCAGGAGTTGTTGCTCAGAGGTTCTCATTCAGGCACTTCAATTCATTTCTGCTCAGGAACACAGTTAAATTGCAAGCATGTGTTCATCCCATTCATTTACTTACGTACTTTTCTGAAGTGGTACCCACTAAGCACTTCAAGACCACAATCTCTCTCTCTCTCTCTCTCTCTCTCTCTCTCTCCAATTAAATTAAATTGACAGCATTTATGAATTTCTATAGCTCTTCTTATTAAGTTTGTGTCAAAAAACAGTGTAACAGCAGGCATAGTAACACACATACTTCATCAGAGCTTCCTCACAAAAGGGAATACTAGCAGAGTCAAATGACTGTTGAAGGCCATCAAACCAGCAACATTTTGCCTAGCACTTCTTCTCTTATTTCACTGTTACATATCCTGAGGACTTCTGGGGATATAAGCACAGAAACCAGAGGTTCTATGATTGGTTGTCTAGAGAAAAGTTGATAAAAACTGTAAAGGAGCATCATTATAGCTTTGCTTCCCTTCAGTAAAGCAAGAAAGGAAGGAAATAGGGCTAACTTGTAAAAAAGAAAAAAAGTCTGTGCTATTTCTGATGTGGCTAATCTCTCCTAGTTATACTTTACAAGCTTTTAGAAAAAATAGAAGTAAAAAAGACAATTAGACTGCATAGAGACGAGAGAAACTAAAAAAGCCAACAGCAATATATCACAAACAGCTCAGTAAATAATGGTGCAATTTTCCTAGCTAATAGAATGGTTTAACACCTGAATACATTCACATGCCTGATTAAACACCAACAACATAAACCCATAAAAGAAGATTATAAGTTGTAATATCTCTTTGCAAATAATAGCATATTAACTACCATCATATACTCCTCCAATCAAATTCCTTTAATTCTTTTCATTTGGAAAACAGTTCACATTATAACAGTCAACATCACTTGTGTTTTAAAACAACTGATTATATTAAATGGATAGTGTATTGGCAAATTACAGGCTTACATGCAGGTCTAAATATATTTTCAAAGTGAAATAAAACTGAAAATTTGTAATTAAAGTTTTCTTTAAACTGGGCTTTCTACAAAATAAAGATGCTGGGTATAAGTATGTCATAGTTGCCTCACATTTACTCATCTTAATCCTTTTTCCTCTTTCTCAACAGTGCTGCCAACAGCATGATTTGCCCTCCCACAACTACACACTAATATTTATTATACAGAGGTATAATATTCTATTGAAGATCCTTGTTAACCGGAAATGTTAATAGCTTCTGGAAATGGAACACTTGGGCTTCATTCCTGGAAACCTCTGCAAGATACCTTCAAGTGTGGAATTCACCACTTCTTCCTAAGCTGACAGAAATATAGTTTACTATGTATGTACCCAGCCCTTTCCTAGTAGAATGATTTAGACTTTATTTTCAATTTGGGTATATATATGTGTAAAGGAGCAGGTTGACATGAAAATTACCTTCCTCAACTAGTTAATAACTTAATTAATATAGAGTATTATCTGTTTTTACTCTTTACTGCAAATGTATAAAATTGCTGTTTGAGAGAATGTGGCAGGGCACTGTGGGTGCCTGCCACTTTAAGGGCCTGGAGCTGGCAGCCATCAGGTGCCTGATTAGGGCAGCCATTTTGGAACTGGGGCTGCCCATATAAAGAGGGCAGTTCAGCTGTGAGAGGTGAGGCAACAGCATTGTCTGGTTGGAGGGCTGCTGAGATCATCTGGAGGTAAGGGAGGAGCTGTAGGGAATGGTAGGAGGCTCCTGATCTTGGGTATGACCTAAAATTGCACCCTGCTGGGAGTGGGTGGCCTGGTGGGGCTCTCAGTGGTGCAGGAGCCCCCAGGAAATGCCAGGTCAGTTACTACCCTGGTGAAAGGCAGGTCAGGGTGCCTTAACCCCTAGCCACCACAACTGGGTGGGTTACCCCTTTGTTTAGAGGGCCAAGAGGGTGGACCCTCAGAGAAAGAAAGAGGGCCATAGACTCAATGCCTGTCTGAACTTCTCCTGACTGGTCTATGCTGGGGCCAGGACCAGAAAGGTTGAAAGGCTGGTGTGGCCCACTGTGAGGAATGCCCAAGAGCTGAGGTCCTGGGATTTTGGCTGGCCTGGAGGTGGGACAGGGCTAGAAAGCCGAAGGTCCCGGTGGGGGGAATCACACCTGAATGGGGATCATTTCAGGGAGCTATATTGCCCAGTATGAAGGTGGAGGAGACTGCCTGATAAGAGCAATCCAGGGGGTTTCAATTAGGAGGATTCTGGGGCCCAGAGCAGGGGCTGGTGATTTGTGATAACACTTAAATGCCATCTGTGAGGCTTGGGCTGTGGTGTAGGGGAAGAAAGAAGCCACAGATAGCACCCCCTGGCATTGTGGCAAGAAATGGGCAGCCTCCACTTGATTAACATCTATTAACTAATTAACATCAAGGTGTGGTGGGTGAGAAGGCAGGTGGTTAGCTCAGGAACAGGTGGGTGGGCCATGCTGATATCAGCCCTGAGCAGGCCCCCTGTTACAGAGAGATTTCATAAATATAAAATATAAACACCAAGTTAGAAAAATGAGAAAAGTGTAGTTCCCTAGTGAAGGAAAGCAACTTTTTCAGGCTCATACAGAAATGTATGACTTGAAGTACGTAGTAAAAATAAGTAGTATATTTCATAGTGAAATAATAAAAATCTAAGCTACAACCTAGAATCCAAGGTATGTTTATAAAAATCTGTAGATGATACAAACTTGGAAGGGGTTGCAAGCATTATGGAAGTCATCTTTATAACTCAAACAGATCTTGCTAAATCAGTCCAAAATCAACATGATAAAATACAATAAAGAAACATAGGATGGACAAATCAAAGGCACAATGCAAAATGGGGAATAAAGTGCTAGGCAGTATAGCAGAAGAAAGACCCTAGAAATTATTTTGGCCCACAAGATGTGTATGACCCAACAATGTGACAGAGCTGTAAAAAACACAAATCTCATTCCAGGATGTCTTAAAAGAAGTGCTGTACTTAACACCTTGGAGGTAACTATTCTACTCTCACTTCTGGTAAAGCTTCAACTGGAGTGCTGTGTCCAGTTTCAGCATCACATTAGGAAATACATAAGCAAAAAGGAAGTTATAAATTGGAGCAATAAGAATGAGAAGACTTTTTTAGAACATGTGTCTTACAGGGAATGGTTGATGGAATTGGGTTTGTTTAATCTGAAGTAGAGAATACTAATGACTGGGACATAATAATAGCCTCCCAATATGCAAGTGTTGTTATTAAGATGGTGAGAGAGGACAATGGTATCCTTTTCCATGATTCTTGGGGAAGGACAAGAAGAAATCATTTGAACTTAGAGAATATATAACTTGACTCATCTTTGTTGCAACTGTAAGAACTATAAAGTATTAGCATAAACTGCCTAAAGAACCTAAGGATTTAAGGATTCTCTATTACTGGAACATTTTAAGAACAGATTAGTCAAACATCTATCAGAGAAAGTCTAGGTATATGTATTCTGTTCAGTGTCAAGAGATGGACTAAATGACTTCTTGAGTTCCCTTCCACCTCTATGTATATATGGATATGACACTGCATTCCCTGAATACCAGATGATTATATTGTCTAAGAGCATCAAATAATATACTAGCCAACATTAAGACAATATATGGATACAGCTAGCATTAAAGGTAGGAACAGACATTGCCTTTGCACCATCATAAACATTTAATTTTTATTTTCCATGCCCCTTATCATACCACAAATACCCAAAATTTGTGGCTACAACATCAGTGGTATGAATTTATGCCATTATTTTATGGTGGACATCAGTTTGCTTTAACTCAGGACAGCATGGTCAGCCCAGTGCCCTGAGAATTTCCATCCCTGGGTGGGGCATGCAGGATTGGGCCCCTGACATGCCAGGAGTGCCTGCCTGCTCCTTTTTTGCAGAGACATATGCCCAAGGAATCTGACTTAAAACATGTCTCTAAAAATGGAGAAACCCAGGGTTTTCCCACTAGCAAAGGAGAGCTTGGGGGGAAAAAAACATGTCATAAAATCCCATTTATAAATTTGTCAAAGTCCATGTTTCCTTCACTCTCTTCCCTTGTTATTCTGCTGATTTATTTTTTCCAAGAATCCCCAGGTACTCCTCTGGTAGCAGGGAACCTGGGGTTGTCCTATAGGATCAGACCTCAGCTGCTCCCAGGAGCAGTAGGAGCCTGACTCTGCCGGACAATGTGCAATATCTGTTCCACTCAATGAAGCAGATCAGCTGTGCCAGGACACATCCCAGCACAAGTGATTCACTTCATTTGACAACATGTGTTTATATCCTTATTTACCCACTGCTATCATAAAAGAAATCTGAGGCTGAATCACCTTTCCCACCTGAAGTCTATCCAAGGTGTCAGCAAACAGCTCTTCATGGAACCTTGCAGTTACAACCCCTTCATCAGGCCTACCTATACTAATTAAAGAAGTCCCAATAATCTAAATGGTACTTACAAATTTGCAGCAGAGAAGCTTTTTAATGGGCATGATGATCTCACAGGCAATATTAGCTCTCATGCAGTTGGTATTCGTACCCTTTTGGGCCTTTTGCATTCTGTGACACTCCAGTCCATAGGAGGAACATAGGACTTAGTGGGTGCATGTACATGTGCAATTAGCATGAGTAATAAACTCTGGCACAAACTGCATCAGAGTTTATTGCTACAAGTGCAGCATTTACATGCAGCAGGCTTGCCTTTCGGAGCTTGGGTTGAGTCCCAGGCTTGAAATCTGCTGTTTTGATTGGTGGATGGGCTTCACCAATCAGGAGGCAGCAAGAAGAGTTGAGTTAAGTTCCCCTGGACCTGATTGAAGACTGCAACAGCCAGGTGATTTTTATCCTACCTCTGCAGATGGCCATTGTCAGAAGTTTAGGAAGACGACAAAGAAAACTAACAGTACACGTTGCTGTCTGCAGATTGGCCACCAATATTTCCCAGCTCTTAATTACTGTCCAAAAATTCAACATACCTCAAGCACTGAGAAGTAAAATTAAAATACACACACACACACACACACCCCAATTTTGTTTCAGAAGCTGTAGATGTACACATTTTTCTTTTTGGAAAATGTTATTTTTTTCTTTAAATGTAGTAATTCAGAACAGCTAAAACAGGATTATCCACCGCTACCGCCTCATCTTGATCTTTAACACTAAGATGATTTGCTTAAACCCTAAAGCCCGGTATTTAATATTCCTTCAATGTCTTTAAATAATTATTTATGATTATTCTCTATATTTTTATATCCATTTTAATATCCATTTCCCAAGTTCAATTCTTAACCTCAATGATCTGCTATGGTGACATATCTGGCTTACTTAAAGAAAAAGCTTTTCTTTATCTCCTTCAATAAAGAAAAGAAAATACCAACAAAGCAGACTATCAACAAATATTTCCTGAAAAAAGAAACCATGTGTAAATTCTGGTACCTAGAGATGGGGGAAAAAATGCACTATTCACTGCCCTAATTCCCTATCAGAAAACATTTACTCATAGTTGTCCACATGCAAATCTAGGATTCAGGACAAAAATCATCAAAGCTATTTTTATGTTTGTAAAGATTTTTCTCACATATGTAAACTCATCTTCTTGCTCAGCAAATGGCTTAAAAGACTCCAGAACAAAATAGGAAAGATGCTGTTTACACTATGCTGTTAACAAATACCAATGTGCCATTATGTGACATTCATTCAAAGAGTTTATGCCAGGCATTTTTGATCACTTAGGTTAGATGCAGACATTCAAAAAGCCCAAGGTAGAATCGATCTAAATTACATGGTTTTCAGTAAGCTGTATAGTTTACAGTAGCAAACAGAACGTACATTTGTCCCTTGGTGGGGGGCAAATCTTAGATGGGGTGCCACCATTCTGTGTGTGCCAAACTTCTGTTCAGTTAGTTTCCCATATCTTATACTGGTAAAAGTGTAATGTGTCTCTGTACCTGGCCTTAGAGCCACTTGTTCTACAGACTGAATTGCCATGAAGGGAGCCATGAATACAACAACCATACCGCAGAGTAGGGAAAAAAAATTTTTTTGTTTGTTTTTCTGGTTATTTTAAGCTTCATTTCTATTGGAGGGGCATCTTTTATCAACTAAGGCATTACAACATTATTCATCTGTTGCCACCAACATCAACTTTACTACATGTCTTTTGTTACTGTTGTAACGTAGTGATCTGCATGTGTGGGGCCAGGCTGAGGCAGCGCAGGGCCCAATCTGGGCACACAGGACCCAACCCAGCATGCTGACCCTGCAAGGGACCCAGCCCATGGACGGGCCCTGAGCCACCTAACTGGATCAGGGGGTCGAAAGGATTAGGACCACTGGTTTAGTATCTCTTTATAGGGTTACAATCCTACTGATATATAACAGGCAGTCTGTTTATTTCTCATTGCTGTTCAGATGTCAGTGTCCACACATTATAATATTAAAATGAAACTCTACAGTGTTAATAGTTTTCTCTCTCTCTCACTCTCTCACTGAACCCCACACCCTTACAACTTTCCTTAAAAGATTATTCCTGCTGTTCTTTTCATTTAGTATTGCCAGACTACTCCATGTGCTCAGTCATGTTATTTATTCTACAACACCAGTTTCTCCAGAATTTGTTATATGAATGTTCCAGAAAGACAGATGGAAATGTATCCTCTCAAAGTTGCGCGGCATATGAAAATATACTGATATTGGAAATTCAGTAATGACTTCTTACAGTAAGGGGCTGGTGGCAAATGGTATTTTTTTTAATTGCAAGGTCTCCCAATAAATAAAGGCAGTTGGAAAAGTAACACAGTGACAAAATGCAAAATTGCACTGTCAAATGCCATATCATTATTGTAAAAAATATAAATATTTTACTGAATATGCTTACTGGATGCCTTGCACAATGTCTCCATTATAATTATGGGACAGAAACAAAGCAAAAAGAATATTTTTTAACAAAGTACTCATATGATGCAGCTGTATCCATTCTTAATCATTCATTAATGTCTCATCAAAAGAGTACTGTACTTTGTGTTTGTTTCATTTACAAAGGTCAGCATACTTGGAAGCAATTGTCATGCACCATTACAGACCTTTTTACATATTTTTCTGGTATTGTTCTAAGCCATCATGTGCGTAAATGAGTCAATTGGTATGCAGATTGTCTATCATTAAAACCATTTCAAAATCAGCTTTGTCATTGGTTTAGTGTTGGAACTTTAGATTCTTGCATGTACTTCTTGAATATAATGTGGTGTTCAAAATGGATATGGTAGGTGGTTATGTCATTCTCAAGGGTCCAATTCTGTAATCCTTTGCTAAGCAGAATGCCCACTGATTTCAGTGCAGGTTTGGGCCTTCATTATGTACGCCTTTCATGTTCTGACCCAATAGTTCTTGGTGGCCCATATGTGCAATTATCAGTGACTTTTTCCAGTGCACTGATGAAAGTACTTTCTGTTCTTTTAGAGGAAAGGAACCATATTGATCTGTGGAATTAATGTAGAAAATAGTTTATTGGTAGAGACTTGTTCCCTAGAATTTTTACATAAAATATACAACAAGTAAAGCAATGGAAATGACCATGACCCCTCAGTCTGCCAGTGTTCTTACTTTTGATGCCTAGAAACACCACTGAATCTCCATTGGACTAGGCATGCTTACCACTAAAAATGGTTTGAACCTGACCTGCCCACCTTAGTATGAAATGGGCCTGGATTTTACAGGTCTTATAATGTCTTGCATCAGCCAAATTAAATGGCTAGTGCAGGTAGGAAGGTAGGTCAGAGCAAAGTGCAGTGGTGGAACAAGGAGTGTGTGTGTTGTGGGTAGCAGGGGGTGTGATAGAGGCAACAGCCCCAGGCATTGACTTGAGGGGAGGAATAAAAAAAATGCCTATTGCTGGCAGCCATAGGTTTGTTATTGCAAACAGGAAGTCACTGCTTCCTCTTTGCCCTGAGTGTCCAGCTGCATCCCTACACTGCTGTCAAAAAGCCTGTGCAGAGGGGCCTGTCACATCTGAGGACCGGTGCACCCTTGACCTGCGAGCCTGGGTCGGCACAACTGGCTGGACGCGGGTGGGGTAAAGTAATTAGGTAGATAGGTAAGTGAGAGGAGTCAGGAAGTTTAACGTGTCTTGGTTATACAGAAAGTTTATTTTTACTTACACTACAGGAGATTGTAGTGTAGGGAGGAAGTTGTGGTTGCGCGGTGTAGAAAGAGAAGTTGAGCTGTTTAGTTCACCTTGCAGATGTTTTCACTGCACAGATTACAAACTGCATGGTGCAGATTTTAAGCAAAGCATACAGGTAACTTTGTTCTGAAGATTTCCGTGAGCTCTTGGCAAGAACGAACAAGCCAGCAGAACGGATACACCTGAAAATTTTTACCATAGGTGGGAAGAGGTCAGCGAGTGGCCAAATCACTGACTCTGTCTCCTGGGCGTGCGTGGAGGTCTCCGCAGAAGGCGGAAATCTTTCCAAAGTTATAGTTTACCGCGTAGCCTATTACAACACACCAGGTTTGAATAATTATAGGACTGCCAATCATGACTGTGAACAGACTCGGTGTGTCCTTAGGTTTCATGCGAGATTGACTGCACATGTGTTTTACATTTAGGCTGGTGGGGGTTAGATACGGAACTATAATGATGAAATATGTTATGTTAGCCTTTTGACTTTTTTGCCATTGGCATCTGAAACCAAAGATTTTTCTTTGACAGGGCCATTAGAAAGGTATGAAGAAGAAATAGCATGATTGGTCTGAGGGCCAGATCCAAAGCCTGTTGAAGTCAATGGAAAGGCCCTTCCATTTGACTTGAATGGGTTTTGGATATGACCCTTGTTGCTGGCCTAATGGCATGGTAAATGCAAAAGAAAGGTCTGTGCTTGTAATTGAACTTGGCAAATTCAATAAAAAGGTCTGTGTGTTTAATTTAACTTGTTATCTTTGGGAAATGTTTTAATAATTAAATGTGTATGGCAGATCTGCATCATAAAATGCTTTATTTTCAGATGCACTTGTTCCAATTCTAGCCAAAGGTTAAATTAAGTCAATGAATAAGTCACTCTGTAAGTAACATTAATTTATTATACTTATTATATTTACTATGTGCATCCTCATTTTAGCATCTTATGCTTCAACTAAAAATCCATCTCAAAGGAACACTCAACAAAAGATTTCAATAAGTAATATAAAATGGGTCTTGACTATCCATAAAATGTATTAGTAATAATTTTGGCAACTGGTTAAAAGGGATTTTAGTAATTTTGATTCTGGCTATAACTTAACTGAACTTTTAGTAGTGGTGGGTTGTTTTTGGTTTTGGTTTTTTTTTAAACCAGACAGTAATGGCCTCACAGTACAGGCAGTCTTCAAGTTGCAACGTTTCACACTTACAATGTTTATAAATTTACACCCTGTTTCAACTTTATGACGTTGGTTTTGACTTTATGGATGACTTTTTGACTTGATCCGGTGAGACACCATGCCAGCGAACAAGTTTGCTGTGTTGCTCATCTACCTGGAGAACGTCTGTCCAAACTTCCTTGTCTGCTTTCTTAAAGAAAGTGTCCAAGACTCCAGAAAAACCTGCAGCCAAGACTCCTGAGAAGACTCCAGCCAAGAGTCCCACTTATACACTCTGTGGGAACATAGAAGTGTTACATTTAGATCACGCTAAGCTTGCTTAGCGTGATCTAAATGGCTGAGCATACAAACTTTCACAGGGCTTAAATCACCCTAAATGAGATGTGCTTCATCTAAAGTTTAATGTTTAAGAACAGGTTAAACGGACACCTAGCTGGGATAGTTTAGTTAGAGACAATCCTGCCTTGAGCAAGGGGCTGAACTAAATGATCTCATGAGGTGCCTTCTAGCCCTACTTTCCTATGATCCTATATTTAAATTATCACCATGCTTCCGCATGATGAAATGAATGGAAGCAGATTGCCTGAAACAATAAGTCAGGAAGGGATGATCTGTTGACTCAAGGAGACAGGGCACATTGTATGTTGTGCATTATACCTTGTACATTGCATATACATACACAATGTGTGTATGTGTATGTTCTGGGGCATATCTGGCAAGTTCAAGTCAGGAAAGGTTTCCTTTACCATCCACATTTGTTTTTAACATACACCAAGTCGTAGGTGCCTGCATCTGTACAGTGGTTATTGGTACGTGTATGTGCTGCCAAGATTTGTAGAGTTTTATATCCCAAGTTTCCCAGTGCCACAAAAATAGAATCCCTTCCAGGATCAGTCTGTAACATGTTGTGGGACATCATGCCTTTCCTTCACAGCTCATAGGCCCATAATCATGTGCAGCTTTGTAGGCAACCTAGCATGCCATTCAGGTTTTGCATTTGTGACTGTGTGTCAGAACTACGGATGTGTTGGTGGAGCTCTGTTGTAGGGGCCAGCTATGTAGTCATTCAGCTACTTGCATGTCTGATTGCACTACTTGGAAGTTTCTAGTTGTATGTGTAACACCCACACACACTTGGGCGGCAAAGTGTGTTCTGGTTTTATGGTATATATTTTATGGATATATAGCAGGTGCTGTGATTGGCCCATTAAATGACTTGCCTGCCTCCTCAATTTCAGTAGGTCCCTAGGTATACCTATATTCTGTGAAGGATATTTTCCATGTCTCTGGATTGTGCTGGTTGCAGCATGGGGCCCAGAGGAAATTCTGTGGTGCCCTTCTACCCCACCACCAACTCCCATTGCTACATCTATCAGATTTTTTTTTAAGTCTTCCTCAAAAGCATTTAGTATTAGCTGTAGCCAAGGCTGGGAATTGGGACTAGTGTGTGCCAGTGATCCTGCTGGGACTAAACATATCTCAAGTTAAACCACAGTCTTTTTGTAAACCAGATCCAAACCAAGAATTTGTAATCACATCATGTCAAATACTGAATACATTCAAGAAAATAAGTATTCACTATAAATCATTACCCCACCTCTAACTGCACTAAATACTTAGTAAGGAAAAGCCTTATGCTGTAACTCTTGAGGTGTGATCCATAGGAAAGGACTCAGGAAAAAGTGTTAGGAAAAAGTGTTAGGAAAAAGTACCATTCTACTTCAGTCAGCAAGGAAATCCAGGCACATTCTCCTTTGCAGAATGCTTTACCAAGTCATCTGCAAAAAGTTCAGTGATGGCTGATTAGCAGGGAACCTTGTTTTCAGTGTTTAAAAATGGTAAATCCTCTGACAAAGTTTGCAAATTCTCGGATTAAAAAAACCCCAAATCCACACTTTTCTGTGATTAAAATGAAACACCCCTATATATAGGTATCAGCTGAATACAATGTTTTATTGATATATTTTACAATTTTAAAGTTATTTGGAAGCCTACCATAGATTGATTAATAGATTCATAAATTGTAAGGCCAGAAGGGACCTCAGAAGATCATCGGGTCCAACCCCCTGCACCAAGCAGGAAACATAGCTGGGAGTCAGGTGACCCCAGCAAGGTGACCATCTGGTCTCCTCTTGGAGATTTCCAGGGTAGATGATTGCACTACCTCTGGAGGGAGCTTATTCCACAGTCTGGACACCCTGGCTGTGAAGAAGTTTTTCCTAATGTTGAGCCTGAATCAATCTTCCAGGAGTTTGTGGCCATTACTCCTGGTTTTCCCCTCAGGTGCCCTGGTGAACAGTTGCTTACTGAGCCCTTGATGTACTCCCCTAGTGGAGCAGTAAGCTGCTACCAGGTCCCCTTTCAGCCTTCTTTTCCTCAGGCTGAAGAGTCCCAGATCACTCAGCCTTTCCTTGTATGGCTTGCCTTTTAAGACTCTGATCATATAGGTGGCTCTTTCTTTTTTGGACTTTCTCAAGCTTGTCCATGTCCTCATTAAAGTGTGGTGCCCAGAACTGGACTCAGTACTCCAGGTGCAGTCTCATCAGTCCTGTGTAGAGTAGAAGAATCACTTCCTTGGTTTTGCTGGAGATGCATCAATTGATGCATGCCAGAGTATTATTTGTCCTACTGGCTACAGCATTGCACTGCCAGCTCATGTTTATACTGTGGTCTATTATTACCCCCAGGCTCCTTTCATTCGTGGTGCTAGACAGTTTGGTGCCAGCAAGCCTGTAAGTGTTGCTTGTCCCGAGGTGGAGCACTTTACATTTACATTTCTACCAGTGCCTCAATCACTATAATAAAATTAATTCTAAATACCTGTAAACATTGGCGCTTAATTTTAGGTTTTTTATCATGGAAAATAAGAGCTCCCCTTGCCCCCTTCACTCACCAGGACATGGGTCCAGCTGAGGCTGTCCACACCCACTGCTTTGTGGTGCTGAGCAGCCCTGATATACTGGTGCACTGCCCATGCCATTACCCCACATTCCCAAACTACAGCCCTGCAGCCCTGCCAGAGTGGGGCCCAAGCTCCTAGGGTTATGAGACTAAGGACCCAAATCCACCCAGCTTCCTGCCATATTCCAGCAGCATGAAGAGCAGCTCCCACATGTCCCCAGAGGTAGGTGGGGGTGGGATTAAGGCCCCCATTGTGAGGGAGGGAGGGAGTTGGGCAGGGCTGGGTCTGGGGCACTGCCCAGCTGGGACAGTGTGTGGGGCCTAGGGCTTGGGGGCTGGGGTGGGATTGCAATGGGTTCAGGGCCCAGGTGTTATCCTACTACTGCTTTCTGTGCTGACCTGTTTATGTGCAAAGTGCAATCCTGTAAAGTCCCATTCAGCTCCCTCTAGACACTGATTCCAAGTCCTACCTCACACTTCTGTCTGTCTGTGGTATTCACCAATGGTTTTTTATTTTATGTAATAATTTTATGTAATACGTGTAACTCTTGCTGGCACGCTAGGCTGGGTGATATGCCAGATTGTGGATCTTCTGTGTTTCAGTAGCCCTGGGAACCCCGCTTAGGCAGATCTGCTTACTGAGGTGTCCTGTGGAGAGGTGTGTTCCTCACCCTCACCACCCAGAAATTTACTCCAAACTCAATGAATGCATTGGCTTCTTTATTATGTACAACTATATACAGAAAATAAATGAATAAGCAAAAGAAGAGAAATATATGTAATAGCAATAGTTAATAATAAAACCAACAATTTAAATAAAATTTACAACTACAACATTAAGTGAAAAATTCCAGCACACTGGGTGGTCCCACTTGCATCAAACAACCTCAATAATTACATTCACCAGGTTATAACCCTTTAAAACAGTTTTCCTCCCATAGCCCAGGTTGATTTCCCTTTGGTCACAATAATCCCCTTCCCATAACAACAGACAGCCACGCAGTTTAACTATGATCCACTAGATGGTGGAGGCAAGGCTTCTGCTTCTCCAGGGAAAGTGGACTCCTCGGTCTTCCTTGGTAACTCAGCAAAACAAGTCTCTGATCAACTACCGCAGGTAATAGGCTTCTTTTCTTTAGTTTCCTTCTGTGTCCCTGATTGCACAGCTCTGACCTGGGTGGGAAATCACCTTCTCCTGGGATGATTCAGGCTCTTTTTCTGTCTTTATGTTTACTCCCCAGTAAGCCTCAGCTCCATTCCCTCTCTACGGGAGAGAGGAGGGAGGAGGAGGTTGAATCTCTGCCCCTGTCTCCAGGCTGGTGTTGGCTCTCTTCTGGCTTCTCCCCCCTCTTCTTTTCCCTCCCTCAGCTTTTTATGGCTCCATAGTAGCCAGTCAGAGCCTGGGGTTTGCAATGGGGGCTCTGCTTACAGTTCAAACACTCCAGTAAAAAACATGCATTGTGCACAGCATACCCACCATTTGGAAAAGCTATTGCACCCTCTACAAACTTTTTGCTGCCCTTTTTATACAGAGATTTTAAGCATGGCTCACCCCACCCATCTTGCAGCTGGGTGAGCCTTGCAGCTGTTACATAAGCTTTTCAGGTCTTTCTTGCTGCATGTTCATTCTGTGCCCATCAGTACAGACCCCTAGGAATTGGAGCAATGTACATTCCAAAAAACCCCCAAAACAACCCCCCTCCCACCCCTATATTAAAAAGTATTTCTCAGGGGCCATCTATACTGGCTCCACACCAGTCTTGAGACTGCTGCCAAAAATAAATCCTGCCAAACTGTTCTTGAACTGAGGTAGTAATGGCATCCTAGACGCATACCAGTCCCATACCAGAGACACAGCTTTCAAAAATGAGGGGTAGGAGGGGGTGCCAGCATGTCTTCACTACCTCAACCCAAGGTTTGGAGTATGCTGAGTAGAAGCAGATGAAGGAGGGGAGGGGCCAATTTTGGTGGCAATTTCAAGAGCATCCTGGAGCCAGTGTAGACATGCTGACCTATTTCAGCAGCCTTATTGCCTGTATGATATAGTCTTTAACTACATGATCATTTACTATTTTTTCCATAGTCCCCCTGCCTTACGCAGTACACAGGATGAAAAATACACAATTAAAGAGAAGTAATATTCCCCCCACACATGTTATTGTTTACTGGGTGGCTTTATTTAATAAATGCTATTTCCAGCTGCTCTGAACACATAATTATTAAATTTCCTTCTGGGCTTTTTTCTGGTGTTTTATTACTATACTGCCAGGGTGCTTCTAATGCATTCATTTATTTTCAGAAAACTTCTGAGAGGTAAAGTGTTGGTATTGTTCTCCTTTACAGATGGGAAACTGAGTCAGAGAGATTAAGATCAAAAGTATCCATTAGTTCCGAGTGCCCAATTTAACATTGCTACAAATGTGCTATATCAAGTTTGATTTTCCCTAGCTTTTGTGTACTTTATAAACTTAATGACATCTTTCTTGCAGATGTGTGCGCCATTGCCAAGGCTTTGTTTGGTAAAAAAATAAACCGACATCCTTTATGTGGTTGAACCCCCTTGGTTCCTTTTTCTGTCAGTGCAGACCCCAAGGTCCTCTCAAACCAGGTCTCTCTCAGCTTTTCCACCTGACTTGCCTACCACCTTTTAATGTTAATTCAGCAAGCAGGTCACTAGACCAAGTCTTATCTGGGTCTCCTTGTAGTCAGCTTCCTTTGGCTTCTCAACAGCAAACCCATTGCTTACAATTTCTTATAAGGAAACTAAGGCCTCTCAGGACTCATTCCAGTCTATTATACATATTCAGACTCTTCTAGGGCCTTCTTAGCACTCCAGGCTTTCCCCAAGCCTACTCACATCTATCTTGGCGCCAGCCTCTTCCCACTGCTGCCCTTCATTGCTAGGGCCCTAGCCCAGAGGAAGATTCCAGAAATTAAAAACAAATGGTGGGAAGAGAAGGCAAAAGAAATCCAAGAATTTGCTGACAATCATGACATGCAGAGCTTCTTCAGTGCAATCAAGGTTGTGTACAGACCAAGCTCTGGCAGACTCACCCCACTTAGATATGAAGATGGAAGTACACTCCTCAAAGACAATGAATCCTCAAAAACTGCTAGAAGGAGCAAAACCTGAACCACAAATCAATGGTGACTGATGAAACTATCAAATCCATCCCACAGCATCCAGTAATGGAAGCCAGTCCACCAACCTCTGAAGAAGTCTACCAGCTGAGGTCCTCAAAGTTGGTGGGGAAGCTATGACCAACAAGCTCCACACACCATGTCCCAAGATCTGGAACACTGAGGAAATTCCTGCTGACCCAGGGAATGACAATATTGTCAACATATTTAAAAAGGAAGATAAGTATGACCATAGAAACTACTGAGGTATTGCCCTCCTCTTCACTGGGAAGATCCTCACTTGAATTCTGCTGAAACGATTGCTCCCTCTGCTGAGAAAATCCTTCCCAAGACTCAGTGAGGTTTCAGACCATCAAGAGGCACCATAGACATGATTTTTGCAGCCTGGCAGATCCAGGAAAAATGTAGTGAACAATGCCAGGAACTGTATATGGGCGTTTATCAATTTGACCAAAGCCTTCAATTCTCTTAACCGTAAGGCTCTATGGAAAATCTTATCGAAGTTTAGCTGCCCAAAGAAATGTATCGCCATCCTAAGACTCCTTCATGACCACATGACTGCCTCCATCCTATGCAGTGGCTCTGTTAAAGAGCCCTTTGCCATTTGAACTGGCATCAAGCAGGGCTGTGTGATCACACAAATTTTGTTTTCCACCTTTTTTGCAGTCATCAAGATGCCCATCCATGACCATCTGCCACATGGCATTGGCATGGAGTACAGGATGGACAGGAACCTTTTCAATCTCTCCCGCCTCTGTGCCAAAACCAAAGTTACTTTGGCCTAGATTGTGGAACTTCAATACAGAAAGCCAACATTGATCAAAAGATCCAGTATAGGATCCCATGTGCCAGCTCTGCCTTTGAAAGACTGAATCATTGTGTGTTCAATGATCACGACATCAGGACACAAACAAAGTTCCTACTATATAAGGCTGTGATAATCCCAATTCTTTTCTACATCTATGAACCTTGAATGACCTACTGGGACCACCTAAAAAGTCTGGAATGCCATTACCAGCATTACCTCCAGAAGATCCTTGGCATAAGTAGGAGGTTTGTTGCACAGATGCCAGTGTTCTCCTTGATGCTAAAACCAACAGTATGGAAACATTGATTATTCAACATTAGCTGCGATGGACAGGGCATTGTGTGCATGCCTAATGTACATTTACCAAAACAACTGCTGTACTCTCAACTCAGCCAAGAACAAAGAACATGCAGGGGCCAGAGGAATCACTTCAAGGACACCCTGAAGGTGAACATTAAATGCGTCACTGGCACAAATTGGGGAAAACTAGCCTGGGACACATGGCAATGCCTTGTGAGACTTTGAGGAAAACCATCTCAACCCTGGAGGTAGGAAAACAACATAAATGGAATGAAAGGAAACAAGACCAAGATATCTGTGGACCAACCCTCCCTTTGACCACCACCTGTGGCATTTGCCAGAGTCTGAAGCTCTACGATAGGTATTCTTAACCATCAACAGACTCATTTACAATCTTTTACTTGACCAATGACAGTGATAATTCTTAACTGTGAGGGATGGCCGACAATGATGACTAAGGTCCTTCCCTTATATCCCTGTTGGGGCAGGTCTTCCCAGTCTGTTTTGTCACAATTAAAAGGCCTTTCCCATTTTTCCTTTCCTTCTGTGTAAGGGGAACTGAAGGGGCCCCTGTTACAGTAACCAATGGCAATAATAAGTTCTCATCTGCTATGTGGACTAGCTTTTGAAGGGAATAAGACATGCACTTTGCAACTAGGAACTTAACATCTTTTTAAAAGTGTTTAGGCAGCTAATTATCAAAATGTAAGAGCATTTTGATCCCCTGAAATGGCAGTGAAAACACTGAAAAAAGGTGTTACAGGACTCATAGAAACAACTATGTATGTGTATTCCACTCTTCCATTAATTTAAGACCTAGAGGCTCAAATCCTTAGGTGATGTATATTGGTGAAGCTCCTTTAAAGCCACTCTGAATTTACACAAGTCATCTGTTCAGTTTTGACTGGGACTCCAGGCAGCTGCCATAACAGTTTTATAAGTGCCTCCCAGTTGCACTAAGTAAACATTTTTAAATCTCAAAACTACAGAACAGAGTGTCTGGGATATGCCAGTATTCAGGAAAAGACGAGCATTTAGCAGCTAAGCAATGTGAAACTACAGATGTGCCGAATCTTAAACTAGTATTCTGTTCATACCTTAACAGTGTTCCTAGTTTGTCAAATGAGCAGAGAGAAAAGCTCAGTTGGCCACACTGACCTAGTCTTTCAATAATTACAAATCAAGGCCCTGATCTTGCAATCATTTGTGTACATGCTTACAGTTAAGCACAAGATGAGCCCCACTGATTTCAGTGGACAGAGTCAGTGGAATTGTTCATGAGCTTAAAGTTAATCATATACGTGATTGTCTAATTTATTAATGTACACCTTCATAAACCCCTTTTTACAAGAAGTGTTCACACATGTGGTACCAATTATGTTGTCAGCAACACTATGGAGTATTGGCCTATTCTCATCTATGTGGCCTTGTACATATTCCTTCTCCTGGCTCCCTGGGGAAAAACATCTTCAAAAGGACAGCTGGAAAAGAGAATGAATAATGACTAGTGTGGGCCACAGTAGTTATAGTGCTGTGTTGGGAATTCAGAGAAATGCAGAGTCAAGCCTTCTCTGAGTGAGGGAAGCTTGAACATGGGGCTCCCATTTCCTGGGCTAGAGCCCAAAACACTCCATTATTGGAGTTTCCTCTCCTTCCTCCTCCAGTGTCTAACACCTGCTAGTCATGACCTAGAACCACCAGGTCAGTAAATGGCCAACTCAGTAAGTGCAGGAGCTGTGCGGGGTTGAGTCCATATAACAAGGTGCACCTCCAATGTGGCTCCCTGATGGCTATGCGGCACCTATCTGCCTACCCCAGCTCTGTGATCTGGCTCTGCAACCCATCCTGCCATACCTTGCTGTTATATGTTGTTGATGACACTAAGATGTGGGGGGATGTGGGTGCACTAGAAGGGTGCAATAGGCTACAAGCTGACCTTGACAGGTTGCAACGGTGGGCGGATGAGAATAGGATGGGGTTTAACACTGATAAGTGCAAGGTGTTGCACACGGGGAGGAAGAACCGGCACCACACTTACAGGTTGGG
>NW_017728906.1:94060679-94070711 GCF_001723895.1 Crocodylus porosus | reverse complement strand
ATCTGACCCCGGTGCTCTTTCCTGCCAAGGCAGGGGGTCGGACTAGATGATCTACCTAGGTCCCTTCCGACTCTAGCTACTATGATACTATGATACTAAGAGGCTGCCCTTAGCTAACCAAAGTCTAGCCATGGGTGCCTTGTTTCCTGCTCCTCCTTCCCCAACTACCAGTCCAAATGGGCAGTGCAAGGCAGGGGTCTGTTCTTCTTTCCCTTGCTCTCCCTATCCTCAACACTGTTGGACTCCAGCCCACCTTATTTTAGTCAGGGCCCCCAGCCCATCTGGGCCTCAATGCCCTCCCAGGCCTCTGCTTGGGGGAGGCTGCCATCTACCTCCCCCTCCAAAACCAACAAAGAAAATAGGAAAGGGTAAACAAGTGGGAAAGAACCACAGGGAAAAATGTGCACAGTGCTAGGCACTGCTCTGCAGCCTCCGTTCCATACCTCCCCTCACAGCTACCCACCAAGTGTTACTAACAACACAAGCAGAAA
The DNA here is from genome assembly GCF_001723895.1 of Crocodylus porosus. Taxonomy (NCBI): domain Eukaryota; kingdom Metazoa; phylum Chordata; order Crocodylia; family Crocodylidae; genus Crocodylus; species Crocodylus porosus. The sequence goes on along the minus strand of NW_017728906.1, from coordinate 94,070,220 downwards.
TAAGAAAAAGAAAAGTAGACCCCAGCTGGGTTAACATAAATGCACCCACTCCCCCGGGCTCTTCCTGGGCCAACATAAACCATCTATAGTCCCCTGGGTATGCTCACTCCCCAGGGCTCCTCCTGGGTTGACATAACCAGCCCTCAGTCTTTTGGGTGCCCTTACTCCTCAGGATCCTTCCTGAGCTAAGCCAAACTTTTTCCATACACTTATTCTCTCAGTCTTTCCCACCAGGGCTTCCTCCTTTCAGGCAGCATCTCTTCTTCCTGGGCTTGCTGTCATCCCAGTCTCTCTGAAGGGCTCTATCCTTCTCCGCCACAGGGACCCATCCTTTCCCTTCCCTTGCTCTAGAAAAGTGTTTATGTCCCAGTCACCTGGCCAGGCTTCCTATTCACCTGGCCCAGGCATAGCTAATATCTCCTCCAGAACTGGCCTTAGGCACCATGGTCGGGGGCACCACACACGTGTGCAGCTGCATTCACAGCAGTACTCTCCTCACTGCCCTGCTCTGCCCCAGCTGATCCCACCCCAGGCAGGAGGAAAAATGCCCAAGCCAGGCATACCTCACCTCCAGCTGCTGCTCAGGAGGAGCCAGGCTGGGCAGTGCAAGCAGCAGCAGCAGTGACTGCCAGCCTGGCACACCATGACACTCCGCCTCCCCGCCAGACTGCACCCCATAACCCTGCCTGCTTCTGCCTGCATCAGTGCTGCTGACTTGGGGGAGGCCCCAGGGGGTAGGCGAGGGGGGGGAGGGGGAGCACCAAAACACAAGTGCACCCAGGGTGCTATTTTCTCTAAAGCCAGCTCTGCTCCCCTCCCCTTCCCTCCCCTCTCATGGCTGTGTTCGGCAGCCAGCTGTTTGCTAGCTGGGCTCTGCAGTGACAAGTCCGTAGCCCAGTGTCAGTCATCTCAGAAGGATTCTGCTGTCACCTACAGCAGGTGGCTCACCCCCTCCTGCTAGCTGGATGTCTCTCCTGGCCAATGGGACCTCTGTCCGCTATTCTGGCAGGGCTTTTCTTGCTGCAGATGATCCCCCTCCTCTTCAGGCTACAAAAGTTCTGGCTTTAAAGGGGCCTTGCTGATTTTTCTTCCCTGGGCCTAGTTTCCCCATAACAGGACTAGAGTTACAAGTCACACTGTATGGGTAATAGAATCACAGACTGTGCATAAGTGCCAAAAATGCCATTTATGTGGCTGGGTAAGTGCCATTTTAGGCATGCAAAGGATAACAGAATTTGTGCTCCAGAACAGAGCTTGACCAGGCCCCAGAGCACTACGTGACTTGAAGCAACTAGGGCAGCCAAATCTGTGGACTGTGGGTTATTCAGTCAGGTGAGATTTGGGGTTCATAGAGCATGGCTGTGGTGTCTCTTCATTATTTTGAAGCTGGTGTACTAGGGTAAAACTCCACTAGAAAAAGCAGCTTCTGACATGTGAGCAAGGCAGAGGCTTTTTAATTTGCTTTTGAAACTTAATTGCATAAGGGGGCAATGATTATTTACATTCCAAGAGCACTCTCAGCCCTGCTTAATCTCCTGCCACTTGTCAGTTAAATTCATGTCACTTTGAGTATCCATGAAGGAGTCTCTCCCCTGAGGGAAAATAGCACAAAACTGTACATGGGTATGTGCTGCCTGATGTTCAGTTTAACGATGGAAACTTCGGCAGTAAACACAGCAGACCCTGAATGCTAATAACGTAATTAATCTGCAACAGGAAGAGAGAACATGAAACAAGGCACTCCTGCTTTTTCTGCTCTATTCCCCTAAGCTGCTGAGAAGATGGTGCTCCCCTCCCTTTTTACTGGCTCTTTACAGGGTATAAAAGAGACTACTTGGTGAGTCCTTGCAGCCCTTCATTACTGGGTCTGGGATGGAAGGAAGGAAGGAAGGGGTTTTGGCACTTACATCTTTGCCAAGCCATTTGCTGGTATGCTGATGCAGCCTGCTTCACATGTATTGGACAGAAAAGTCAGTTCCCCTCTGTCCTTTGTTGCTTTGCCTGGGCTTACATAAAGTTGCGTGCAATATCATCCAAGGATAGCTGGAGCAGGATCCATAGTGAGCAAAAGCCAGCATACAGCAGACACCAGGGGCCCCTTTAGGACTTAAACCCTATTTACCAGTCATCACATAAAGCCTTTTTCCAGTAATCCTTGCACCATTAACTATTGGTTGTCTTAGAACATTTGCTATTGTAGATTCTGGGCTAGGTCCAAATCAACCCTGTAGCTGCCTAAACAGTAGTCAGTCAGAATTTAGATGTCTAATTCTCAAAGAGCAGTCCAAATCAACTGTATTTCAGAAGCCACAAAAATGCCTGTGTGTTTCCAGACTCCATTCTGGCATGAAAAGATCCCAAGGCCTCTCAGCTGGTCAATCCATATTGACTATCTAGGTAGCAACATGCCACCTTAGCACTAAGGGCACCTATACACAAGGAGTAAGGCTGCTCCGATGCACTGTGCACGTCAGAAAAGACTCAATTAATCAAGTCTTCTGGAGCATGGTAATTCCCACACTTCAGCAGACTCCAGCTTCTCATTTATCAATGTCCCCGTGCTGAAAAATGGTGGTGGGGGTGCTTTCACTAAAGCTTATTCAAACAAGCTTTAGTGAAAGCACCCCCACCACTATTTTTCAGCGTGGGGATGCTGATATGTGAGACGCTCCAGGTGCTTTAAGTAGAGCAAGAGCCACTCCAATTAAAGCCCCCCTTCCCAAGCCCCAGAGAACATGTAAAAATGCCCCAAGCTTCCCAAACTGTGCCCTTGAGAAGCTTCCAGCTCTCCTAGGTACCTTTATCCTTCAGCCTGATCTCTCATGGCACCCTGCCTGCTATCTCTTTGAGTTGGTTGAAAGCCACCTCTTTGAAATCTATTGTCTTAGTTCTGCTGAGCTCATGCTTTCCCTGTCTTAGGACCATAAATTTTGTCATATTGTGGTGGCTCCCCACAAGTTTCCCCATCACCTTCACATCCTCCACCAGTTTTCCCCTATTGGTTAGGATAAGACCCAAGATGGATAATTCATTAGTTGTGTTCTCAATTTTCAGAAACAGAAAGTTGTCCTTCATGCAAGTTAAGAACTTGCTCAATATTTTATATTTGGCTGTATTATTCTTCCAGCAGATGTCCTGAACTCCCCTCCCCCTGGGATTGTGGTCCCTTAGGGCCTCACCGACAAGCCTCCTGAGCTTGTCAAAGTTGGCTTTCTTGAAGTCAAGGACTTCCATGTTGCTGACTGACTTGCCAGTTTTACGGCGGACAGCTCATGGTTGCTGTCACCCAGCTTCCCATCGATCATTAGGTCACCGATTAGGTCGTCCCCCGTAGCCAGTACCAGGTCGAGCAGCACTTTACCTCTCGTTGGCCCGTAGGTTTCTTGAGTCAGGTAGAGGTCATCCACACACAATAGGAAGCTTTGCACCACTCGGCTTTTACTGAGTGATCCTCCCACAAGATGTCCGGGTAATTGAAGTCACCCATGAGAACTGTGGTCCTGGAGCATGTGGCCTCAGCCAGTTCCCGGGCGAACTCCTTGTCAAGCTCTTGACTTTGGGTGGGAGGTCTGTAGTAGACTCCCACCGTTGTGTCCCCTGTGCCATGTTCCCCATGGATTTTAACCCAAAGTGTCTCCAGTTATCCACCCTGGTCACCAACATCAGCTTGCAGGGACGCGTAGCTTTCCTTAACATAGAGAGCTATACCCCCGCCCCTTTTATCTACTCAATCCCTCCTGTACAAGGTATAACCATCTATACCCAAGGTCCAGTCATGGGTGGAGTCCCACCAGGTCTCCGTTATCCCTATGACATCGTAATTATTTGCGTTAAGCAGGGCGATGAGTTCCTCCTGCTTATTCCCCAAACTCCTGGCGTTTGTGTAAAGGCAGGTAAGTGTCCCCTTGGGGGCTCTTGCCTTACCCACAGATTGTACCAGGGCTGGGGCAAGGGTGGGCTTCCTTAAGTGCCTTGATCTGCTGACTTTGCAAGGGTTGCTCAGCAGGCCAGCAGTGGCAGTAGTCCCCCTGTACCCCAGCAGGCTTAGTTTAAAGCCTGGTAGAGCAGGTCAGCCAGAACATATTTCTCTATCTGGTACCATTGTGGTTTTTATACTAGTATACATACATACTACAATCCAATGCCTTTTGGTATTTCATGACAAAATATAAGACACATGTTAAAGTAAGTTCACACCACAACTAAAAGATGTATTTTCATCCTAAAATCATACCCAGTACGTCAATTAGGGCCTGATCCAAAGCCAGCTGACTTCCATGATTGATGGATCTGGCCCTTATTGTACAAAGAAAACTAAATGCACTTACAGTTTCAATGAAAACAGAAACCAGACACATATATATGGGCTAGGGACAGCCCTTCAAAAATTATGAGCCTGAATTGATTCAATCTTTGCAGGTTAGTCTAACCTGGCTAGGTTGAATCAGTTTGTAACCTCACAGATATCCCAGACATGCAAGCACATGCCTGCAGTGGCTCAGGCTAGAAGCTGAGGGATGCTAGAGCATCCCTTCCTTCCCCAGTGTTGACCTGAGGGAGGGCATGGCCAGGCCCTGGCAGAACGCTCTGATTAGGGAAGGGTTCCTCCTCTCCTGACCAGCCCAGCAGGCAGTTGATAACAATGTTTATCACCCCTAACTCAGTGTTTATCAGCCCATTAAGAAAACAACAGAGATACATTCCCAGCTACCTGTTGATTCTGCCTTTGTCCTGTCTGCCACAGCACAGACCATAGCCAGCACATGGTCTGCTAGCTGTTGCTGAGAGGTGTCTGTAAGGCGCGGGGGGGGGGGATCCCTGATTAGCCGGGAGTGGGGAAGGGAGCAGGGGGAAGCCAGGCAGACACCTGCAGCCTCTGACGGAGCTGCAGCCAGGGAACAGAGGAGAGGGACCAGTTCTGCTGTACAGTAGAGTGCGCCACCCAGCTCAGAGAGCATGCTTAGATGCTGGGGGAGTCTGGTTTAATTTAAACCAGCAAGGGGTCTGGGACAGACATTGCATAAACCGGTTTGACCCAAATCAGTTAAGTCTGACAATACATTCAACCAGGTTTATCTCAAACCAACTTCGGCCATTTTCAAACTGGTTTATGTGCACTGAACATCTATTCTGTTACACATTTAAACCAATTTCTGATCACTTAAACTGGTTTATGTGTAATGTCTGTCCCTAGCCATGGTTGTCTCCTGCTGTTCTGGCCTTGTGTTTTGGAGAGGGAGAGGTTATGATGATAATAAAATGAAATTCTATTGGTAATATGTGAAATTCAGCTATATTTAACATTCCTTTTTGTTTGGGTACTGGTGTTCATTTTAGGGATTCTTTCCTCCTCAATGACCTTTACTAGGGTGCCAGAAATGTATCTTTGAGGTTCTTTGGCTACTTTTGTCTGAATTTCATGCCCATTGCATTATAGTGTCACTATGAAATGACTTGCTTTCTACAAAGTTTTATTCTTAGCTGATATTTCTCACTAATTTAAATGTTTCAGCCTTTAAACAAAGATTTCATCTTCTAACTTATCAAAATGTGCTAAATGGAATGTTAGCAAAAACATTATATGAACATTAGAATCAGCCATCATGTCTGCTTTTCCTGCCTGTATTAGTTAACTAGATTTTTAGAACTATTATGCAATTTAATTTCTTTCCACAAAATTAAGAAATTTTTGGAGTGGAGATAATTCACCGTCCAAAATCTAGTATGGCTTTTCACTTTTAAAACTGAAAATATTGTATCATTGCAATCATAATTAGCTCCTGAGGCCCTAAAAAACAAATGACATTTTTAAAATTGTTCTCTCTTAAAGGCAAGTCTGAGTCCAGTGAACAAGGAGAAGAAAACACAGGTACTTTTTGAAGGACATAGTTGCAATCTCAGATAAAAATATAAAACAATTTGAAGCAACCTCTGTGCCAGGTAATATCCATTCATTATAAATTGGAATGGCAAATCAAATTTCAAAATGTATTTCTCCAGTTTTACCTCTTAGTATAATGACCCCAATTTGCTTTTCACTTCAGCTTTTTCCCATTAAACATTTTGCAAATGGCCTACTACCTATACATGACCAATTGATTTTATATTAACCCACAGCACACTGCACCCAAACAGCATTAAGGGTAATGATTTCAGTTTGCTTCAAACTAAGCTCCAAAAATTGTACCTGGAAGTTTTACATTCACAAATCAGTTAAAACAGTATCTTCACCTCCTGCTTCTCCTGGCACATGCATGCAATGTCATAGGCCAAATTTTACAATATTAAGAAACACAAAGTGTGTCTAGATAAATCAGAAATGGCTTTCTGAATATTCTGTGTCCCTAGTGTCTGCACATCACTACAGGGGGGTGCATTAGAAATGCCAACATAACCTTTTTTATCCTGTAGATAGGATCCTGTAGGCACTATCATTCCCAATAATTAAAAAAAGTAACCATGTTCAAACTAGGCTTTTTGAAGCACTTCTGCCACAGGTCAAATGTATTGTCATGCAGTCCGTGCATACACCGAACTTTCAGTAATCCCAACATCTCAAAACACAACCTTTTCGCATGTCCACTGTGAGCTATATTTTGATGAGAAAAATGTAAGTTTCCTTAGGGCATGCTGCGCAACTAAAATGTGTGCTTTGACTTTTGAACTTTTTTAACAGAGCCTAAAAGTGTCTCAGTAAGAAGATGCCAAAAGATATTAATTGTTTAAAAGAATTAAGGTAAATATTGACTTTTCCATTCTACAAATAAACAGCTACCCTTTTAAAATCAACTGTTAGTGCTGACAGACAATGCAAGTTTGTTCTTCCTTGCGATTTCCACAAAATGTACCATGGTTTATTTAAACCAAGTCTTACCTAATGCAACAAGGGTATAATTTCAGCTTTGTTGTCCTGTGTTTATTGACTTAGTGAGCTTCTGCTAGACTCATTCTATTTTTGAACGCTTGATTTATGCCTTTCAGTTGGGTTTTATTTAGTTAAAATGAATTGTGTGTGTTCAGCTGAAAGAGAGCAAACATTTTTCTATGACTATGGCAATTTATTTGCATAGACCTCAATTACAAAATTAACAGGGCAGATTTTGTTGTTGTTGAGCTGCTTAGATTACAATAAAACCTCTAATAAAGAGAGGCACCAGAAATCAGAACTAAATATAAATAACTAAATACTATCAAAAATAGGGGTGCTTTCTAAATTTAAGTTTGCAAACCAAACTGCATAAATTTGCTTTCAGAACTCATTAAGCAAATCATGAGAAAATAATTTAGAAATTATAGTTTACAAGTTAGTCTCTGGCTCAACACAACTTCATTGTACAGATAAAGAAAGGTTAAGTAAATGCTAGTCTTAGTATTGTTAATTTTGAAATTACCACAGTAACTGTGTGTGTGTGCACGCACACGTACATACAAAAAAATAGAACTCTTGGTTCCAAAATGATACCTTTTATTAAACCAATTGAGAAATCACAAAAAAATTTGTCCTTTAAGCATGTATTCACTTTAAGCAGCCCATCATTTTGTTGAAAACTTATAGCATGTAATTCCTAGAGACAAGACCATGGGAAGAAAAGATGCTATAAGTGCTTATATAGTATTTATTGGATGGACAGAGTAAGATGGAGCCTAGTATTGCTGCTGTCCATCCTGTAATGTCTCTCTCTTTTGCACTATGATTTTATTTGCATCTGAATACATTATCGAATTTTAAACAAATAACAAAGTTTTAAAGCAACAAGTAACAATTCTCCCTACTTGTTGATATCTAAATCCCAGTCAGGTAATAGTCATAGCATAATAGCTAGTATGGGAAATAATATCCTGTTCTTCTCATCAATACCTATCTGTTAATGGATCCTTATCTGTATGATTGATAGAGAATGGGAGACAGGAAAGAATTTGGCTGCATTTTAACTAGTTGATCTATATAAAATATTTTAAATTGCCATGGCCAAAATAGCAATTTAAAAAAAATGTATTTCCAAAATTCATTAGTTTGCATAACTTTGGTAATACAAACTTTTGGTTCCATTTGGTGCTACTGAAACGAAAAACATTGTAATCAGAGGATTCACATTAATTCCAAGAAATTACAAAAATGGGAAAATAAGCAACTACAAAAAATCAGCAGTATGTAGGAAAGGTGGTTAAATTCTTAGTAGTACACAGCTTTTCCCTCTAATATGCTATTGTATAATTTTCTGTAGGAATTCATGACAAGAAAGCAGCAAAAGCTACAGAACATGAAGACATACTATTACACATTTATAATAGCTTGTGTAGCAGGCTATTATTGCACTGTGTTGGCCATAGTGTTGATGCACATATTTACCTTGTTATTTGTGAAGAACAAACCGAGTTAGAAGGTTTTCCCATTGTATAGTATATGATTGCTAACAGTTAAGAGAGTGCAGCTGAATTCTGGAACACGAAGTGTTAATTTTTAATAGTAAAAGGCAACACTACACTGTAAATAAGGTTTCTGGTGTAAGAGTTATAAGTTGTCATCCTAATTCATAAAATTTGAGTATCCTTTCCTGAAAACATCATTGCTGTTGTTGTTACAAAGAACCAGCAATAAGGTGCGCTTATAAACCTTAAAAAAGAGAAGAACCTAGAAAAGATGAAGTCAGGATAATCTCAGAAATAGTTTGAAAAGAATTGGAAAAAGACATTAAAGAAGTGAAAAATCAGTTTATTCACAATAACCTGGATCAACTCCCAGTGCATTTATCACCAGATGAATCTAAGGAAAATGGTAGAGACTTGGAACCTTCAGAAGAACCAACTCATGATTTTTCCTCCATTAACTCACCATTAATAAGGACTGATGAAAGAAATAGAAATCCGTCATCTTCAGCAAAGCCTTTAAAGTATGGACAACCCCCCTGGCAACTGCTCATCTTCAGGAAGAACTTGCAAGAACCACAGAACTAGGCCTAGAACTTCAAAATTAACCATTTACATTGTTTTGATTTGTGACAATCTTGTGTTGCCCCTGAAGAATGTGGTTATAAAAGACATTGGGATAAAGATGAAAAATTACTGAAGCATAACAAACAGAAATCCATGTCTAAAACATATAATACAGCTCATGTAGATTGTTCAGCTCAGGATGGCTATGACAGCCACAAGTCCTGGTGATTCTTTATTAGTTGTATTCAGTGTTTTAGATGCATCCACAAAAATAAACGTCATGGATATTCCAACACAACAGTTTAGAGTTTACATGTTACCAGAAGAGGAAAGATTCTTATAGCTCAGGTTGATATTCTAATTAGAGGAGAAGTAGAATTTGTTCAGTGGAGAAAAACTTAAGCTCTTACTTGGTCAGTAATATCCAGCAACATTTAGTACTAGTCATTTCACAGTGTGATCATGATAGAGCTTGTTACCAGATTTGCCCGCTACTTTGGGGTGTGCTCATTTATTAGGGCTAGGGTCTTGGTAATTCTATCAATGTGCTGCTTGTGTTACTTGTGTTTCTGTATGGAGCTGTATCTCTCCCTTCTGCAAGCCCTCA
>NW_017728906.1:94050433-94058819 GCF_001723895.1 Crocodylus porosus | reverse complement strand
CCATCATGCAGTGCTCCCCTGCTTTGCTGATCCCAGAATTCACTGCAGTCTCTGCTTCAGGTTTTCTGTTCTCCATCTCTCATGTAAATGAATGGTCATCTGTTCCCATCTCAGATGCAAATGAGACCTAGGGCACTTGTTGCACTTTCGTCACCCTTATCTGGAGGGTTTTAGGTGTGTCTCTCACTGCATCTTAATCAGCTTCTGTTTAGGTGGGGGGGGGCGATTCTTTGTGAGTCAGACAGTCTGTGTCCTGTGTCAGGGTTCCCCAAAAACATGGAGCTGACCGGTAACAAGCTGTAGAGGTCACGCATGTATCCTTTTGTAATCATGTTCCAAAATTAATATATTTTTGTATTAGGCTTCAGTGGGTGCATCTACACATGCGCTTTAGTGTGCAGTAGTCTATTTTACTGTGCATTAAAGCATCACATAAAAAATCATGCAATTACACTAATGTGCAGTAAAATAGGCTACTGTGCATTAAGTGTCACTTTAAAAATGTATATTCTGATACTACACATTAGGGCAGTCTAATGTACATGTATTTAATACCTCACAATGGAGGTAGTAAATTTAATGCACATTAGGAAAAGTGCATCAGTGCACATATGGACACACCCAGTACTTCATAATATTGAGACTAGTTTCTGGATTGGTGATTATGCCTTAGTGCAGAGGTTCCTAAACTTTTTCTTATTGCATACCACTTTCCACATTTACCAGCTGTCTGTATACCCCTACCTGCCTGCGCTTTATATTTAACCCCTTAAATGACAATTATTATTGTAATGAAAATTAAATCCTCCATTATACAATATTTCCCATGTAACCCCCAGAGAAGTCTTGTGTACCCTCAGGGGTATGTATACCACAGCTTGAGAACCTTTGCCCTCCAGCAAGCATGGAGGGCACACACTCACCGGTCAGAAATGAGCTACATCAGATTGCTTGCTCCCTCTTCCCTCTCCACAAAATACTGGACTAAAAGACAAGGAGTTCTGCAAGGGCCAGCACTCTGCCTCCACCAACATCATGGGAAGATCTAGGGCCTAAGAGGGCAATTGTCAGGATGTCAGAATTTTGGGGCAGATACACTTCTGTCACAGGCAGTACCTCCTTCACAGCCAGTGTACAAAATTTATTACTTCTTTATATGATTATAAAAAGGCAAAACTCAGCTATAAACACACCCTTGGCTGATGTTGTAATATTAGTAGCATAAAAAAGATGCAGAGAAGAGACTCATATTGAACATATGCATTCAGAATTTCTGTGAAAGGTTTATTTCACAATTTTTTTCTCCCTAGGGGAATTAATTTGTCCGTGACCATCCTTAGCAGGGAGGAAGCATACAGAGCGTTCCATTCACTGACACCTGCCATCTAAAAAAACTATTAAATCCTGGGGCCTTTTCTGCCCTTCTCTGAAGCATTGTATATTGGCTACACATAAACATGGAAGCACAGGTGGTGTTTTCCTTGATCCTCCCGGTTTCAGACTATGGGGTGAGGAGGGAGAGGAGGATTGAGGTAGTCAACCAAAGACTGCAGTCCTGGTGTCATCGGGAAGGCTTCAGCTTCCATGATCACAGTCTGCTCTTTGGTGAGAGAGGCTGTGGTCTGTTGGGAAAAGACAGCCTCCACCTCACTGTGCTGGGGAGGAGGCTCTTCTCAGCCAGACTGGCTGACCTGCTTGACCAGGCTTTAAACTAAGCCTGCCGGGGGATGGGGGGACTACTGCCACCACAAGCCCACTGGGCAACTTTTGCAAATCCAGCAGGCTAAGGCACTTATGGGAACCCACCCCTACCCCATCCCCAGAACAATTTGTAGGGAAGGCAAGGGCCCCCAATCAGACACTTACCTGCCTGTACACCAATGCTAGGAGCTTGGGGAATAAACAGGAGGAACTGGTCCTCCTGCTAAACAAGAATATCTATGATATCATAGGGATAATGGAGACTCCACCTGTGGCTGGGCCACAGGTATAGATGGCTATACCTTGTACAGGAGAGATCATGTAGACAGAAGGGGTGGGGGTGTAGCTCTCTATGTCAAGCAAAGTTACACATCCCTGCAAGCCAACATTGGCATAAAGGGTGGATGACTGGAGACTCTCTGGGTTAAAATCCATGATGAACATGGCACTGAGGACACAATGGTGGGAGTCTACTACAGACCTCCTAGCCAGGATCAAGAGCTCGACCAGGAATTCACCAGGGAACTGGCTGAGGCTTCATGCTCCTGGTGTATGGTTGTCATGGGAGACTTCAACTACCCAGACATCTCATGGGAAGAGCACTCGGCCAAATCCAAATGGTCACAAAGCTTCCTCGTGTGTGGATGAGCTCTATCTGATTCAAGAATTCTATGGACCGATGAGATGTAAAGTGCTGCTTGACCTGGTACTGGCAATGGGGGATGACTTAATCAGCAACCTAATGATTGAATGGAAGCTGGGAGACAGCAACCATGAGCTGATCACCTTCACCATCTGCTGTAAAGCTGGCAAGCCAGTCAGCAAAGCAGAAGTCCTCGACTTCAGGAAAGCTGACTTTGACAAGCTCAAGAGGCTTATTGGCAAGGTCCTAAGGGACCACAGTCTGAAGGGGAAGGCAGTTCAGGAAGAGTGGTTGCTCCTCAAAGGAGTGATCCTGGAAGCACAAGCAATGTCTATCCCGTCTCAAAGGAAAGGCAGCAAAAGGACACACCAGCCCCCTTGGCTCTGCAGGGAACTAGTGGACCTCCTGTGTCTAAAAAGAAAGACCTATAAGACTGGATCCACCTCTAAGGAGGAGTACTCTGCACTGGTCCGGACCTGTAGGGAGTGAACTGGGAAAGCCAAGGCTGCGACTGAACTCGAACTAGCTACATGTATCAAGGACAATAAAAAATCCCTTTTTAGGTATGTGGGGAGCTGGAGGAAAAGCAAGGATAACATAGGACCCCTACTAAACCATATGGGACACCCAGGAAAAAGCCAACCTGCTTAATGGGTATTTTGTGTCAGTTTTTCACCAGCCCCAAGGGACAGCTGTGCTCAATAAGGCACAGGATGGCCAGAGCAAGGGAAAACTGTTACTCTTCTTCAATGTAGACCATGTGAAGGAACACCTTGAGAGGCTGGACACCTTCAAGTCAGCTGGCCAAGACAGTTTACACCCCAGGATAGTTAAGGAGCTGGCAAGCGTCATAGCTCAGCCACTGGCATGGATCTTCAAGAACTTGTGGCACTCAGGCAAAGTGCCCGAGGATTGGAAGAAGGCCAATGTGGTGCCTATCTTCAAGAAAGGGAGGAAAGTAGATCTGGGGAACTACAGGCCCATCATCCTGACCTCTATCCTGGGGAAGACCTTGGATAATATTATCAAAGAGACCATTCTTGACAAATTGGCTGATGGCAACATCCTGAGGGATAGCCTGCATGGGTTTGTTGTGGGTAGGTCTTGCCTGACTAATCTCATCTCCTTCTATAACCAGGTGACATATCACCTAGAGAAGGGAGAAGAGATTGACATCATGTATCTTGACTTTAACAAAGCCTTTGATCTGGTATCCCATGATCGTCTCTTAGCAAAATTGGCCAACTGCGGCCTTGGCTTCACCATGATCCGCTGGCTGGGGAACTGGTTCCATGGTTAGACCCAGAGTGTGGTGATTGTCAGAAATAAATCATCATGGTGCGCTGTGGCCAGTGGGGTCCCTCGAAGCTAAGTCCTTGGGCTAACACTATTCAACATCTTCATTAATGATGTGGACATTGGTATCAGAAGCAGACTGGCCAAGTTTACTGATGACATCAAACTTCGGGGTAAAGCATCCACACCTGAGGACAGGAAGGCAATCCAGGCTGACCTTGACAGGCTCAGCAAATGGGCAGGCGAGAACCTTATGGTGTTTAACACTGAAAAATGCAAGGTTCTCCACCTTGGGGAGAAAAACCCACAGCATGCTTATAGGCTCGGTACTGCTACGCTGGCTAGCACTATAAACAAAAAGGACTTGGGGGCCATGGTTGACCACAAGATGAACATGAGCCTTCAATGTGATGCTACAGCTAGTAAGGTGAGCAAAATGATGGCTTGCATCCAGCTGGAGTACGGCATCCAATTCCAGGGTCCACAATTCAAAAAGGATGTGGAGAAGCTTGAGAGAGTCCAGAGGAGAGCCAAGCACATGATCAGAGGGCAGGAAAACAGATCTTATGATGAGAGGATGAGAGCTATGGGACCCTTCAGCCTGGAAAAGCGCAGGCTGAGGTGGGACCTGGTGGCTGCCTATAAGCATATAAGGGGTGTACATCAGTATTTGGGGGAATGCCTGTTCACCAGAGCACCCCAAGGGATGACAAGGTTCAATGGTCACAAACTGCTCCATGACTGGATGTAAGGAAGAACATCTTTACTGTCTGAGCCCCCAAGACCTGAAATAAACCGATGCTAAACTGTTGCTAAAGGTGGTGCAAACACCTACTCTGCACTCCTTTAAGAGACATTTGGACATTTATCTTGCTGGGATCCTTTGAACCCAGCTGACTTTCTGTCCTGGGGCAAGGGGCTGGACTTCCGAGGTCCCTTCCAGCCCTAATGTCTATGAAATCTATGAAGCTTTGACTGAGGCATACTGTTGCTCCTGCCAGTACCTGGAAATCTCTCAGCTATTTGTCTGCAGGGTCTGACTCTTCTTCTCAAGGTCACATTGATCACCAGATTTGGAGGCAGGAGGGAATATTTCTTTGAGACTGGATTGTCATGGAGTGGAGGTGGTGATTGCCACCTTATGGAGCCTGGTTTTCTTCCTATGATCCTCTGAGCATATATTAATCAATTCCTTCTCTGTTATTGTAGTGGAAGGGTTTTGGTGGTGCCTTTGCCCTCAACTTTGTAGGGAGGAACATGATATAGTGGGGCATAGGCCCTTGTTTTCACAAGGTGCTTTGTGGTTCTGGTAACAGCAAAGGCTAGAGAGGGAGAATTTTATGACTCTCTGAATACATGGGTGTCTGGGAATACAGGGGACTGGATTTGATGGCCCACAAAGCCCATTTCTCTTCCTAACCAGAACAGGCTTTGTGTAATGGTCACAGAGTCCTGGTTCTCCACACCCACTACACAGCCTGTACTAGGAAGACTAGAATAAAGGTGGGATAGTCTGTGGGAAGAACCAGATTACAACCCATACTATAGCTCAGGGGTGTGCAAAATACGGCCTCCAGTCCGGATTTGGCCCACGAGGCCATTCTTTCCGGCTTGCAGAGCCCCTAAAAAATTTAGAAAATTAATATTTCTCTGCCCTTAGTTCCTGTCAAAAATTACAGGAACCAAGGGCAGTAGGACCCAATACAAGCCTGGTGGGCTCCCCCAGCTGGCCTAGGACCACATGTCTTCCCCCCCAGCTGGAAGCCCCAGCAGGGGTTTCTGGCCTAGGACCACATGGCTATCCCGCGCTGGAACCTCAGGTAAGAGAGAAAGGGTGGGGAGCAGGGGAGAAGCCTGGGAAAAAGTGGCCCAGGGAAAAGCTGAGGAAGGGGAGGGGAAGCGGCCCCTTGCCCAGCACCCCTCACTGCAGCTGCTTGCAGCCCATGTGGAGCTGCCTGTGCCTGCTTCGGACAGCCCCACCTTGCTGAATAATTTAAAAGTTTGTTATGCTTTAAAAATACTTAATCTTTAAATGAAACCAAGCAGAATCGATTTCACCCCAAAACTGCTTTTTTTTTATTATTGTAGCTGAAAGTAAGGATATTACTACACCTTCTAACAAAGCTGAGCATCACTCACCACACACAAATGTCCTTTTAAGCTTTTCCAAAAACAATGCTAAGAACTGTGGTCTGCAGTTTTTAGGGGGGTTAGGGCCTGCAAAGCCTTGCACACATTAGCTTGAACCACATGTAAGTCTGCTCACATTCTTAAACAAGTGTAAATCATTGCAAGACGAGGCCTTTCTGGTTTAGGTCCCAGCCAGGGCAGCTTGCAAAGTTCTTTAAATGTGTGTCAGTGGGAGTTAATAGGGCTTATTTGCATGCTTATGTGCTATCCTGTATACTGTGGGAGGGAACTTAGGGGGAACAGGTCTGACAATAAAACAGAAAGATGGAAAGAAAAACAGAAAAATACTGAGTTTATATGTATAGTATCTCCTATTCTTTAACAAAAGAGCAGCAGAGGATTTTAGAGTAATTAACAAAGGAATGGGTAGGAAGGGAATGGGACAAACCTTCCTACCATTTTAATTTTCACCCCAATAATTCTTAACCCAAGTTAGAACAAAGTGTCAATCTAATATTGGTTTTCTGGGGATCCAGTGAACTTTGTTCTAGAAAAGCTCCACTTCTGACCTAAAAGATTCAAAATCTACCCAAAACAGAAGAGGGTTGGATTGGAAAGACAGAGCGAGTGCAATATTAATCATATTGGCCATAAAACTGGAACTTAGCATAATACACACTGACATTGTTGCATCCCAAGCAGTCAATATTTGAATTCTGGAGATAAAGCAGGGAAGTTAATGGCAAAGCTGATAAAAAAGTATTCAGGTGTGTACTCAGTGCTCTGCTCCTATAAAGAGGTACAGGTGCTGGTTGCCAGGGCAACCGCAGTTGGTCAGCTGACCGGAAGGTGGCAGGGCCTGACCGATATATATATATAGTCCAGGCTGAGGCCAGGTAGGCAGTTCCCTGCCAGCAGCCATAGGGGTGGGAACTCTGCTGCAGCAACGAGAAGGAAGAGGCCAGGATACTCAAGCAGTTGCTATGGGTGAGAGAGGGAGAAGCCCTGTCACAGACTTGAATTGTGTTATAGCCAGATGGTTTGAATTTATGTTGCAGCCAAGAGGCTAGAGTTTCTGTTTACTGGTTAAAACCAGAGGACCGGGTGAGGCTATGAGGGGTTGGAGGAGGTCTCACAGGGGCTCCACGGTAGCGTAGGGACCCTGGTGCTAGAGAGGGCACAACATTCAGGGGTGCACTGACCCCAGCCCTGAGAAGGGGAGCAGAGGTTTGGAAGGGGGCCAGGTAAGGCCAAGGCCGCCTGAGCCCTAATGTGAGACGCCCCAGAGTGGGCAGCTGCAAGACAAGCCAGAGAGCGCCAGTGGGGGCGCGGAAAAGGAGATCGACCAAACATCATCTGGCACATCTGCAAGGCTTGGGGCATGGTACAGGGGTGGTTGGAGCCATGCATAGCCCATAAGGCTGGGGTGCACTGAGTCAAACAATACAGAATAGGGGCCAGGATACACCAGAGCACTGTGTCCAAGGGGACAAAAGGCAGCCTCCCTTATAAAATACATAACATCAAAGATGTGGCGGGTGAGAACGAGGGTGCTTTATCTCGAACTTGGCACGCTAGGGGGCATTAGGAGAGATCACGGCCGCTCTTAAGACCCCATGACTTGACAAGGTGAAACCTCAGGAATTATATAATCTTTTTCATTCATGTTCTGCAATTAAAAAGAAAAAAAAAGGAGAGGAATCAGTTGTTTAACATAATTTAAATACCATCTCAAAATGTAGACAGCCCAGCAACACAGCAGACAGGGAAATCCAGGAAGCCTCAGAAAACACATAATTTGGGGTGCAGCTATGGACACCAAAATAGCCCCACAACCTTTTTATGGGCTGCTTAGAAGAATTCCTCAACAACTGAGGTCGCTGCGGGATCCCTGGCACGGCTTTATGAGCACTCGTGGTGCTCTGGTGTGGTGCCAGAGGACTGGAAGGGGGCCAATGTGGTTCCTATCTTCAAAAAGGGGAGGAAGGAGGGCACAGGAAACTATAGGCCAGTTAGTCTTACCTCAATCCTGGGCAAGCTTTTTGAGAAAATTATTCTGGCGCATATCCCCGAGGGGCCAGCAAGGGAGATTATGCTTAAGGGCAATCAACATGGGTTCATTAGAGGTAGGTCCTGTCAGACCAACCTGGTGGCCTTCTATGACCAGGTCACCAAATCCTTAGATGCAGAAGTAGCAGTGGACATAGTCTTCCTGGACTTTCGGAAGGCCTTTGACACTGTCTCTCACCTCGTTCTCATTAAGAAACTGGGGGGCTGTGGTGTTGACACCCCCACAGTGAAATGGGTCACCAACTAGTTGGAGGGCCACACCCAGAGAATGGTGGTCGATGGGTCATTTTCGACTTGGAGGGATGTGGGCAGTGGGGTTCCACAGCGCTGATAACTGATGTTCAGTATCTTCATCAGTGACTTCGACGAGGGGGTAAAAAGCACCCTGTTCAAATTTGCTGATGACACTAACGTGGGGGGGTGGGCACACTAGGTGGGAGGAATAGGCTGCAATTGGATCTAGATAGGTTACAGGGGTGGGCGGATGAGAATAGGATGGGATTCAACACTGACAAGTGCAAGGTGATGCACCTGGGGAGGAAGAAC
>NW_017728906.1:94018486-94049543 GCF_001723895.1 Crocodylus porosus | reverse complement strand
ATAGATGACCTCTTCATCATTTGGACTGAAAACCTGCAATCTCTGATTGATTTTCATCACCAAGTCAATAATCACCACCCCTCCATCAGACTATCCCTTGTATACTCCAGCAACATTTCCTTTTTAGAGATTATGATCAATATCCAGAATAGTTAAATACAAACCATAATATACAAGAAAACAATGGACTAAAATATATATCTATACCAACAATCACCCCAAACATACCCAGACAGCTGTAATATACAGCCAAGCCCCCTGATACCACCAAATTTGCACCGAGGAGAACATCATCAACTCACAAATCTCAAAAGGGCTTTCACTCAATAAGGACACTCCTCCAGAGAGAGAGATCACACTTTTGAAAGAGCCATCAGATACCACATGAAGAATTGCTGCAGTACAAAAAGAAAACCCCCACAAATTGCACACCATTAGTTATGACATAGCATCCTTCCCTGAAACCTATATGGAAAATTCTCAAACAATTGCAACCCATACCAGAAGATCCAATTCTTAAAGAGATCTTCCCAGAACCACCCATCCTAGTCGTTAAAGAAGCACCGAACCTCACCAATCTCATCACCTGAAGCAAACTTACTGGGCGTGTCCACACATGCAAGCACATGCGCTTGCAGCAGCTCAAATAGAAGTGGTGCAAATTTGAGCTTGGTCTTTTTGCCTCAGCGCACGTGCTTGGACATTCACATTGTTGTGGAGCAAATTGTGCCACTTGGGGCAAAATAACCCTGCCTAGCTCCTCCCGGATCTGCTGCCGGGGGAGCTACAGTGCAGGGCCAGCACCTGTCCTGGCCTCATCAGTACAAAAAGCTGCTTCTGGGGCCCAGCCAATTGGTACCTAGGGACACTACCCCTTGTGCCAGCTGGACTGCTGAAGCAGCCCTGAGAGTTCCCTGCACCCTTTACCAACTACAGCAGTCTAGCAGGGAGGCTGCTGCCTGGCTGTGACCTGCTGCACACCTGCCAGGGCTGTGGCTGCAGTTGGCCTCTGTGCAGCACTACTGCCATGTGTGCTGCTGCCAGACCATCTGGGCAGCTATCACCCAGAAGAAGTTCCAGATGTGGTGGCCTGCTTTAAACTGTCAAACCATATCCTCCTGGCCCCATTTGTCCAGGAGGTCAGCCACAGCCAGCTGGGTCCAAGGTGCCAGCTCTGAGCAGGCAGGGTCCTGCCACTGGCCTCCCTAGCACGAATTCTGGTGTTCCCTAACTGAAAGATCCCTGATAAAAAAATCCCAAAGTCACTCTGTAAAATACCCCAAAATCCATGTTCCTTCACAATTAAAACAAAAGACCACTATAAAGAGAGAGAAACTTGCCGCAGTGAGAACCTTTTCCTGTTCCTGCACAAGCCTCTTGCAACATCTCAAAGGGGTTTGAGACACTGCAAGAGGCACGTGTAGGCTTGTCTGGATGCACCCCCTATGGCCCAAAACACACCGAATGGATCCAGACCATGCTGGGACAAGAAATGTAAAACTGCCAACGTATCTCTACCACTCCCACAACAACTACACCCCACAAAAGAACCATCACCATTCTTGGATCTTACATCTGCACCTCCAGAAATGTAATACATCTCATCCAGTGCACTAAATGCATGGGTAGGAGGAACCAAACAACAACTGTGTACCAGAATAAACACACGCTGAAAATCTATCACAGTCAAAACTACCTAATTACCTGTTGGTGCACATTTCTCACAAAACAACCACTCTCTCTCCAATCTCTCAGTTCTAATCCTCAAAGGGAATTTACAAAGCACCTTTTGCAGACAAGCCTATGAGCTTCACTTCACCAATCTACCAGATACAAAAGATCATGGACTAAATATAGACATTGGATTTATAGCACATTATATAACTTGCCTGCCACCCTTTTACCCCAGCCTTTCTACATTACCTCTACATTTTACAAGCAACGTTCTGCTAGGGCTGTGCGAAGCTTCACCAGCTGTTTTATTTTGAGACTGTTTCGACTCGTTTCAAGAGAAGGGCTTCAAAACAGCCTCAAAATGAAATGAGGCCAGTTGAAATGTTTCAAAAGTTTTAAAATGTTTCAAATTTCAAAGCAGCCATGCAGGTGTTAGGAGACAAGGGCAAGCTAAGGCTGCACTCCCAGCAGTTTCATATGGCTCAGCCCAGTGGAGGAGGCACTTCCCCCAGCTGTGTTGAGTTCCCCAGTGCTGTGAGCGGCTGGAACTCAGCCCAGCTGGAGGAGTGCCTCCCCCCAGCCAGACTGAGATCCCCAGTGCTGGATCCCAGGTGGCAGGAGCAGCAACCTGTGATCCGGCAGGCAGATTGGGGGCCCGCCCACACAACCAGGAGGGCTGCAGGGGTTCTATCAGACTCCTTCCAGGCATGTGGGGCCCCCATCTGCAGGCTGAATCACAGGAAGCTGCTCCTGTTCCCTGGCTCCTGCTTGTCAGTAGCCTGCAATTTCCTAGAAACCCCTACACTGATAGCCTTGAAACTTGGCAGGCTTCATGGCCTCAAAAGGGGCTACCATCCTTGCACGTTTCATTGGAATCAGGCAAGAAATGACAAAGTTATAGGCTGTTTTGTGCTTCCCCATTACAGCATATCTGAGGATTTAATCCTGAACTATTGATGCTGCTAATCTGTTCAGTGCACACAAATTAAAACTGCACTCTCTGCTCAGAATAAAGAACAGCACTGTATGGAGAACTTAGACTACAAACACTACATGATAAATGAATACCATTTCTATAGGCTCTCATCCACTGGATTTCAAAGTACTTAACATAGGCAGGTAAAAAGGACTGTTCTAGATCACAGAAAGGTAGTTGGCCATGTCAGCAGGGTTGATTTGCACCTTACAGACTATCTAAATCAAATTGCAGTCCCTTCATAGCATCTAACAAAGTAAGTTACAAAAGCTTATACATATCTGATTTAGTTACTTTATAAGGTGCAAATCTACCCTTCTTTTTGCCTGTTCTATATCACACAGTGAAACCATGATGCAGCCAAGAACATTTGGAGGAAGAAAGAATAATTCTATGGCTAATGCACAGAACTGGCACTCAAGAAAGAGTTCTGTTCCCAACTCTGCGTGGCCTTGGGCAAATCACTTGAGCACAGACTTACTAATCTAGGGGACTACTCAAACCATTAACATTAAACATCTACTGATGTGCTTCCTGAATCTGTCTCAATGTCCCGCCTGCAAGAGCTGAAATAAAACATGAAGAAAAACATCTTGCATTCCAAGGCTTGTCTAACTATCCCAACTACATAGTTCGTCCAATAAAAGCTATCACCCTAAGAAATCCTTTCCTCTCACATAATCCCTGGACCACCCTGGCTACAACATCATTCTAACACTACCAAACATGGAATAACTAGGGCTGTGTGGATGAAATGAGAGGCGTGTGTGCATGACACTTTAAAGCGAGCTAAATGATTTTGTACCGCTTTAATGATGTTGGTGTTTGCATGCCTCAGCGGTGTATTGCACACTAATTCCAGCTGCTGTAGGAAATTTGGCGGTGTAACGTGCCTTAAATACCTTGACGCGCAGCAAACTAAAACTCCTTCAAGGGAGTGTGCTCGGCTCTGCCCCCCCCCCCCCCGCCTCCCCAATACAGAAGAGTCTATGACTCAGCCTGGACTTTGCTGATCTAGCTAAGCATGAAGAAAACCCTTCCCCTTGACTGCCTTGTGATTAGTAAAGCCCAATCCCTTTCACCTAGACCTAGAGCCACACCTTCATCCCCAAGACCCAGATCCATTCCAGGGATCCATAGCAGGCCATTGGGATAAAACCGACACACCCACAACAAACAAGAGGGGACACACGCTGAGTCTCTTCTCTCTCCACCTCGCAGCAGGGAGGGAGGAAACAGGGATTATAAGCATGAGTTCCCCAAGAGGGACTAGTCCCCTAGGGCAGCCAGCCAGTCAGTCAATAGGGTCTGCCCTATACACTTGGCTGTGCTCAGCACTCTCCGGCAGCTAGGGGAGCTTCAGAACATGCTTGGATGTATGGACAGGTACCCTTAGCTGCAAGTTGTTGGCAAAATGGGCCATCTCTGAGGCACCCACCTGGTCCATCTAACCTTTGCACAGTGCCCTCCTGCCAGGTTTTCCTACATGGGGGAACAAAACCATGAGACTTCTCATGGTTCATTCAGATGTTTGTAGGGACCTGCAGAAGGAACACCAAGAAAGCATGGAACAAGTCATGGGGACCTGAGAAGGCGGCTTCATAGAGAAGAGAATATCTGTTTTAATGAAGCCAAAGTATCTTGGAACTTTTACATAAATACAGCAAGTCCTGCTGCACCCTTGTTTAGAGAAGGCAGGTTTGGTAGAATGAAGAGAATATAAGCTGGATGGGAAATGTTAAGTATAAAATTGACATGCAGTGAAATAAACAAAAAAACCCCTTTTCATAACACCACAAGTACAATGTGATGATGCAAAAATAACAGGATGTTGATCTCCCTCTCACCAGCACCACATAATTAGTTAATTCAGGGGTAGGCAAAACATGGCCAACAGGCCATATCCAGCTGCCAATTAATTCTATCCAGCCCGCAGCACCAGCAGAGGCCAGAGCCACCACAGGCTGGAGAGAACCAGCTGGTGGGCCCACAGGTGGCAGCTCTGGCCTCTGCTGGCACAGTGGGGGCATGCTGTGCAGAGGCAGCTCCGGCACTGTGCAGCAGCCTGGGAGATGGGAGTCTGACCCTGCAGTGCCAGGTGGGAGTGGGGGTGCTTCTGTCCAGCATCCTCCATGGTGTCAGCAGAGGCCCGAGCCCTGCCTACCTACCCAACATTGCTTGGCAGGAGGGGTGAGGAAGGGGAAGAACTGAGCCCCCTTTCCACTTTCCAAGCTGGGGTCTGCACAGCAGGTGGGTGAGTGAGAGGCCAAGAGTAAGGGGCATTCCTCCCCTGCAGCCTGGCTCCACAGAACTGCGAATGCCATTGCCCTGACTCTAGAGCAGCACAGCCTAGTTCCATTCCTGCCTGCCAGTATCAGCTAAGCTGGGTAGCACTGAAGAAGGGAGAAAGGAAAGAAGCAGAGCTGAGACACAGCAGCCCCAAAGGGGCTCATACTCCCACCTACTCCTCCTTCCAATCTGGTACCCCTTAGCCTAGTTGCAGGGAGCTCAGGCATATGGGAAATGCAAGTGCATGTAATCCTCAACAGCTCACCAGAACTGTCTAGCCCAAAATAATTGCCTACTCCTGAGTTAATGGAACTCATTACCACAAGACTTAAATTAATCCCCAAACTTGGGAGGATTTTAAAAAAAGAAAAAAAGTGATGCTTCTAAGAATAGGTTTATATTTAAAACAAAAGTCACAAAATTCTTGGGAAAAAAAATAAAAAACTTTCAGGTTTGGGGATATAGAGACTTCACATTATAGGGGTTGCAAAGAAAGTCTCTCCAAGGCTAGGTTAATAATGCAGAATAGTTAGGGCACAGCTTCCTTCCCTGTGGCTTGGCCTTGGAGGCTACCCTAACCTAAAACAGATTTTAAAGGATGCACGAGAACAGTATCTTACCCTCAGCCCACCCTACTCATAGTACAGCATATTATATTGCAGGTGGGAGGGAGAGGTACAAAACACTTCTTTGCCTCGCATAGAATTCACAAAATCCTGTTCAACATTGTTTCAAGTTGCTCACATCCAAATAAATCCATTGTTTCCCTGTTGACTTCTTGTCTCTTGCAGCTACATGTGCCGTTTCATAAAGAAATTTATTATTCCAGCTAAAATATGCTCATGTTGCAAATCAAAACCAAGAATATTTAAAAACTTTGTCTTCTTTGGAAGTTGAGCATCCAAGGTACCTTTGATTAGTACCATGTTTCTCTTGGCTGGTGATGACTACAATGCATAATACCACCACTGCCAATGAAGTAGAATGAATTTTTAACTTGAATTCCAATGTTTTAAAACTAGCCAAAGCTCTGGGTTGACTGAGTGTTCTCTATCAATTCACTTACCTTAATCCACAGTCATTTAACACTGCAGTGTTAGTATGTGTGTTAGTTATTTCTTATTTGTTTGTCAGTTACCTCCCAGAAGATGGAGGAAGTGGAATGATGTGGGAGGGGTTTGCTCTGTTCTAGTACTTTGATGATATGGCTAAATTTACATTATGGAGTTGGGTGTTGAGCTCTTATGGCAACTGTTCATTATGCAAGTTTATACAACTGTAAGGTCACTGATGTTAGTGTAAGAAGTGTGGTATAGATAGGAATTTTACAATTAAAAAAAAGACCCCTTTTCCAGCCTTTCCAAAAAAGTGCTACTTTTCTGTTAAAAAATAAACAAAAAGTATTTGAAAGATAATTGTGTTTTATTTTTCTAAATTTGTGGAACATAAATGGATACTTAAATGACTTGATATAATGACATCTTTACAAAAAAGATTTCCCCCTAACATCTGGACAACAATATATAAATATTTACAATGGAAAAATAGGCAGGAAGGAGAAATAAAGTAGTTTTCATTATCCAAGTCAATTTCTTTCTAATACATCAAATTCAGAACACAAAATACTTCATTTACTTCTATCCATATTTACACAGTCTTTTACTTGACAGTACTGAGGCTTTAACATCAATTTTTAGGACATTTTATTATGTAATGTGTGTCTCCCGTTATGTTTCTATAATTTACTTCCATGTTGTTGTTCTACAGGTTTGCCTGGAATAATAAATCAAATTTTGGAAAATGTTAACCTTGAAGAGAAAAATAATTTAAAAATGTATGCAAGTTAATGTACCAGGATACAAAGTTTCTCACAGTCAAATACAATCACAACACTGAAAATCAGTATAATAAAGTGTTTTATATATTTTTAAATAAGGTCATTTAGGTCTGGATCCAAATCTGTTGGCTTTAACAAAAGTGATTTCCAAGTAGGACAAATACATATATAGAAAAAATAACACCCTCTTCTTTTGTTAAAAAAGGAAACAGTGCCTTCTAAAACAAAGTAAGATGTGGTTGCCTGGACATAATGTAAGTTACAGTGGAAAGAGCTTTAAAAGCCCCAAATAAAATATGACATTCATTAAAAAGGATGATTTAACAAATCAACTGGAACAGTTTAAACCAGCCCATTTAATTTTGTAATATTATTACAAACATCAATGTTAAAAAAGGCTTTTTTTTTTTTTGCTTTCTGCCAGTGCTACATAATCACAACCAAAAACATTGCTTGCAAAAATGGTAGACACTTATCACATGCCATTTGGTTTTAGTAAGTAGACACTGATTGCCTTGTCCAAGAACAGGGATAATATTCTTCAGAAATCCAGGTATAGTTGTTAAAAAAAGTACTTCACATGTGTGAGCTGCGTCTCCCTCTAGTGCCCAAAGATATACGAAGCCTTGGTTCTCTTGCTTTATAATGTTCATTGAAGTCCAATCTAAAGCTAAGAAATCGAAGGCTTTCATCAGAACTGGTTGTCAGCAAGACCAAAAACTGCTGTACAATGCCCTGAACAAGAGAGAAAAATAAGAGATTTGTTAGAACATGTCCCTACAAATTAAGAATTTAAAATCATAGCATCATATGTGCACCATACTAAAAGAAGGGCAAGCACACTCCTCAAGAATTTGCAAGTCAGATAACTAGTTTTACACTTTGTGAAATCCAGCTACAAATCCTATAGCTACATGCAAATAGACTCCATCATATAAGATTAAAAAGTCAAAAGCAAAAACAAACAAACAAAAAATCCAAGACAACTTCTTAGAATACAGACAAATTACCCTGGTTTGGCTAAGTTATGTAATATTCAACAAATAAGGGTCCATGGGATGGGTAGGGGACTTGCTAGAAGTTCTCTCCTAAGTTTCCCGAAGTTTTCATCTGCACTGGGCAGAACTTTCCAAACAAAAAGGTACAATTAACTGTTAGCCAGCCCAACCCTGGAATACCCCAGCTGCATGCATAGTTTTTACATACCTGGGACACTAAGACCATGGGATCAGGGAATCTCACCCTATTCCTGGGTCCAAGACCTAGGATGTCTAAGAAGTGCAGGTTCAGCCCAGCTCCCCTCAATGCAGCATTTTACATGCCTTGCCCTACAGCCCAGAATCAGACGATTCAAGGGAATGGGGGGCTGCAGGGCAAGGCAGGAAAAGCTGCTGGGATGAGGGTTGCCAGGTTCCCAGTGGCTGGATTGCCTTGGCTTTCCATTATGGAGTTCTCCTGGCAACCAATGTTTAGCATCAGAACCAGGATTATCCTGGTCCCAGTGCCAAACCCCACCCTCATGCGGATGCTGACAATCAGCTGATTGTCAACATTGGCATGGGGTACTAGGTGTTCAATTTATGGCATTCAATTTAGGACACCATAAAAACAAAGTCACAAAGATACTCCACATGTTTTGTGGAATACCTTTGTGGCTGGTTTGCCACTTTACGGCACCAATCAGCTGAACATGTAGCACTGCTAATAAGTTAAAGGCACCATAAACAGTCATTGCACCATGGCTATAATGTGTGCCAGCAGACTAGACCATGCTCTTAATGATCCTTGCTTCATTCAGGGTCAAAGTTGAGGCATTTTAGCTCATTTATATAAATAGCTACAGGCTCAAACACGAATTACAGCATAACAGTCACTGTGGGCTCCTATACATGTGCAGGTTGGGAATCCAGCAGTCAGAGCAGACTCGATTACTTGAGTCTGCTGGATCATGGAAATTAACATGCTCCAGCAGACTGTAGTGTTATGTGCAACACCGTCCTTGTGCTGAAGTGGCAGCTGAGTACTTTGAACTAAAGTCATTTTTCAGCGTGGGGAAGTTGATGCACATGAGGCCTTGGTGTTTTTAATTGGTGCTAATTAAAGCCCCTCCCACATACCTCCCAGAGCATGTGTAAAAATGCCCTGTGCATTTCTGAGCAGCAACACCTCCCCCTTCTTGTGCTCAAGTCCTAAGTGCCTCCTTGACCTGTTGCAGCCCAGGGCTGCTTCACATGGGAAGTTCTGCCCAGCGCACATGGAAGCCTGGGGGAATTTAGAATACAACTTCTTGTTAGTCTTTCTACAGTAGTTGTTTCTGCCTGCCCTCACTTAATTTTTTTTTAACGTTTAGGGGCGTTGAACTAACTAGCAAGTGAGCAGCTATTTAAATATGAATCCTCCTATTTACAGAAATTGTCCTAATTTGCAAAAAAAATAAAATGCATGGAATGCAAATGGGATTACATTGGTTAAGATTAATTTTTTAAAAAAGAAACACTAGATCCATTTGTAAACAAGATATGAAATTTAACAAGAGACTATCACACATTATTATACAAACAAGCACTCTCTCAATGCTCAGAGTGAACTACTGGTAGTAAACAGTAGCTCCCTATGATCAATCAATCGTTCTAGGAGTTGATGCTTACAGTAGAACTCACACTTCTGTACTGAGCCACCACCCCTTTTTTAAAAAAACAAGAAGAAATAGTAATTGAATATGGAGTGATAGACAAGCATCAATAACATCGTAGCTGGTTTTGATCCACATAAATGAAAGTAGATGTGAAAGTGGCGAGTTAATTTTTCAGTTAAATTGTACAAATCTGCAGGGTACCTGGTAGAAATGCGTGAGTATTCTCAGCTGTGAACACATTTTTGGTATTGATTCTTGAAATTCTTTAATCCGTTTATTCTCTTCCTCCTCTTCTGCTGCCGTTACTCCCCACTCACCCTATGAAACAAAGAGAGATGTTATTTATGATAAACTAATGGGTTCTGCTGTCATAGGCACTATAATCCTATGTTCACACAAGGAAATTCAATATAATCTGCATAATAAGCTTTTGATATGGGACTATTAATTTACTATATAACCATCGTGTAGTAAACAAAGGTTTTAAAAGTGGCGTTAATGACAATTCCCATTAGATGACAAGTTACGAGATACCTAGCAAGGATGGCTTTATAAAAAAAACTCAGATAACCAGATAAAAATTCCATAATGTTTGCTTTGTTTAGAAATAGGCTGACTCCTTTCTACTGCTACCTCTTCCAAATACAAGCATGTGGGGTCAAGGAAGACCTGAGTTTTAGAAATAATATTTCCTGTGAGGGGCTTAGAACCTTACAAATTCCATTCTTCACACTAAAACAGTGAAAAAATTTAAAAATTTGCCTTTAAGACACCTTGCAAGATATATTCATCAACACTTTGGAGAGAAATGACCATAAAAAGTTATTTACAAGGCATAGTGGATTTTGCTTGCATTTCTTATCTCTTGCTGCTTAGGTACATGGCAGCTGCTGGGTTTTACTTTTGCTCTGGCCTTTTCTTTTCTTTTTTTCAAGTTTCAAAGACAAAGATATTTAAAAAAAAAAGAAAAGAAACAGAGGTCTGTTATAAATTGAAATATATATTGCTCTTCCACCCATCTCAAGTAACTGCTACAATCCACTGCCAGCCTTACTGTACCTCAAGTTCACGCTGCTTCTTCTTCTCTTCAAATTGCAACCTTAGTTGCAGCTCCTCCAAAGCAGCTCTGTACATTGTATCTTGAGCATTCTGAAGTTCAATGATTTGATCAAATACAGCTCGAAGCTGGTTGAGAAGTACCTGTGAGAAGGTTCATAAACAAGGATAAATGCAACAAAATGGAACTGTATAAAATGCTATTACTACATTTCTTGATATTCACCAGAAACATATCAATATACTTGGAGTTACAGGCACACAGACGGTCCAGGTTCAGGCATAACATTAATATGCTGCTTACTAAGATCAAAATAAACCAACCTGTTTTGATGCAATTGCAATATACCTTAATGCACCTGCATGGCCACTCCAACTACAAGCAAAAGGAACCCAATATTCTCACTGATGATTATCCCCAGTGTTGAGATGGGAAGAGGGGAAGTAGAATAAAACAGGTGGGCTATAATCCCTCCACAGGCCCAAAATAATAAGGTTGCTCCTCAAATGCATGTTGGAGGAAGGCACTGTTTTGCAGTCCCTCCTAAATCTCCCACAAGATTCTATTTAATTCTTACCAGGTAGGAGCAGCCGTGTGGTTGAGTGAAAGAACTTTATTTCTAACGATCACAAGGGTTTTGCTCTGGCATTGCCTTTCCCCAATTCAAAAAGGAGTTTGTTGCTAATTGGACCATCCAAGAAATAGTAATTATTTGCATTACAGTAGTTCCTGGAGGCCCCCAGTGTGTTAAGTGCTACAGAAAATCCACCCCAATGTGCCTGCAATTTGATTAAGCAGCAAACGTAGGTGGGTTGAACAGTTGGAGTGAACAAGGGAGAAGAGGAGGGACAGAGTCATGAGAACACACACTTTTACACAGGTCAGAAAGTATGAAAATTTTACAATCCCTACTTGCCATTTACTGAGCATTTACCTGCTGGTAGTTTCCCCATGAGCATCATGGTAAAACTGATTCTTCAGGAGATATTTGAAGGGGGGGCCATCAATCAAATCTGGAGAGGGCGTGTCACACAAGGTGACTTACAAGACTGTGAATATTCTTGTTGGAGACAAATGTGCAACAGAATCTGGCATCAGTACACAGGGAAATGATATAGGTGTAAATCAGTGACACAGAAAGGGTGGGGACAAGGTGTACACTTTTGACAAGCCAAAATTGAAAGTGGAGAGCAAAACATCTTGGAGATGAGGAATAAAAGAACAGGCTAAGACACAGGAAAACAGACTGAGACACGTTTAGAATGCAGCGACAGGTTTGAGTCAGCCGCCAAGAGCTGGCAGGTAAACTCACATGAATGAAGCAAATCACTTGCAGAAAGGGGAAGCTAAATAAGACTGAGTGTAGGGACTTTGCTCAACGTGTGGCACAATAGGGCCTTGCTACTAGTGGGAGAGCTTCCAAGTGCTCAATAATATATTACCTCAATCGTTTAAGTATAAGCTAGAATCAAGCTGCATTTTTTATACAAAAGGAAAGGCTTACTCTGGAGTCACTGTCTAACAAACAGCGAGTGATGATTGTGTCCAAGAAAACTTCATGAGCAGCGATGATGTGATCCAAGTCTTGTGCTTGCTGGACCTTATTCCAGAGCTCATCCCATGAACATTCAAGTATCTGGGGACAATAATTCAGGATTGGGCTATTTTTATTTACTAGATTACATACTTTCAAGATTTGACAAGTAATGTCTTGGGAATTATATACAGGCAGTCCTTGACTTACAACATTTTAAGTTACAAAGTTTCACACTTATGTTTATAAACTGATGCCCTGTTTCAACTTTATGACATCAGTTTCAACTTTACAATGCTTGATCCGATACAACACCAGCAAACAAGTTCGCTGCGTCACTCATCTGCCTGGAGAACATCTGCCAAACTTCCTTGGACACTCTTTAAGAAGGTCGACAAGACTCCAGAAAAGCCTGCAGCCAAGACTCCTGAGAAGACTCCAGCCAAGAACCCTTCAAAAAAATCCAACCAAGAGCCCTTCGAAAAGTCCAGCAAAGTCGTCTCAAAATAAAAAAGTCCTTCCAAATCAGTATGATTGCTATTTACAATACAAATACATTAATGTAGCTATTACTCATCTATAAAATTGACCGGAGTACAAAATACTGGGGTATTTTTTAGTGACAATAGGGTATCGGGCCTTGGTTTGGGAACCAATCCCAACATTTTTTTTTAAATGAGAAAATTGGTTCCCAGTTACATTGACTGAAATTGTGGTTTTCAGGAATCAATTGTTGTAAGTCCAAGGACTGCCTGTACAACTACAGTATTAACAAGTTGGATGGAAAAAGTGTACCTCAAATGTAATGTAATACTGCATTTGATGAATGAAATGGACCATTTCTGATGCCAGAACGTGACACTGATGCAGCACCCCAGAAAGCTCTGTAACAAAAACAAAAAACAAAAGAATTTATATGTTAAAGAGGGACAGACTGACACACTTCAAACCCGAATGTTTCCTTAACAAAGTACTTCATAGCAATACACTCACTGGTCTTTCACCAAACTTTGATACCAACTAGTAAACAGATGCGTGAAGATTTTTCCATAACATTACAAGCCACCAATCTGGCTGTCTGATCAAGTAGTGTTATGCTGGGCAAGATCACATCCGAACCTTTTTTGTTGTTGTTTCTAAGTCCAAAAGGCAGAAGCACAGGTGATATTTCATGCAATTCTGTGGCTTTAAAGTCTTTCAATTCAACTCCTTAATGCCCTGAAAGCACATAATGTTCTCCCTTATAATGTATCTATATATTGTGCACAAAATAGTCACTATTGCTCAGCTATTTTAGGAAGAATAGTCCTAGACTAGACATCAGTCTGAGGCTCAGGAGATGTGGATTCAGCTTCTTCGCTCTGCCAGACATACTTGGGCAAGTCACTTAAAAAAAACTGTTCTAGTTCCCTAGCTGTAAAATGGGGATAAAAGCACTTCTCCATTGCACAAGGGTGTTATGAAGATAAAATTCAGATACTGAAGCACTCAGATACTACAGTAACAGAACAATTTACTCATCTTTGACAGGCAAAAATGGCACATCTTTAAAAACTGCATAATGATCCTGCAAGTACAAATTGCCTTTTTATACTGTTATAAAACCAGTCAAAGATCTGAAGGTCTAACAAACAGCAATGTTCTTTAATCAATGTGTTTGTACAATGACTATCCATAAGCATGTTATGTAACACTAACATACGATGGGTCAAATAAAAAATACATCTCTTAAACAATTGGCAGGAAAAGCTTCGAAGTGGACAAATATGACACATTAAACTTTTTTTTTTTTAAACAATACGTAGGAAAAGAGTAGTTCGATTATGCTGCCCACTTAAAACTATTAAAAAGTGCTTAATGAATCATTGTTACATCTCATCTATTTTAGCAATGGTGACTAAAAAGCTGTTAAAAGCAGCACTGACCTTAAGCAAGGACTCAGAGCTAGAACCAATTAGCTAGTTTCATAAAAACAGCTACTCAACCACCATTATTCTATACAAACAGTCAAAAGGAGAAAGTGTCTGTGTAAAGACGGGAAAGGAGACAAGTTTATTTCTTTGTTACAAAATGCGTTTTCTGACTGAAAGATTAATCATTTTGAAGAAAGTCCTGTTGTTGACACTCAGCTCACACAAAAGGGGTAAGAAACACTGATCTAGGATTTTTTCCCAATTTCCACCTTTTTTCATTCATGGACCCCTAAAAAGTTTCAAGTGGAGGCAAGCACCCCTTTGAATAGTAAGTGTGGGTATTCAAATTAGGGGTCCACCAATAAAGGTCATCTTGGCTGATACCAATATCCGATGATTAACCAACTATAAAAATCGGCCAATGCTGATCCGATAACTGATATGTAGAAATAATGCAAGGCATTTGAAACTATTGATACACGCCTCCCACCTGCTCTGGCCCTCAATGAGGAAGGCAGTGACTGCCTTATTCCCATGCATATTGTCCCCTCACCCATGGCTCCTACCCACAACCCTGCTCCCCATACAACCCATGCTCCCATCCCAAGTGGGTGGGGCAGACCCTTGTACAGACAGCAGTGCCAGATGCGTTTGGAGCTCCAGAGCATGCTACTCTTACTGCCCGTGGACCCAACACAGCCAAGCTCCTGCAGCCACCGGGGAGAAGCTTTTGCAAAACATCCCTTGTGTGGCACCTTACTCCAACTGTGCACAGACTAAAGTCTCTGCGGCAGCCCCAGCATTCAAGTCCATGCTGTGTGCGCAGCATTGCCATGACAGCAGCAGCAGAAGCCTATAACAATCCCTTTGTTGCTGAGTGCAGCCCCTGTGGACTGCTCCCTGGCCCCCTCCCACTCCTGCTGCTCACTGGGACCTGTAGTCTGCCATGGGCTGCAACTGGCAGCATGGCACAGGGATTAGACCATGCTCACCAGGGTGCTCTCGGTACGTAGCCATAATTTTCAGCTACAATGACTAAAAAAGCCAATACAGTATCACTTTTATCAGTGCCAATCAATATATTGGTGTACCCCTAAATCACACACTTTTGATTGAGAAGTCATCTTTTGCAGACTCCTTAAGACAGTCTGTGTGTGGGCCTCTAGGAGTTAACAAGGTCAGAGCTTGTTCCACTAGGTCCCAAATACCTTCTGCTGATCATTTGAGGGCCCTATCTTGTATTTAAAATTGTAGAGCACCAATGTGGAGCTTCATCCACATATTAACAAGACCATTATGAAGTGTGCTGGCTTTTTTAGGACTCTCCTGAAGCTCTTATTTAAGGAGGATTCATATTGCCCACATTCATACAATTCAATAACTACTTATTAAGCATCAAGAATGAAACAGTTTGGACAAACCTTTGGGGGGGCGGGGAAGAAGAAGAAGAATAGTTGCTTAAGGTAGGGCCAGACAGAAAAATTACTCCAAGGCAAGTAGGGGAGGAATCTTGCTACACTGTGCAGTAACTGTTTTTGTATCTGCCTATCCCACAGTATGAGAGCTACCATACTTACTTGAATAAAAGATTACAAGATGATGCCCCAATAATTAGATTCTATATATGGAAAAATTTATAAAATTTGGTAGGTCTCTTTTCCTTTTCAGTCAGACCCTGCTCTTCCTGAGCACATGAAAGTGAGGAGCAAATTTTGAAAACAATAACTTCAAAATTA
Organism: Crocodylus porosus; assembly: GCF_001723895.1. Lineage (NCBI taxonomy): Eukaryota > Metazoa > Chordata > Crocodylia > Crocodylidae > Crocodylus > Crocodylus porosus. Next base: position 94,033,892 of record NW_017728906.1, on the reverse strand, counting down.
AAACACATCTTTAGCCATTCACATATAGAACGTATGGATTTAATAAGTTCATTCAGAACTGATGCATGTTATTTTATTTTTTTGAAACTGCTGCAAGTTTTAGTATAGGTACTCCATAAATACACTTTTGAGTAGCACTTTGGCAACTAGTTATATGTAGTAGAAACGGTGTGTAATATTAATCCAAAACCAAAAGGCTAATGTCCTACCACATAGTTCATTGGACTGGGCCTCTAAAGAGTCAGAGTTTCAAGCCATAGTGACACCACAGTTCAGCTCTGCTCGGGGGGTATGCACTCCATATACTTTCCCTTTTCCATACCCCCCCAGAAAAGAAAAAAGGATCCATGTGCTAATTATCTCCCACTCATGTCTGGAACCCCTGGTGTTCTTGTCATGAGTCCTGGGATGCTCCAAAAATGTATATGCAGATGAAGCACAGGGCAACCTGGTCCACCTTCGCTTCATGGAGGGCAGGGCTACACTAATCATACGTGCCTGGCTGAGAGAGGGGGCAACAGAGGGATTCTGGGTGAACTGTATGCAGTTTTCTGACTCATCATGACAAAAGAGTTGGCAATGAGGGGGGCTGCATTTAATGGGCACTACAATATGTTTTATTTGGAGGGCTGCTCTATCCTATTCTTGTGGTAGGTTCCCATCAGCATGTTTGCCCAATGTGGGCCATGCTTTTTATAGTCAGTCACTCTCAGCATTGGCTGCATTTAAATCAACTTCATAGTTGGTTTTACATGCTGAGCACATGCTGCTTTTGGCAGCAGTTTAATGATAGGCAAAGTATTCAGTGAGAATTCCTCGTATGCAGTCATAAGATGCCAATTGGGGAAGGAGGGACCTTGTCTTATATTTGAGTAAATATGGTAAAATTGAGACCTCCTTGAATGGAACAGGGATAAGCTAAACTGCCCTACTGGGACACATGTATGCCAAGGGTAGAATCTGGGTATTCAGCAATCTAGAAAAAATTGCAGTTGCTATAGGATTAAAATAGTTGTTCTTTCCTCTGGCTGTAAATCTAGGACACTTTAAGGTCCACAGAAAGCTCCTCTGTGAATATACAGGGCTCCCCTTAAATCAAGAAGTTGCTACTGATCTGGGTGTGTTCCTGTAAGATTTAAACCTGTCTAAATTCAGCATGTAAAACCTTATTCTGTCAGGGTTTAGTGAGATTTAGGAAAGACAATTGGGAAGTCAATGTATCTACAGAAGGTAAGACAATTAGGGCCAGTGTTGAAATCAAGAAATCGAAGTGGGAGAACTGGCTACCCCAAGATGGGGAAAAATGGAAGGAGGGCCATCATAACCACATATCCTACACCCAACCTAAGTTGCTTCAGGACTACTGGTAACATGGCAAAAGGGAGAAAGGCAGCCGTTAGCTTCAGGATCCAAAGAATGAGGAAAGATGGGCTCATGCCATCTCTGCAATAAGACAATCACTACAGTTTACTTTAGTCTGCTGCACACTTTTCAGAATCCCTATTTACAAAGATGTTCTGCAGGAAGGAGTCTGAGAGACCACTCGGATGCTAGACCACAGTCTGTGGAGCTGGTCCACCAAAAGATTCTGTTTAAAACATGACAATTCAAAAACCACCAATGGTGCTTTCCAAACCAAAAGTCATGATTCCACTGAGAACATGGAGAAGGAACTTTCTCCCACTTGCATGCGTACTGGGGAAAAAGGGGCAAATACACCCATTTAAAAGGGAAGCAAAAGGATTACAGATCAGTCAGCACAACCTCAGTGGTAGTAAGCTTATGGAGCACATAAAAGAAAAAATTTCTAAGTGCTCAAAGAATAATAAAGTGATCAGGAACAGCCAACACTGACTCAGAGCAAGTCATTCTTAACCAACCTGATTTTATTCTACATCAAAAAGGTGACTGGCACTATGGATGGGGGAAGAGCAGTGGACACTATATACCTGGACTTTAGCAAGGTTTTCAAACTCCCATGGCAGTCTTATTAATTAGCTAAGGAAATATAGTCTAGATGAAACTATTTTAAGTTGGGAACATAACTAGTTGGATGATCATGCTCCAAGAGTATTTGTAAGTGTTCTGTGTCCCACTGGGTGAAGGTATCGTGTGGTGTTCCTCAGTGGTCTTTCCTAGATCCAGAACAGTTTACTATCTTCAGTAAGGACTGGGAGGATGGGAGTGATAGATGACATCAAGCTGGGTTGGGTAGCAAACACTTTGCACTTTTAGATTAATTTCAGACCATTTTCCAGTTTTATCAAATCTGAACCCTAATCTTACAAAGTACTCCACTTAAAAAGACAGAGCAACCCATCAACAACAATGCACAAATAGAAGAAGTTGTGGAATAACTCATTAGACTGCACTACTATGCAAAAAGACCTGAGGATTACAGTGGATCACAAGATGAATGAGTCAGTATGTTCTTACGGCAAAAAAATGGCATACTACAGGGGTTCTCAAAGTGTGGGTCACAACCCCCCAGGGATCACAAGCAATTTAAGAGGGGGCCACAAGCTTCCCAGGGGGTACACATGGTGTGGAAAAACAGCACGCAACGGTAGCAGCAGCAGCTGCTGCATGCAAGCTCCCCGTCTCCCACTGCCACCATCCAGCACTCTGTCACAGTATCATGAAATCTGAGAACCCCTGGTGTACTGGATTATACTAGTAGGAGTGTTACTGTCAAGTCAAAGGAAGTTATTTTTCCACCCTTCTCATGAGGCCTCTTACCATGTTCAGTTCTACACACTTCAGAAAGATGTGGCTAAACTGGAGACAGACAAGCAGAGAGCTACAAAAATGATAAGATGTTTAGGAAACAACTCCTCCCCCCCCCCCACGCTACCAAAAAAAGGCTGGAGGAACCAGGAAATCTGTAGAAGAAGTGATTACAGGGGGATAGGGGAATCTGGTACTCTTTGAATAGTTAAAGTTTTGTTAAAGAGGATTGTGGTGATAGAAAGTTCATCATACTATCCAATCTAAAACTTCCCTTATTTTAATACAGAACCATAGAAAAGTAAGGATCTCTAGAGGTCGTCTAATCCAACCCCCTGCTTAAAGCAAACTATCCTATACAATGACTAACGTTTTAGCAAAACCACAGCCAACCCCGACACAACCATAAGACATAACAATCTAGCCTGCCACATGTAAAGCAGGGGGACCCCAATGGTCAGTGTTGTGTGCCTGCAGAGACAGTTAAGTGCAACGGAGCCAAGGAAGTGTCACATACCGCCAATATAGAGGAAGGCAACCCCATATCCTTTCAGTCTGTACCACTCTAACCATGGGATAAAATTCCTGATGCCAAATATGGCAATCAGTCAGACACAGGGCAAGACCCACTCACCAGGACCCTCCAAGTTTTAAGTCCTAGCAGGAGCCTTGAAAAACCCCAGTCAAAATTCCTAGCCTTAAGTTCAGCCATATCCAATGCTTCTGACCAAGGGCAAAAACAAGTCAAATCCCCCTCCCCAATTCCTGACACGTAGCAGCAGAGGGGGAGGAGGGTGAAGAATTCCTTCCTGATCCCATGTGGCAAGCAAAGCCTGGCATAAGAAACAGATGCAACTACTCCTAGATCATTCCTAACCAATATTTATCCCACTTATTCTTGATCACCTCCAAAGATGGAGAGTCCACAACTTCCGTAGGCAGTCTATTTCACTACCTCACTGTTATAACAGTGAAGATGTTTTTCCAGATATCTAATCTAAACCTACTCTGCTGCAACTTCAAGCCATGGGTCCATGTCCTGCTCTCTGCAGCAAGAGAAAAGGTATTCTTCCTTTTCTTTATGGCAGCCCTTCAGATATTTAAAGGCTGCCATCATGTCCCCTTTTAGGCATCTTTTCTGCAAGTTGAACATGCTTATTTCATTCAACTCTCCTCATAGGACTTGTCTTCCAAGACCTTTATCATTTTTGTCACCTGCCTCTGGACTCTCTCTAACATCTCCACATCCTTTGTAAAATGGTGAGTGCAAAGCTACACAATACTCCAGATGAGGCCAAATCAGAGCTTGATGCACCCCCAAAACTGTATTGGTCTTTTGGGCAGTGGCACCACACTGCATACTCATTCTGAGTCTGACCTACCAAGACTCCAGGATCCTCCCCTGCTGTGCTGGTATTCTGCCTGGCATCACCATTTTGTATTTGTATTTTTGATCATTCTTCCCAAGGTGTAATCTTGCATGCATCAGCATTGAGCTTCATCTTGTTAGCTTCAGCCCAGCTTTTCAAAAGGAGTACAGCTGTTACTCCTTGTTCTGTGCTATATAGCCACAAAATGAGGATTAACCATTTTAAATTATAAGAAGGGAAATTCAGGTGCAATATAAAGCCATGTTACCTAGAACAGAGGCAGGCAATTATTTCAGCTGGAGGGCTGCTTAATGAGTTTTGGCAAGCAGACAAGGGCTGCATGGGTAGCCCCACCCCTTGACAGGTGCCCTGCCCACTGGTCGTCACCTTGGGGCTGGAAGTCCTGTCCTTAAGCTCTGACCTTTGCCCCCAGAAATACTCCTTTCAGCAAAGCCATGTCAGAGTCAGAAAAAAAATTATATTCTTAAAATCAAACATCTACTACATTTAAAAAAAAAGTCCTGATTTGCATGGGTTTGTGTAGTGTACACAGAGGTGAAAATGAAGTCTTACTATTGTAAAGTGTGTGCGTGCATGTGGGGAGGGTGGCTGGGGTGTGTAGGTACATGTTTATGGCAGTGCAAGGGGTGGGATGTGGGTATGTGTAGGGTGGGATATGCATATGGGACCCACTCACCCTGAACATGCCCCCTCCACAAGACACCCCCCCTCCCTCATTGTCCACAGCCCCTGCCACCCAGGCAGCAGCAGGCAGCAAGGCCTTGGGGTGCTCATGCCCAACCCTGCTAACTCCACACTTGTGCCACCCCTGGCCCTAGGGCAGGCCCTGCGCTCCTGCCTGTCACCATTCCACCCCACACCCCCATGCCTGCCACTGCTGCCCTTCTCCTGCCGCTTCCCTACCTTGCCACCTGCTGCCACCTCCCCAACCCCCACCATGCCAGCACCACACAGCTCCCAGCTACATGACCAGTACCACAGACTGCAGCAGGAGCCAGCCAGGAATTATGGGAGCCAGGCCAGGCTGGGCTGGCTCCTACCACATTCTGCAGTCCCAGACATGAAGCTAGGAACCACATGATACCAGAGCAGCAGGTGGGTGCAGCAAGTGACAGCAGCAGACAAAAGGTGGGGAAATAGCAGTGGCAGACGGAGGTGGGGGAAGTGGGAGCGAGCAGGCAGGTGGGAGCACAGCAACAGCTAGGTGAGACCACAGGGCCTGTGCCACTGCCCTGGAGGTGGGGGCAGCAGGATCACAGGGGCTGGGGCTGGAATGGGATCTATGGAGTCAGCCCAGTTCACCCTGCTGGTTCAGCCCAGCTGAGCTCCACAGAGCCCCTGCCAGCCTGGGCTCCATGTTCCTGCTGCCCCACCCTGGGCCCCAGGGCACTAGAATGGGCCCAGCACTCCCACCCACTTGCCACTACCCCTCCCTCTTGCCTACTACCACTAGCACTGCCCTTTCCCCACCGTTCTGCCCACTGCCACTGCTTCTCTCTACCCTTCTCCACCCGCTGCTTCGGCACCATATAGTTCCCAGCTGCATGGCTGCGATGACAGAATGCAGCCAGAGCCAGCCCGGCCCAGAGGACTGGGCTGGTTGCTAGTGGTCCTCCCCCCCCCCCGCAATTCTTAGCAGAGTTCACACTACTAGACAGAGGGAGGGTGGTGCAACAGCCCCAGGGTTGCCAGGCCAAAAGCCTCCAATAGGCAGAGGCTTTGGTTTGGGCCCTGGTGGTGGGGCAGGACTGGGCAGGTCTTGCTGCTGTGGCTGCTGGGTCCTGCTGCCAGCTCCTCCCAAGTCCTGCCGCTGCTGGTGCCTTAGACAGGAAGCCACAGGCAGATAATTTTTTAAATTTTTAGGGGCCAGATAGAATGGCCTGGCAGGAGTATTTTGCCCGCTCCTGACCTAGAGTCTCTCCATTTTTGGCAACTTTTGTCCAACTTGCCCTCAAAACACTTGGAAGAAATGGTTTAGCCAGAATGATCCTGCCATGTGCAGACGGTTGAATGAGATGGTCTCCTAAGGTACCTTCCAGCCCAATCATTTTCTTTCGAACAGAAAGAAGTTGATCTATGTTCTAGCGATATTCCTCTAAAAAACACAAAACAACACCACGTGGTCACACATGAAGAATAAGACTTTAGCTGAATTCATCCTCAGGAACATCTCTCCCGAAAGGAGAATTCAAAGGGAAACCATCCATTTCGTCCATTGTTTCTTTCTTTCCCCCAGCTGCTGTGGAGATGGTCTTCACCCCAGACGAATACTTCTCCCACTAGGTCAAACAAAGCAGAAAGGCTTAAACTATTTCAGCAACTGCCTTATTTCCTATAGGTGGAGGTTGCTCCTCCCCTCTTGAAAGCAAGCTACTTCAAAACAAACAAAAACACAATGCTTAGATGCATGTTTTCTCTTTGCCATCATCAGCCGAGTGACAGCAGCAGCCAGATGCTAGCACATAGTTCATTTTCCTGCCTGAAGCAGACAGCAATCCAGAGAGAGAAAGCATGGGCACAAGAAATCAGGACTCGATTACATCACACAAACACTAGATATCTCCTTATTTTGTAATACTGCACAACAGCCTATAAGCAATGACTCAGAAAAAACTAAGTGTTATACAGCTTTTTGGGAGGAGGGGGTAGAAGGAGGGATAGAATAGGTGTGGTTAGGTTTTGAGGGTTTCCACTTACATTTTTCTTTTAAAGAAGGATCCCCCTCTCCTTTGGCATTCTCTCTCGTAAGTAGAGCAAGCCAAGATGGGCAATTCAGACTGACATTTGGAGTACTGAATTAAAAGGTAGCAAATATTACTGGTGGATACTGGCCAGAATTAGAAATGTTGGGAAAGTACTGCAAAGCCATGAATCCCAAATTGTATGCCTCTTCAGTCTAAGAAATTAGCTCCACTTTCCTCATAAATGCCTAACAAAAAACCAAAGTATATGAATGCCTTCTGTAAAAAATATCAAAGATGAAGATCAAGGTGATATTTAAAAGCTGAAACTAAATTAAAAGGAGACTTAGTCTAAACCTTCACCTACAAATATGAGTGTTCAGAGACAGTATACGAAAGCCTCCCTGAATAACAAATTCATGAAAACCAAGTGAACTCCTGAGGACAAAAAGAATTTATAAGCGAGTAGGCTTAGACATGGAAAATAGAGTGCAACTTTCCTAAGCGACACATTGTTCTAAGAGAAGAGACATGGGTTCTGAAATTGTCCATCACCATAGTCCTACCCCCTTTATTTTTTCACCTATAAACTGTTCATATTAATATGTGCTCCAGGTCATAGTAAGCAGAAACTGAACCACACTTATGTTTCTGTAGGTCAGTTCAATATACATCTTCAGCGTGAGAGAATATACATCCTCATCCAAAATAAAGAGGCCCATCGATAGAGATTTATGAATTATGAATCTCAGAACTATACATCTCTAATTGCTGTATCTAGCTGATGTCGGTTTCACCTTCAGCACAGTTCTGCAGCAGGACAAGTTAAGAAAGTGCACTTGTCCTGCATCCTTCATTGGCTCTTTCTTCACTTCTGGTGCCAGTTCAAAGTCTTTACATCTCAACATCTAGGTCTGCAATAGATTATGACAGGGCTACATTAGAAAAAATGCCTCTATTCATGACTCTGACAGCTGCACTCTTCTGCAACACTGCTTCTAGCAGTGCATGAGAAAGGGAGATGTTCTTGGGTACTCAACTACAAAATAAGTTATCAAAAACTGAAGTTTACAAACTGTTACAAAACCCACTTGTTTGCCAGTCTACTGCCATTGGTGGAGTTAGACACGCTAATTAAAAACCTGGACAACAAAAGGCAGCCTCCAAGAATCCAGGACAGAAAAACAGCAAAAATCCATCAAGATGCTATTTATGGACAGTCTTTTGTGAATCCAAAATTACTAAGTGTCATATTAAGTCAAATCAACAGTCCCACTAGCCCGGCACCCTTTTGGCCAGTTAGCTTGCCACTTCTAGTATTTAAGAAGCATTACTTGAGACTAACAGTGCCAGATGAGTGGCATGGGACTGATCCACAGGTTGAATCGGGCCTTGGGGCCTGGCACCATCCCCTCCTGCTCCCCACACTGGGATTGGATCCCAGCGAACCAGTGATGCCCCTCCTCTTCTTAACCTTGCAAGCTGGGTGCACATGGCCCAGGACTCCCCATGGGTCAAGAAACTTGGCAGCAGGAGAACAGTGCTTTTGTTCCCTCATCACCAGATTTTTGGACCCATGGGGAGCCCTGAAGGCAGGTGGCAGTACTGTGCGCCAGGTACAGTCTGCAGGCTGGGGGTTGAGCACACCTGCTCTGGACTTGAGAGTCAGCCACTGGCAGGAGACTGAAATAAGTTTCTGGAATATATAGCTCTTAACCTAGTCTGGGTGCCGTCTTGAATGCTTTCCAGCCTGACTTGTTAGGTGTCCCAAACACCAAAGCATACGCAAAACAAAAACAACACAAAAGTGAATGATGCGTCTCCCAAGAAACTTGCAGTCCAAAACTAGATAAGATGTACTAAAAAGAGCAGAGAAAGAACACTTGACAAACTAAGAAAACAAACAAACAAAAATATCCAACCCCTCCCCTTCCTCCCCTCAAAAAACAACAAAAAAAACCCTCTTGCCAGCCCATCCAGCCCTGTGCACTGGGTCAATGCAGCATGTTAGGCCACATCAACTGGCCTGCAGGGCTCCCCAGAGGTGAGCCTGGAAGCTCCATGTCTAGTTCCCTCCCACCTCCTTCATATTACTGGGGCTCCCAGAGGATCCAAAATCTGACAGCATGGGAATGGTAGAAGAGTAAATTGCCAGTGGAGCCACAGCCAAAGCACTTCCCACCATATTTTTGATCCTGTAGGGAGCCCAATGTGCCAGATGACAGCTCTCTGTAGGTTGAGCACCACTGGCCTAAAAATAGTTGAAATCCATTGTAGACTGAGAAGTTTCTATCCTAGGTATTATAACTCAGACTAAACACAGATGTCTTCAGAAAACCCTCATATGCACAACTGAAGAATAAATGCTTATAACTTTAAACCTTCTAAAGCAATATTCAGGGTGCTCTTTTCTAAAACTGAACTCCTTCAGTGGTCTGCATTTAAAAACCTTGGCAAGAAACAGCTGTTTATTTTGTTGTTTCATTCCACCATGTTATCTTGGCCTTAGGCCCAAGACCATCAATACTGAGCACCAAAGGAGGCTTACAATCAAACAACTTAAAACTGAATCTCGAAGTCATTAATTACTTAAGAAAATGTGCAGCTCTCCAATGGGATACAACAAATGCTTCTAAACATGGCAGATACCAAAGTTTTGATTGTCATGTTTTAAACTTTTTTAAAAAGGAAGAAATAAGGAACAGGGAGTTTTAGAGGTTCTAGAAATTATAAATTTCTTTCTGCTTCTTAATCCAATAAAAAGGTGGACATAAGGTGCTAGGAGTAGGCAGACCCCAGGCAAGGATCAATACAAGTTAATGAGTTAAAAAAAATAATAAAAAAAAAGTGCCAAATACAAGAAAGTATTTGGCACTTTCAGGGCTATAGGAGGATTTATTGCGATTCAAGTCTCAATAGCTTTAGCAAGTAATGCAGTCATACTATGGACAGAAGCTTTACTGCATAAAAAACACACATGCAGTTATTATTGAGTACTCATACATCACTACAGTAGCCAGTTTAGAATTTATATTTACATGATATAAAAAAGGTTCACCTTTCTATCCACTGCACTAGGCAACCCTTCATGCATTTCAAGAGTGCAGCTGGAAAACCCAGATTCTTCCACTAACTTCAGTTTGTCCAATAATAAATGTAGCCATAAAAATCAGCCATAACATACATATTCTTTATCTCCCAACACTCATAGGACCTCACAAGCCTCACAGTATAGCTAAAAGGGCAATTACATAAAACCATGTTAGGCTAGAAATGAGGGTGGAAATGCAGCAAGTTTCAAAATCAAAGAACAGTCAGATGTTCAGTTGCATCTTTCTTGCTCATGGGTGAGGCCCTAGCCCAGAAAACTGCATTAACTGCTCCTGTGACAGCACGTCATAGGGAAAGGGGTAAAGCTTCCTAATATGAAGGCACCTGTCTAGCTAGAGTCAACTAAAAACAGTTCCCACACTGCCTAGCAGAGCCACAACAAATCCCCAAAAAAACCTCAGTTCCCAAATTGCTTAGAGAGCCCCAACAAATCCCCAAAACTACTGATGTCAAACAGATGTATTCTATGAAGGGAAAGAAGAAAAAAAAAAAAAGGGAAAAAGAAGGAAGTGCACAAGTGGCATAAATTCAGACCACCTGCACCAATTTGAAGCTTCTATACTTCTGTCCAGATTTGAGTCCTAGCCTCACACAGAGCTCTTCCTAGTGATTTCACATAAAAGTGCCAAGAGGCACTGATAATCCACATTCAGAAAGAGGCTACTTTTTAGCCATAGGTATTCGAAAGCTGATCTGATCAGAACAGCTACATGTTCAAACAGCTGTGAGCAGGCATCTCATCAGGACTATCTGCCACACAAATAAAAAGCAACTTCCCATCAGATGAGGGAAAAATATAAATTTTTACCACTACTTTTCATACATGGCATCTATCTTCCCCAGATTTATTACACACGCAAACATGCATATACACAGCATAACCCTGTACCAAAAGGAGCAAGATACCAAGTTAACAAAACCCCCCCAAAAATACATTAAAGGACTTTGTATAATTTTACAGAATTAGACCAAATTCTGCAAACACCACCGAAAAAACCCAACTCTGGCTCTGCAGCTGTTTTGTTAGCCAAGTTAGTTTCCCCATTTGCAATTCTCCACTGCCCTCTAAGGGGTGTTTCAAGAACTTCAACTTTGTACTCAAGTCAAAGCTTAATAGTGGAGTCTTGTCTGTGCCAAAAGAAACATCTGCTAAAAAAGCAGGCAGGATTCAGATTCAGGTTAACAGTGTAGCAGTATTAGTTTAGGGTAAGACTGTAGCAGGACTTCCCCAATTAGTTATTTTCTAAAGTTAAAAGTGAAAGTCCATCTTTAAAAGGTAACCATATGTTAAATATTCCAGGATTCAAAATTAAAAAACCCAAAACACTACCCAAACCCCAACAATTCAGCAAAGTTGAGTCTTCTACCTCCTCCTCACTTACTTTAAGCAACGCTACTGCGCTTTATATTAAATGTAAATAAGAGTAATCATCTGCCCACATCTGACTACTGAAAAATGTGGAGATTGTATGTAGGCCTGACAATGCCTAATATCTATAGGTGTACTTTGTTCCTTACATTCCCTTTCAGGCTCCTCATTAGGTGTTCTATTATCAACTCACAAAGTTCTTTGAGTAAATCCAGCAGAATTTTATTAGACTAACTCAAACAGTTGGAAAAGTTCTTAGCAAGCTTTCAGGCACAAACACCCTTCATCAGGCTGAGGAAGCATCAAATAAAAGACATCAGATTTACCCAAATAACCTTGTCTGCATATATGTCCTTAGACCAACACAACTACAACCTACACCCCTATTATCAACTTGGACTCCAAGTCAATGACACTAAAGAAAACTGATGCAATATGTACAATGAGACATGTCGCAAACTGAAAATATAGTTACATTTTAAATAAAACTAACGGAAACTTAGGAAAACCTAAAATTAGCCTAATGCTTGTGGTGGGTAAGCCTTGAAGGAAGAACTGGAAAGAGGTATAAGATGCCTTCTAGAGACTCGAGAACTGATGTTACAATGGATTTAGAGAATGAGTGTTCAAAACAGCAGATTTGACAAGCTGCAGCCAATAACCATGTTTCAGGGTCCCTTTTGAACTGCTACTCAAGTGTCAGGTCACCAATAAAAAAAGTCTGTATCCTTCACATGATACTCTCACTTGACTGACATTATTATTTTCCATATCTGGTTTTTCAAAACCTCATATCATAGCACCAACACCAAGTATTTCCATTCAAAACTAGATCCAAGTGCAATTAATCTCTTAACTGCTTTTAAGTTTGAAAAAATTCTGAGTGTCCTATCAAGTCTGTTGTATAGTACAACAGTACTTAATTACTGTACTGTATTATACTCAATACAGTACAATTCTTTTTTTTTTTTTTATTATTTTTTTTTTTGTAAAGGGCTTGCCTAAGAGATCATTTTAAAACAGCAACTACTAGCAAGAAGTCCAATATTGATATTGCTTGGATGGGGAGGGTCCAAACAGGGAAGCACACATTTAGCTGGAGTTTGGTCTTGGCCAGTCAGTGGAATATGACCGCAACAGGAAAAAAAAAAGCTATCCACATGTCTAACATACATGGGACTACCAAAGCTATACCTGGTCTGTATAACAGTGATGCACAGAGATATACACAGCTTAGCTCAGATACCAGAAATAACAGTGCCATGTTAGCACGCATTCCAATCAAGTTAGATTTACCTCTCCAAGCAATGCCATATTAAATACCGTTCCACACATTTACATCTAGCTTAGGTATAGTGCCACGTAGGTATACCTCCACTCCATCTCCACCCCCACCCTCCCCATGCTGTTTCTGCCTCCCTCTGAAGTCTAGGGTCCCTGCCCCCTCCTCCCTGGCACTCCCCCTCCCAAGTCATCTTTGCCACTGCTATGGCCTGGCGCATGGAGCATGGCTCCAGGCTGCAGCAGGGGGAAGAAGAGAGTTGGAGAGTACAAGCAGTAGGTGCCCAAGGCTACAGGGAGCAGATGGTAGGCACCACACCTCCGCCTTACTGCTTGTCCCCCTACCACTGCTTTTCTAGCTGCAGTGGTGGTAGGGATGAATTTAAAGACAACCCTCCCATAACTAAAAATTCTATACATGGAAAACCATAACAAGTTTATATGGGGGGAGGGGTGGGGTCTTAAAAATCAGAGTGGACTTGGATTTGGATAAATATAGTACTTATACAGTAGTATGAGAAGAAGAAAAAGTTCCACACGGCATTCAATACAACAGAAAAAAAAGTGAATAATCCTGAGCACTGGAAGTTGGAATAAACAATGAGAATTCAGTCAATCCTCTGTTCACCCATACTACCACACTCCCAGCTGTGCAGAGATGCTGAATCCAAATGCACCACACCACTGCTAAGCATGTTAATGCTACCACATTTTAGAACTTTCCAATTTCACATCCACCCTGGCAGATATGTTCCTCCTCCTTTTGCCTACTCAGCTTCCAGCCAAGCAATGTAGTAGAGTAGAGTGGGAGTGAAACTAATAAGCTCTGAAGACTGCTTCAAAGAAGCTTGTTGCTTTCAACTATAGCTATTCCCCTTCACTGGGGGAAGAGGGGGTGGTACAGAACAACAGGAAGAGAAAAGCACCATGGGGTACAGATAGGAAGAGGGGAACAGAAGAGAAGGGAAGAACAGGTGGCAGTGGGTGGGGAAAAAAACAAAAAACAAAACAGTGATCAAGGAAAAAATAGCAAAATAAAAAAAAACAAATTTAAGAGGAAAACTGAGATTCTAGATCTGAACCACCCCCACCTCAATCTCGGCCCTGGAATGGAGCACAAGAGAAACCCAAGTGGCATAGCCTTCTATACATTCAGATCAAATTGCAGAAGTCAACTGAAGTTAGTGCAAAAGATAAGAAACAGGCTTAAATATACTCCGTGATCGAAACACAGCTTAGCAAGCAGGACACGAGTAAAAAGACAGACATCAGAGGAATCCAAAACAAACTGTTTTGGAAAGAAGTGTCCCTGCATACTTAGCCCCATGCTGGGCTGTAATTCCCTCTTCCCCCAAACGCTTTGCCTAGTGCCAGGGAAGGATTTCCTTGGTGCATCAGTACATGGGAGGAATTTTTACTGGGATTGTTCCCAGTGCTTTGCCTAACACTGGGAAAAAGTGTATCCCTGGACTGCTTGGCTTTGTGAGGAACAGATTTGGCCCACTTACCTGGCTCTCCTCCAGGGGAGGGGTCTCCCCTGAGCTCTTTGCCCAGTATTTAGTTTATAAACTAGCTGTTCCCAGCTGATACCCACAAGGGTGGGCTGTATCCATTAAAAACCAATGCATCTGAACAATTAACAAAACTTTCATCTTTCCCTCAGCCAAAAAAGGGCAAACAGAAGCAGTTCTCATTAACTCACCATTACAAGGATTCAATATCTAAAGAAAGATCGACATACAGCAATCAAAATCACAGAACAGAACGTTTTAGTTCCCAGCCACGGTATCATTTGTTTCACTCAGTCTCTATAATTACTTATCTTGAACACTGGAATTTAAAAAAGTGAAATACTTCATTCTCACTATTCAGAAATAACTTATCAATTCTTTTAATCACTGCTAGCTGAACGCTCTGGCATACAGCTTTAGCTGAACTGCTATGATTTAAACACAAGTTACAAAGTATAGGTTATCTACATTGGTTTTTCCCTTTACCTGGCATACTTTTCAGTAGCTTTGCATTGCACATATGTCCTTTCCATATGTCAGTGAGAATATATTCCATCCGTTTTGCTCTCCAAAGGAAGTTAAACACCCTCAGGTAGTGGCTCATGCATTCTCGTGTAAACACCTGCAAATAAAAGTAAAATATTTTGGCTTCAAAAACATTTGATTTATTCCCTGTCAATGGTCTCTCTCCTCCTCCACCAAGTCTTTCTATGCTAACCTAGATAACTTGTTTAGGATCTAGCAGTAGAGCCCAAACAAAAGCTGAAGACTCCTGAGATCTTATATTATATCCTCTATTCAGGGGTATGATCTAGGACAAGTGTTGTATTGCTTATTGCTCGGCTTCAACAGTTTAGAGTAAAAGGCTGGTTTACAACTGGGGGGAAAAAACCCACCAACCCTGCAAGTAATCTGTAAGTCACAATAGCCCTTTATGTATTCAGAATATATTTGTTAATGTAGCAAAACGGATTATATAGCTACAAGAGCTGCCTTAGATCCATCAACACTGACGCAGTCTGTACACTGCCCAAGATATACTAATAATAGATATACTATATATTAATGCATTAATATCAAATCTGCCTCTCTCTAGAACTGACATACCTTCTCATTCCCAGACAGCTCCTGGGATGGGAGCCATCTGGAATGAATAAGGAGCCTCTGCCTTGAAAATAGTTCTCCTAAAATTTATCTCAGCCCATTTAAGACACTTGAATGCTGTTAAGGCTTTCTTGTGACCATTAGAGAAAAATCAACACGTGTTCTGATCACAACAGATTCCAATGCTCTTTTCAGATACTTTTCGAAAGAAGCTGAGGTTTCGGGGGGGGA
>NW_017728906.1:94012235-94018386 GCF_001723895.1 Crocodylus porosus | reverse complement strand
GGTAGGCAGGCATTTTTTTCAATCACTCCACTGAAATCAGACAAGATTAAGCTGATTGAGTAAACTGGGAAATGGAAACTATCTTTAGAAAAAAGAAAGAGAGGCATATAGATTTTTCCACTGTTTTCTCCTGATGAAATCTCTCTTTTTACACAACACTTTAGTGCCAAGTCCCTGAGGGGCCACAAATGAGTTTAAGACAATGAGTTTTCTGGTATATACCTGGCACCACAACAAGGATGCTACATTGCATTCACTTTAAGGTGTAGCATGTTACAGAGTAAGCATACTGTCCTTTACTTGAGGCACTCCTTGGCAGTTGGGAGGCAGCATACTTATGTCTTATTTTAGGGAGTTCAGATTGTCCCATGTTTGAACCTGATAAGTGTTGCATTGAGAGCACTGTCTGATAGGCTTGTCTCTAGAACATAACAAAGGCCTGCCCCAGGGGTGGCCATGATGCTCCGTAGTGGCATCTGAGCCTCTGTTCTTGAGGTCCACCTCCCTGTCTGCTTGCCTGCCATGCTTTGGTGTAAATATGTATGCAGAGTTCAAGAGCATGTGTGTACTAGTTAAAAAGCAAGCTTTCACTATGAAACACTTCTACCCTAACCAAAAAAAATCAGCATACAGGATGGAGAAGAGTCAAAAAAAAGAAAAAAAAAGAAAATCAAAACCCAGTTTTCAGAAATGCACAAGCTCCATTTTTCATCCATCTCCCACAACAGATGCAACCTGGGTAACTGCATGTCATCTGAAAAATCAGCCCAGAGGCTAAATATCTAGTTCTTTCATTTCAACTCTCAGAACCCGATAGAGACAAGAAAACAAATTAAGGACTGGGTATATAATCCCTTTAAGCAGGGATCCACAGTTTGCGGCCTGTGACAGCATGGGGGCAGAACGGGGCACTTTCTCCCTTGTGCATTTCTTTGCCTCATGCCACTGACCCCCTCCCTGCATGGCATTCAGCAGGGGGCCTCCCCAGCTTTGTGCCAGGGGCTATTTTTCTCACTGTGCCACTACAGCTTGTGCTTACCCTTGCTGCTAAATTCAGGACTATTCATCAATCACTAGTGGCAATGGCAGTCCACAGCAATTGGTAGTGACAGTGAATAAAGGCTGCAATCAGGGGATGTGCAAAAAGCAGCCCTCAACACAGAGCAGGGAGGGTCGAGGAACTGCAGGGGGATCAATAGCCAGGCTGTAAGAGGCAGCCCACCATTCTTAAGGGTTGCCAGCCCCTTTTGCACAGCAAAAGGGAACTTTATGAACAACACTGCTACCCTCACTCCTGCAACTTCATCTACTGGTATAAGGAAGTAGACCAACAGCCTGGGCTCACTTAGACGCACTGACGTTCTAATCATTATTTTCTCTTAATCCGTTTTACCTACCTCCCTGCCATACACAGCTGCAAATTTTAAACTATAATCCATTAAAAGATAAAAACTTCAGATATGCAGACATCTGAAATATCAGCTGAAGGAAATTTTTAAAATGCGCTCTAGTACAAGACACACAGTGCTCCTTTAAGGCATTTTCCTGTTGGTTAAAAACAGCAGCTGCAGGCTTTCAGAATCCTAATATGACACTCCAGACTGCGGAGCCATAGCATCTGCAATGATCCAAGGTACACTGAAATTGCATGCATTAACAACATAGGGGTTTTGGAGGGTTTTTTCTCTTTTAAATGATCACATCTGTAACTGAAAAGACCCCCAGAATATAACTAAAATGTAAATCAATGTTACTATATTGTACTCTTTACTTGATTGGGAAAATTAAAACATGTAGTTCTCTACAGATAAGTGACATTGCTATGTGAAAAGAAAGACAATCCTCCTTATTTCTATTGATGCTTTTGCCAATTTCTATCTATCATTGATGAGAGCTCCAGCACAATTACAGTGCCATCAACATTCCCATTATAAATACTTGGAGCCTATCCGAAAAATCTTTTCAGGAGGTTTTGTGGACTTTGATTTTCCACTGGACAGGGAGCATGGGAAGGGATGTACAAATGAGAAGCATAAGGAGCTATTTCTCCTCTCATTAACTATACCTCTGAAATTCCTTCCACTGGTCACTCTTACTCCAAGATCTTAGTAAAAAATGCACTGCTATTCTTTATATATGGCAAGAGCATTTTCAATAATAGTGCAGCTATTTTCTCATCAGTTCTAATGAATACAACATATCAAATTTTATTTAAATAGTACAAATAGGTTGCCATAAAATACATTTTACAGCTCCTTGCAAATTATCCCAAATTAGTTGCTACAGTCTAGAAATAATGGAAAGAAATGAACAATCCATTTATTAAGTACTTGCTAAAATCTGTTGGAACAAATGAATTATTTATTTTAAATAATAAATGTTTTAAATGTAGCATTTTAGCACTCATTAATATTTTAGAGAAATTGAGATTTTGGCTGAACTCTTAATACAAATCGATGCATCCTAGATGCCAAATAATCTCTTTAATCACGCATTTCTAGAATAAAAAGGCTATTTCAATAACAAAGTACACAGCAATCTAAGTTGGTATCTACGAAATGCACACAAACTGCAATATGTAGCCTTACTGTTGCAATAGGTCCATCAACATGATAGTCTAAGCTGAAAACATCCCATCCAGTGTCACCAGGAGATACCTATATTAAAAAAAAAAAAAAAAAAAATGCTGCCTTTAGTTTAGTATGCATTTGTTGAAGAAGTCTTGCTCTATAAAAAAAAAAACATAGCAATAGTCTTTGCCAAAAAGTTGTCAAAAGGAGCAAAAGCTTCTCAGTTTGTGATTAACGTAACTTAGACAAGTTTCAGACCTAAGCACCATGCTTTCCACATTAAACTCCAACGTCCAGAAGTCCCTTTGATGGAAGGCTAGCACTTAAAACGTTCACTGTTCATGTTCTTTCATAATTCCACGCTATTAGTTACAAGAAAAGACCCCAATTTAGGGTCTCTTGAATAAAGTTTGCTTAGTTGGGAACCTGTTGTATATTATACAGCTAGCATAAGGGATGATATGCCAGCAAAGGCTCAAGCACAACAAAACTTATACTTAGGGAAGGCAACAGATAAATGAAAGATGTGGTATAACCTCTCCACCAGCAGAAAAATTCACCTCAACTTGACAGAGGTTGGGGAGATGCTTTGCTGGGAACCTCTAGCTGTATTGAAGCCAAGGTACGCTGGGTACCCAGTACAAAGTGGTCCTAGCAGACTAAACAATGTAGCACAGCATGTACAAATTCTGAACATTCCCTTGAGGCTGACCCCCAAAAGAGCTCATTTTAGACTTTTTAAACTTAGAAAACTTTCACATCAGAAGCCAATACAGCCCAACCCAGCATACCTCTAGTAATCTGACATCCAGCCGTTTGAGGATCTCAGGATTGTCAAACTGTGCATTAGTTGCCCTGACAGCTGTTTCAAGGATTCCCGTCAGATTATGCTGATACAAAGTTGTAGCTGGTCGAGCAAGCTCTGGCCTAGAAATTACAAAATAAAGTCACTACATAAAAGTCTACAATGCTGCAAATTAGTAACTACAGAGTTTCCACAATTAAAGAGTTCCCTCTTAATTTTACTTTCCAGATAGGAAATGATTACCCCCTTTCATTACCTGAACAACTGCAGAATGAATATGAAATGGTATTACAAGAAATTAAAATAAAAAAATTACTTGCTTACACAGAAGCTCAACTATCAAAATGCTAGAATCCAAGAGTAATAACGAGTAAGATCCAAGCAATACTAGTATCTTAAAACCAATTTATAATTTTAATTGTAGTAACATCCAAAATAAACAATAGTTCATTTGTATCTGAATTTATACAGCAGTTGCAAACCAGTAAGCCAGTCACTGTAGTTAACAAATTTTGAGATTTGCTGATACTGAGCTTAAATGCTTATACTTACTGAATTTAACTAAAACATTAAGAAATTCCATAATGATTCATTCCCATCCCTCTCCTGCTAGAAAGTTCCTCACCATTTATGCTTTAACTGCAATATTGATTCTATGCACCAACCTTACTTATTTTGCTACACACTATTCGCTTTCTTAAAAAGAGACAGGTACATCAATATAAATGCTAGGCAAACAAAGTTGGTTTTTTTTTTAGCAAGTTAATGGAAGATCTATGATACACAATCTGCTCTATAGACAAAATGAGAGCTTCTTAATGGAATTTTTCTGTACACATTAAACATCAGCAACTTGACCAAAGTAAAAAAAAAAAGCTTGTAAAGTATGCTTTTAAAAAAACTCAGTTTGGCATTCAAGGCAGCTGAAGTTAATTTAAGGTGTCAACTGAATTTCTAATTGTTTGTGCAGTTAACAGTTTATAAAAACATTTTGGTAAAAAAGTCAAAATATGTAGAAATATATTTTTACAAGAGTGGTGATGAGTAGTGTTTTAAGAGTACTAGAAACTGAAATCTATTTACAGAAGTAGCACAGTTCAAGTGGTGGAAAGTGTAAGCATTCAAGGACATACCAAGAATTGGGAGGGAATAAGAGCAACTGAGTTTTAGGTCTCCTAAGTCTACTGTTCTCAACTTGTACAGAAGAGAAGCAAATTCCAACCAATATTAAGAGTTCAAAAATACATATCTAGGACTGTTCAATTAACTGTATAGAACAATAATGTTTTTCAACATAGCTTTCTAGGTATTGTACTGTCTTACTTAAGCAAGTCCATTAAGTGTCTTATAAAGTCGCCTTGACCAAGTAGTAAATAGCGCCTCATGGCCTGCATGTGCTCCAGTAAATTGTATTTTTTGTTGAGGACATCTAACAAGTATTTGCTGGTCTCAAAATAAGCTGCATCGATCTTTTCTTGAAATGCATTTTCTAAATCTGTGAACAAGTCAGCAGCTGCAAATACAAAAGAAACACCCCCCCCACCAAAACATCAAGATTAATGTACATCCTTAAGAGAAAGGCTGATAACAAATATATTCTACCTTAGCATTTCTGCAGGAGCGTTGTCTTTAAACCTAAAATCCTGATGTTGGAAATATCCAAAATTAAAAAGTGGCATGCAGGGGAGCAGGGGGAACACAGAGGATGGACAAGACTGACAGACCCTAGTACTTATGCACTTCAAAACTGCAAAAGAATCCAAAATGAGAATGGAGGCAGTAGTCCATTTTAGCACGACTGACATACCTACACCTGAAATACTATTATATGTGTTGGCACCATATCAAATTCTCCTCAACAGAATCTGTTGGAAATTCAAAGATTACATTCGTAAAGGGCAAATTCAGACAAGTACGTATAAGTATTATGAAGACAACTCTTAAAATCTCTAGTTGCAAATGTAACATAATTAGCTTGCAGTCTTTTTTTGGGGGGGGGGGGAGAGATTTGAAGGGGTGCAAAGAGTAACACCTTGGCAGATTGACAGGTGTAAAGAAGTGGGGGTAGGATGGAATAGAAAATCCAACACCATGAATAACTAATTTTGGGTCCCCAATTTGAAGGCACTGCTTAATATTACCCTGTGCCCCAACTTTAAGATGTGGATTTAATATCATTCCCTCACTGCAGAGTGATATTCTGAGGATGAATAAACAAACATGCATCTGTGAAGATAATCGCAGCAATGAAGACCAAAGAAAAATTAAATAAACCTGCTTTTTGAGCAGGGTTTGAATAATGCACAGAAAAAAAAAAAGTAGCATGGTGCCACATATTAAATAATGGAAGTAAAAACAAACATATATATAAAAACTAGCTATTAAGTGAGCACTGTCCATTCAGTACCTTGATGAAACACAGATTCTGCAGGAGCGGAGGGAAAGGAACAAAACAAAACAAACAAAAACAAAAAACAAAAACCCCCTGATCCTGCAATTAAAAATCATCATAATGTGTATACAGGAATAAAGGAAACAACTTTCATTTTCATAGATTTCATAGACAGGTGGGCTGGAAGGGACCTCGGGAGATCGAGTCCAGCCCCCTGCACAAAGGGCAGGAAGTCAGCTGGGGTTATAGGATCCCAGCAAGGTAAGCATCCAATTTACTCTTGAAGGTGTTCAATGTAGGTGCTTGAACCACCTCCGATGGCAGACCTTGGGGGCTCGGACAATACAGAAATTCTTTCTTATGTCCAGCCTGAAACGGTCTCCC
>NW_017728906.1:94008576-94012135 GCF_001723895.1 Crocodylus porosus | reverse complement strand
GCAGGAGTTTGTGACCGTTCGACCTCGTCATCCCTTGGGGCGCTCTGGTGAACAAACGTTCCCCCAGATCCTGGTGGTCACCCCTGATAAACACAATCTAATTTTTATCACTTGATTTTCCTGCCATAATAAGGTTCTGTTGATGTATTCTTATACATGTCCCTGGGGTTCTCTAAAAATCATACCAAAAAGCCACATTTCCAACATGTGGCATCATTTCCTTACTAAAGAAATGAGTATAGACAAAGGCAAAACAGCAATTTGATCAGATATGGCAACTGATTGACCAACATATGAATCAGACAACTGGAAGAAGCAGAAATGGTCAATAGATACAAATGCAGTTGGCAAACTGACTACAAGATATCACCAAAGATCCCTATTTAATTCAGTCTGTCCCCAGTATTAGAGACTGGCCTTCCAGCCACATTGTCACAACTTCCAGTTAACTTTTGATTATCTTCCAAATGAAGCTAAGTCTTATAAAGACCATCTGTTGCAACTTTTGAGCTCATGAATGCCAAAGCTGTTGTCTTTACTATAATTCTATGGTCAACATTAAGCAGGGAAACCTTCATGGAGGAGTGAAGAGTTATATTAGGGGCCCCCAAGATCACATGCTGTGAAGTTCTGCACTTGAGGAGAAACTCTTCTCTCCAGAGTGTTTTGAATCTAAGGGGCAAAATAAATACAGCTAACAAATCAACCAGGAAGACAACAAACCTTGAAGGTCAGACTAATAATGCATAATAATATCCATCTTAGACTGACAGCTTAAAAGAGTGCTCTCTTTGCTGAGTGCAAGGCACCTAAACATGGGTTGCTGGAAAAGGAATGTACAGATAATACAAATATACATAGGTAGTTTATTTATTTGATTTCTTCCTTCAATTTCAGATACTAAGCTCATGTTCTAGTATTAGGAGTCCAGTAAACTGAATGACTCAGTCTTCACTTCTAAACCTCCTCTAGGGATACCTGCTCCACAGATTAAAATACCATGATTATTGCCACTATTAAAAAATAAATGTCAGACCATGAGTGAGGACAGATGTAACAACTGAAACCAAGTAAAATACACCTGGAAACGCTTCAAAAGGCAAACATCTGAGCTAGGGAGACACGCATATGGCCCTACCCTGCTCTTGGCTGGAATGTTTCAAAACATTGCTGCCTCCTCTAGTGATCAGACAGGAGGCACCTAGAACTGCCTGCAGCAATATGAAGCTCCACTAAGCTACCCCTCTCCTTTCACAGATGCAGGGGGACAGTGGAGAGCCAAGAGTATAAAGATTGGCAGGGGATGGAAAAAAAAAAAAAAAGTGTGGGACAACGGGGGCTTCCAAACGCAGTTTCCTGGACTAAACATGAGACTGGGAATTAGGAACACATGACTTTCAACCCCAGGTTTGACCCTGTTCCAAGGTGACACAAAAGTCAAATCATAACTTCACTCTCTTCCCCTACCTATGAGGAAGTAGGGATATTTTCTTCTTACAAAAGTGCTATACAATTTGATGACACATTTGCTTTTCCAAACAGAAACCAAGACAAAAACAAGCTAGAGGTTATACAGAATGTGACAGCTACAGTAAATATGGTTCCCTATCTCCACAAAATCAAGAGTCCCCTGTTTTGTTGGCACTGATAGTAAGCAGCTTATAGAAGTGAAGCTACCTAATATTTTGCACAAGACACACAGAAGATTACCAACTTATGTTCTAGGGCAGTAAGGCTTTCATGTTGTAGAAATGTTAGGCATATAACAAGCTAAGTATACCAGCAGGAAAATTTATAATCTACTGGTATTGCTACCAATGACACCGAAATGTTACAATGAAAATACCAAAAAGTTAAAAATGCAAGTGACACTAGCTCTCTTTCCTTCCATATACAGGACTGGAAATAGATACAGGAATGTTTCTTTTCCCCACTGGCAAATCCATACTTTCAGTAACATATTAGGAAATGTATGATGTGGTAGATTTGTAAAATTAAAAAAAAGATAATACTTCTTCAGTTATAACTTAAAAAAATTATACATGAACATATTTATCATAATGATATTTCTACACAAAGTAAATCTCTATGACACTAAAAGCATACAATTTTGCTTGGCCCACTGTTTTATTAGCACTGTTTTCACACAATTATTCAACAATTTATGCCTGAATTATAAAATTTTGAGCAAGTTATCTAATTGGACTTGCATTTAGCAAAATTTTAAGAAACACCAAGTACTTAAAATAAGTGACTATTAGAGTGATAAATACAACCTATCAACATTTGCCAATATTTTCATTCATCTAGAACTTGCTTGGATGCAACAGATTCCAGACAATACCTTTCTCTGAAAAGTACAATGTTAAACAGGATTGGTGATTTTACCCCTACCAATAAACAAACTAGAATTGAGATGACACATCACATACTCTAAAGTTGTCTTTATATTATTTAAATCCACATCTTTATAATATCTTAACTACAAGAAACTAACTCAGCATCTCCTGATACATCATAATTTGTTTAAAGATGACTTAGCTTTACATACAAGTGTAACATATTAACTATTTCTAAGGCTCTGTACTACACTCATTAAGTAGCATATTTTGAAATGGAATATGGTTTGATGTCTGACTACATTTTCATAATACACTAAGCTGTCTTATTCTCTTATGTGCCTATATAAAATATACAAATGAATATTAAAGCAATAAAAAGCCCCCCCACATATGGCCAAATAAAGATAAAAGGACAAAAAACAAAGGAATCCAGAGTTAAGACTAAAAGTCCTTCCTTACCTCACCATATTATTAAGTACATTAAGGGGATCACAGAATAGTGACAGATTACACAAAAAGAAATATACAAGTGCAGGCATAATAGGGTTGGTTAGAACTCAAGTATCACCACCAACAGATTTTTCTTTTGTTGAGCAAGTAACCTCATAAATACAAAAGAATACAGAAAAGTTTTTGTATAGCTATAGGAGTACATTAAAGAATAAAGGGACACAATTTTGGCATGACAAAAATAACACAACTACAATGGAAACAAGTTAAACTGCTGTTTGAAAACATTTAAATATATTTGTAATGCCCAGGATCTCCACAATAGAAAGATGCATTTATTTTGTTAATTAATATAAACTTTAAAGTCAGTCTTAATTCTCTTGTATAAATGATCAATCTGTATTTGTGTGGGTCTTCTATATGGTAAGAAGAAAGGAGATTTAGAAAACAGGAAGTGTGACCATGAAACCCATGCAAACAGGCAGGAGAGAAGATATAGTAAAGGACTGGGTCTCTTTTTTTCCCGATAGATTTAGTCATTTGAAAGAATATCTTAAAAAGGGGACAGAATACCATATTGCCAGGAAATGAAGAAAGAGTTGTTACGCCCACAGACACTCCTGAAAAGGAGTTGAAGGGAAAGAAGCAAGACTTACAGTTGGTCTGTTCATAGAAGTCCCTTATAGGAATGTGATTTTATAACAAAATTATGAAACACTGTTTCTGAATTTGTTCCACAACTTAAGAAAAATACTTGGGGGGGGGGG
>NW_017728906.1:94000108-94008316 GCF_001723895.1 Crocodylus porosus | reverse complement strand
GTGTAGCCCATAGAGGGGAGCCACTGCCCTCAAGCCCCCCTCCCCCTCAAGCCGTGCTCCTGGGAGGCAGTGGCATGGGGTGGTGGGTAGCAACGCCCTGTCCCTGCCTCGCCACATGTAACCCCCGACTATCCCCATTTTAGAGGACAATATAAAATACAGGTAATTTAATGAATATATAGGTTTTGGAGGGTTTTCCTCTTTTTTTTTTTTTGGGTGGTAGAAGTCACCTTATAGTTGAAGCCCCACACTCTCCAGAGCTTACTGCACACATTCTAAGTTTCAAACAACTAGTCAAATCATTCCTGATACTGTACCATCCTTTGGTGTTTCTGCTGGCTTTGCCACAGCTATCATCTTTGCAGATGGAGTCTGGTCATGACACACCTGATGCAAGAAGTTTATGGATTTCCCTATCAGAAGAACCTGAACACAAAAGGACATTAAGTTATTTTTTGAAAATACTTTGAGATTTCAATCATGTAAAGAATTGCAAATAGACTGTTAGCAATAAGCTTCCTGTTGTCTTCTCACTCCTTACCCCTACAAAATAGCACCCCAACAACTTTTAAATATAAACCCCATTTTTTACAAGTCCTCTTTCTACAATGAAACTGAAGACAACAACTTAAGATAGTTTCTTCTTCCAATCAGCATTCAGAGCAAGTACAGGTAAAACTTTACCCTGTTCTGGATTAACGTCAGGTTTACAATACAGGCAGTCCTCTACTTAGGTTTCAAGTACAGTATTTTGCACTTACAACACTTCTAAACTGACACCCCGTTTCAACTTTATAACGTCAGTTTCAAACTTCACAACGTTTAATCCGATGCAACGCCATGCCAGTGAACAAATTCACTGCATCGCTCATCTGCCTGGAGAACATCTGTCCAAACTTCCTTGGACACTTTAAGAAAGCAGACAAGACTCCAGAAAAATCTGCAGCCAAGACTCCTGAAAAGACTCTAGCCAGGAGCCCTTCAAAAAGTCCAAAGTCACCTCAGAGAAGTCCTTCCAAATCACTATGATTGCCATTTACAATATAAATACATTTATGTAGCTATATTACCCATCTATAATTGATAGAGTACAAAAATCTGGGGTATTTTTGGTGAAAATAGGATATCAGGCCTTGGTTCAGGAACCAATCCCCCATTTATAACATTGTAACTCGGAACCAATTTTCTCATAAGAAACAATGTTTCAACTTAAGACACTGTTTTCAGGAACCAATTGTGTCATAAGTCTGAGGACTGCCTATATATTCTACTAAACATGTGCCTTGCATGCTCTATGACTACATAGCATAAAACAGAAAAAAAAAGTCTGTGAAACACAAGAAAACCCTTTGACAATACCTTTTTTGACTGCTCCATTGTAATAAATGATGGTATCATTGATTTCCTTAAAGTGTACTTGTCATGCCACAACCGGTCAGTTTTAACAGTAGGATCTGAAGCTACAAAGAACTGCAGATAAGCAGAAGTGTTAGATATAAAAGATCAAGTCCAAAATTGTGTACATTCCATCCTCACACTTGTATATGCAATGGGCACATCTACATTAGATGCTATGGTGGTGGTCACAAACTATGATGCCAATGCTACTACACAGTAGCATGGTAAAAAGCCTACACGGTGTTGGGACTGCACAGGAATGCCCATTACTGTGCAGTCCAGTGAATGTGTAGACACAACCAAAATGCTACTTTGTTCTAATAAACATATGCATCTGAATCCATATTAAAATACTACTGTACTTTTATACATGCTTAAGCTTTTAATTTAATCCCATCTCCGCCCCACAAAAAGATAAGTGAGGATTACTGAGCAAAGAAGTTACCACAAGAAAAATAAAGGATATTGTCAGCCTTTAACAAAGTGCCAGATATTCACCTAGGTCGGACTTAAATTGTGGAAGGGGAGTGGCAACACAAACTCTACCTGCCACAAGTTACCTGGGCTAGAGAGACATAAGTTACACATACCAGTTTAAAGTGATCAGAAACTAGTTTAAACCTGTAACAGAACAGAAGTTCAGTGTACTTAAGCCACTTAAACTGGTTTCGGCCATTGCGTAAGAAATCTGGTTGAATACAGTATCAGACCTAACTGATTTAGGTCAAACCAGTTTACGGAACTTCTGTCCCTTCTGCTCCCTAGCTGGAGCACTATCAGTGCTCTGGCTGGCTGAGAGTGGGGGTGGGAAACCTGGCTCTAAACCCCAGTCAGTGTCTGCCTCACAGCCCTTCACTTTTCCTCTGCTCCATGTTCCAGCAGATGGGCAAGGCACGTGGCCAGAGCTGGCAAGGCCAGCAGTAGCAGGAAAGGGGGTTTAAACACCTTTCCCCCTGCTCAAGCAGGGGATGGGGGCCTGGCAGAGGCTCCTTGAGGTAGAGCTGGGCTACAGTCCCATGCAGCCAGGGAGGGCCTCCCCAGCTCAGCCTGTAAGCCCTTGACCGGGGGTGGCCACACTATCCCCCTTGCTTGGGGTGGGGGGTGGTGAGGGGTGAAAAACCCTGTCAGGAACTGCCCCTCACCATGAGTGGCAGACAGAAACCTGACAGGGGCTGCCCCCTCCAGACATACTGGGGCTGGGGTCCCAAGTGGGCCAGGGAGGGGGGGTTTAAAGTCCCCCTTCCCCTGGCCTCAGCATGCTGGTCCCAGGCTGGTGCCTGGTTATGCCCCTTCTGCTCGAGAAGGGAAGAGGTAAAAGCCTTGAAGAGCTTCTCTCATTCCTTCGCTTTGGCAGTGACTGGGAGACATGCTCTAGCACCCCCCCCCCCCCAAATTCTGGCCTGAGCTACTGCAGTCATGTGGCTGCATTTCTGGAATCAGAAGTGAATGTCTGTTCACTTGCTTCTTGGTTCAATCAATGCAGTTTAGACTAACCTGCAAAGATTGAAAATCGATTCAGCCTCTGCCATTTGACTGTCTGTACTTAGCCTTATAGACAGAATATGTTCAGGTAGGCTTTTCACATCCTTGCCTCACCTTCATAAAAACAAAATTATAGAAGTTGTTGAGAAACTTGAGTAAAGAAAAAAGTAAAATATTTTAGACAGGAAAACAAAATCTCACAATTTTACTCTAAAAAAATCCCTAAAAGACCTCAAATATGTCATATTGTGTTGAGGCCATGATAGTTCTGTAAAAGTGACTGTGCTATATATAAAATGGGGAATGAGAAAGAAGGTAGTCCCTCTGGGACTACTGGTAGCTAGTTTAGTAACTATAACATGTTAAAGAAACAAAACCATGATCTGTAAAGATTTGCTGAATCAAGAGATTAATAAATACTGTATATGAAATGCACTACTTTAATGCCTTATTTTTAAAGAAGACGACAGATTCATCCTAGTGAGCGACAGAACTAGATCTTGAAATCACTATAAATTATGAGAAGATTAATTAAAAAAAGAAAAGAAAACCTCAGACAATTAAGGTCAACTTTGTAAGTTATGAAAACAATGCTTTAAGGGCAAGCTAAAAAGGTAATTACAGTATCTAGAAAACATCCTGTAGAAGAGAGTGCATTTTAGATTATAATTAATCCCATGAAAAAACCACAGAACTAGAAAAGGCAAAAAGTCAAGGTTCAACATAACTGTAATATGCTTGTATTTTATTGATCTTTTTTGCTACTCAAGGTTGATTTCTTGCTATTTCA
This sequence comes from Crocodylus porosus, assembly GCF_001723895.1. NCBI lineage: Eukaryota > Metazoa > Chordata > Crocodylia > Crocodylidae > Crocodylus > Crocodylus porosus. Next base: position 94,004,646 of record NW_017728906.1, on the reverse strand, counting down.
AACCCAGAAAGAAGTGCAGGAAAAAAAATTAAGGACAAGGCATGGTACAATTTAACTGCTGGACAAATGCCAAGGTCTCACTACTACATATAGTAAAAGGAATTTTCTTTGCTTGAAACAGAATTTCAAAAAGATACAATTTGTGAATATGGAGTGTGGGAGTATTCCATCTTTGGCTTGTAAAGCATGACCACCATTATTGGCAAGAAGAAAAAATCCAAATGCCTTGTGTCTGTGAAACATGAGAAGAACAGCCCCTTTGGCCATACCTTTTTGACTGCTCCATTGTAATAAATGATGGTATTGACGGTAACTCCTGGCAGACTAGCTTATGGCCTTCAAAAGGAAGTAACAGCTTCAAGTAGATCACTTTCAACAGATACTGAAAAACTACTGGATGTAATAAGCGCACAGAGAAAAGAAAATACTCCCAAATTAAGTTAACAAAAGACCCCTTGGTAGACTTTACTTTTTTGGTGCAATTAAGGTGTTAAATTTTCAAAGTGCCACGTGCATAAGAGATTAATGAAACATTAGAATATCAGACTGGCCACCAAGATGTTCCACATTTAGTGTGGAACATCTTTGTGGTTGTTTTCAAATCGCACCATAACCTGCATGTGTAGCACATCCAAAAGGACTGTGGTTCTTAAGTCGGAGGTTGCCAGTAGTTGACAATGAATAGCCTCTCTTTGATCTTGGGTTCATAATGCCCCAGGATTTTTAAACACATGATGCCAGGCTCCATGTGCCAGCAAATTTGAAAGGGCAAATGGAAAGCACAGCATTGAGGGTGTGGGGGGTCCCCATGCCATGCCCCCTGCATTGCAGGCCATGGGTTGGATTTTATCCTGATCCCAAAAGTTGCATGCATCTTATTATACATATGTAGGATGACCTAAAACAATTATTAGCCAGCTCTTAGTTTGCACTTATTTTTTGACTACAGAAAAACAGAACAATTCTTCTGTTGCAAAAACCTCAGAGAGATCACAGCAGTTCAAGATATTTTTACTGCTATGGATTCCTATTTGAACCCCCCAGGTTTATCATCTTGTGAGTCATGTTTGTGCACCTAGCAGTGCTAACATCGTGCCACAACACTCTTGAAAAGATCTTAAGGTACTCCAGGGTGCTGTGGCTCCCTAGTTGAAAAAAAGGCTAGAACAGTGATTCTCAACATCTGGTAAAAAAAGTCAGTCCTGGAGCCTATGGATTCATTTGACCCACTGAAGCCAATTAACCATATGTAGGCTCATTGCATCCACAAGGAAACTCACCAGTAGTTTCATACACTGAAAAGCCACTCACATTTCATATAAAGCTGTGCATCTGAAATACTTACCCACCCAAGAGTTTCGATTCTACAGTTTTCATTTAAGTCTCCAATTGTTTTTGTTTGTTTGTTTGTTTTTTACACAAACGGAATGGAAGTTTAAGTATCAGTAGTCAGATCACTTACTTCATGGTAAGTGTCCTCCAACTCCCCATCATAAATCCAACGGTAAAGAAAATTCAGGACAGGATGGGATACCAAGCCAAGAATGTGCTGCACTAACGATCTCATGTAGGGATCTCCAGTTTTAGTGTAGGCATGCACAGCTGATGCTAGTTCACCACCTTTTCTTCCTGGAAGGAGGAAAGACAGCAGCATGTGAATCAGATAAATATATAAAATACAAAGGAAAGTAGTGAGCATCATACTTTAGAAAAACTACACTTCAAGTCAATTACTGATTGTATGCCTTCTTCCAAGCTTGCTAAATGGCAACATTTAAATCCAGTGAGTATAAAAGATTTAAAGCTTTATAACGTTAAAATATAATAGCAGTAGGAGAAGAAAATATCAACCTTAAAAAAAAAAAAAAAAAAAAAAGCATTTACTGTATTTCAGGCAAATCCACCAATCTATGTTCTGGATGCTTTATACAATGCTTTGAGAATCTCCTAAGCCTAAGTTAACTTTAGAGTTGCTTAGTTTCACCAGAAAATCATAAAGCAGCTTGACTGTGCATTTCAGGTCCCCTTCAGATGTTACCATGTGTCACAGGGTATAGGCAAGTTTAACACGATAACATGCCAGACATTAAAGGACTTTGCCCAATAAATATATATGAAAAATGATAAGATTCACCACAAAAATGGCAGGGGACAAATTTAACACCTGGCCAGATAGCCAGCTGCTTTCTCTCTCTCACCCTCCATCACCTTGTTGAGCAGACCACTGTGGGATTGTGGGGAGTCTTCCTGGCAGCCTGCCCAGCCCTGATCCTAGTGCCACCTGGTGACAAGCAGTAACGCTTTTCCACTGGCAAGGGCCACCTGGGTAGGAATTCAGGATGCTCCCTGTTCTCTTGGGCTGAAGGGCACTCCCTCACCCTTGCCAACATGCAGGCAGCAGGGGCAGAGGCTGATGGAAGCAGCCCATCACCTCTGTTCCCAAGAGGGTCACTGGGAATACTATCATCTTACCAAGAAGTGGCAGTGTTGCCCGCAACCCAGAAGCTTTAAAGGACTGTTGGTGCACTCCCTCTGGCTGGAGAGCATGTCTGTTGTGTTTTAGCTTGGGGGCTTTGAACACATGGCAAATATTTCTGCGCTACAAAAATAACAACATCTGGAGGCAGTCTCATACCTCTCTTGCCCCAGCACCAATCCTATAGATCTCCTTTGTCTCTTGCACCTTTACATACCCCACATATTCCCTTTTTCCAATCCTTCATATTCTCCTTCAAGCAGCTTCCCCCTTCCTCTTTTAAAATCTGAATAGTTCTAATGCAAAAAGATGCTTTAAAAAGAACAGGCCACATGCACTTTGTTATTTTAAACAGTTTGGAGTTTCTTTCAGCACAGGCTGTTGCACATTTTACATTGGAGAAAGTAGTTTTTCAACATGGCTACCATATCCCATCATTTTCTACAAATGCTGCAGTCAAAATCTTTCAGTTAGAGCACTCTCCCTCAGAATGACCACAGCCTCCAATTGTTTCCAAGGACAAGGAAGCCAAGCTCCCTTCAGGAATACTGCATTCCTTCTGTTACCAGGAAAAGTAGAGGAAAACTTTATACCTGTTGAGGATAGTGGGAGATGGCAGTCATTTTGAAAGAGGGTAGTGTTTAGTAGAATTCTCTGTAGTAAAATATTCCTCAGCCTCTACAGACACTGAAACATTAAAATCCTAAAAAGAGAATGTATTTAAATGTACTCTACACAGAAAGATTTCATGAAGTTTGTTAGCTGGGAAGTTTCAAAAACAATCTACATTTTTTGACAGTAAAGAAAAAAAGGCTACCCCTTGCAATAACAACAGCCTATATAACATATTAAACATGTTTTTAATAAAAGTATTGTGGAAAGGAACTACAGTCTTTTTATAGTCATCTATGTAAAATGCTGAAGATAATATTCTGATGGAACACAATTGCTCTCAAAACTTGCCCAGACAACTACAACCTTTTTACTCATTTCCTAAATCAAGATACTACCAGAAATTCATATCAGTTTAAATCTCAAATATAATTATATTTATAAAGAGGACACCTGTGTTTGTCATGTACAATCACTCTTGAATTAAAGGACTTAAAATTGTATTTTACACAGACCTTGACAGTGATCAACAAGTGCTGCAAGGGTCTTTAGTCTTATCTTAGGATCGTATGTCCACACTAGAAGACGACGAAGTGTTAAACTGCTCTCTAGTCCCAAATTTACGCCCTGGTCATCTTCAAGTTGCAGCTAATCAAATCAAAGTAAGAAAAAGAAAAGACATAAATGAAAGAACAGAAGACTAAGTAGTTCAATTTCTCTTTAAATACAATGTAACAGTGATCAGGAGATACTACGCCAAAACATTAGAATGATGCAAAAAGGAAACTGAGATACATGTGTACATGAAAAAGGATAGAGCCATATACAAATATAATAGGCCTGATAGAAAAGCTTGGTCAGGAAAATTAGAATAATGTTAAAAGGGAAAAAAAAGAATCTGGACAGTGATTAACTAGTAAAGTTTCCATCAAGACAGCAGTAGTCCAATTTTTAACCCAAAAGGACTAAATTCTGCTCACATTTCCTCCATATAAATCATAAGGAATAGGTTAAAATAATCACCATTACTACAGTTATAGGTATGGATCTCCAAACACCAAGCTATAGGAAAAAGATATACTTGTATAAAGGAAGTCGCTAAAATGTGATCAGTATACACATGAAATATTGTAGCTCTACAGAGTATTACAAATAATTCTATTTCTGAGACCTCCACTACACATGAAGGTAAAGATGCCATTGGACCTAATGCATGACCCACACAGTGGAGGGCTACTCATATGGTTGAGGGCCTCCGTGGCCAGCCCTACGAGGAGAGGCTGAGGGACCTGAATCTCTTCGAGAGGAGACTGAGGGGGTGGATCTTGTGGCTGCCTACAACCTTATCAGGGGCCACCAGCAGGGACTCAGGGAAAGTCTGTTCACCAGGGCCCCCCTTGGAGTCACCAGGAACAATGGCCACAAGCTGAGGGAGGATAGGTTTAGGTTA
>NW_017728906.1:93991883-94000008 GCF_001723895.1 Crocodylus porosus | reverse complement strand
CATCTTGCTGGGGTCATTTGACCCCAGTATTCTTTCCTGCCATGGCAGGGGGTCGGACTAGATGATCTGCTCAGGTCCCTTCCCTCCCTACAAACTATGAAACTATAAAATGGTAGTATTTCAGAACATTTATAAAACAAAGATTTGTTTTTATTACCTGGGAATGCAAAACAGACAGAAGCCTGTAATATTCTTTAAGTTCCTGGTGTAGAGCTGCACAAAAACTCTGTAGAGTGGGGGTGGGAGAAAAGGAAGGGGGCGAAAAAAAAAAAGGTCACAAGGTCAGATGTAATGAATGCTATTCTACATAAAACCAAAGATTGAAATATTAAACAAATCAGACTGCGACTATAACTTCTGTGCGGCGTTCATAACCCTGGTCTAAGTAATAATCAGATAGATGGAGAATACAGCATCATCAAGTGATAAAGAACAATAAGAAATACAATGATACTGTTCAAATTGGAAGAGACACTCTTTGGGATCAAGACTGTGTCATATGCTATGTTTATACAGGTAACTAGCACAACAGCAACACAAACAGACTAAGACCAGTAAGCATAACCATAATATAAAATGTTAGACACCAGGATCATCATATCTACTCTTTGATCTTTCTATATATCTTAAAGGCAGTGTATAAATCCTTTGAAAATTACATTCCTTTCTTCAGAGGTTACTTATTCAAGTTATTGCCATGCTTCATTATTTGTCACCAAAGAAAGACCTCCAAAAAGCAACCATAAGTGGCCTGTGAAGAAATACAAAAATTCTCCGTGATGCTTCATGCCAACCTGGCCTGATCCAAAGCCCAATGAGTTCAATGATTTGTACTGTAAGAGACAGACTTTAGACCAGACCCAAACAATTACAAATCTGACACTCTGTAAGAACAAAAGCATTACAGACCATTACATTTGCTGGCATGTTTGTAAAGATGCCTACATTGCTGGTGTGTGATCTATAAATAAGTCATTGTATGTACTCACACACCACATGCGTCCTTTCCCACACAGATTGGCTCCCCCCAAATTGGGGTGCATGTTTTCATTTTGGATTCCTATTTGCAGCAGCTGTGACATTTCTATTCAGGAAACTGAGGGGGATGAATTGACAGATGTTAAATTAACAAGCATCTCTGCTTTTTAATGGTCACTGATTTGTCAGGGGCCCTTAACTAGGCAGCCCAGGCTGGGCTAATTGCCTAGTTGGTCACACCTGCCTGAAGACTAGGACTGTCAACCCTAACTCAGCTAATGATCCACTATTAGATCTCCTGATTGACTGCTAGGGAGAGCAGCCAGCCTACCCATTTAATTCCACCTGTGGCAGCATGCTTCAGGCCAGGCAACAGTTCTTCTCAAGGTCTGCTCCATTAAGCCTCTCTGATCCTTTAGCTTGGTTCTGTTTCCAGACCCTGGGTTTGTTTTTTTTTGGATATTCCCCTCTGACGGAGTAATTCAGTCTGACTCTTGGTTCATTCCGACTCCATCTCTGAAGTTTTACGTAGCCTGCCTTCAGTACTGGCTTCTGACTCCTGAACCTTGACTTGTGATACGGACTCTGGATTTTTCCCCTGGATCTGGTAACTTGGCATCTGATTTCCAATCCCTGCTTCAGCCTATGCTTTGAACTTTGCCCCTTTCTCTTGCCCTCCTTCTAGTAGCATAACCAGTAGGTCATACCCTGCATCACCCAGTCCAAACAATAATAAATCAAGCCAACTTTTCTTCTGGATACTGTATTCGTTTAGCTATTCCTGGTCTCTTTGTTTAACAATCCTGCAGACTATTTTTAGCTGTTTTCAAAATCATATATCCATTCACGGAGATCAGTCTTCAGCAACAGCTAGAATTTTAATTTTTGCTTAAACAAGAGGGATGCCAACTGAGCAGAAAAATAGGCTGTCCTTGCTGTATGTAGCCATAACCCTGAAGAAGAAAAAAAAAAAATTCTCTCTCCTTTCTCAAAAAACAAGATGCGTCTTATTCGGAGTGTGGGGCACGTGAGGAAAATATAGTAACTGTTCAGCTAGAAAAAATAAAAGCCAACTGAAAATATTTTTCAAGTATTTTAATAACCTAATTTATCCTGGAAGGCACTTGATGCCCAAAGGCTTGTCCAACAGTTTTCACAATTCTACAGCTGACTCAACAAGTAGTATCGCAAAGAATCCTTGTGCCTCTCATACAATATATATAGAAATGGATATAATTTTTTCTCTTGGTTTTTATCCTGGAAATTTAAACACAACAGGGTACAAAGAATTGTGTTAGTATTTTTTTTTTTAAATGGAATTAAATCCCAATTTATTTTTGAACTGAGGCAGACTTTTTAAGCCTGTTTCTTCAGACAACTGATTAAAATTTTGAATTATATCTACAAGACTGCTTTGCTAATCAAGATGTCAGTCATTTTATGTTCAATTTCATATCTGACTGTAAATATCGTCAAATTTACATTAAAAAAATTCATTATGTTGGTTTTCATTTAAAAAAAATGAATTACCAAACAAGTTCGTAAGAAGTTTTTCTACTTCTCCCTTCTTCAAACCAATAGTCAAAAGGTGGTTGAAAACAAGCATCTAAAAGGTAAGTTGGAAGAAAAACCTATTTCACCTCTTAGACATACTTACTCACACTGGTATTTCTAAACATAAGGAAAAGAAATCCCTATTTCCCTTTATGTACTAAATGGCCTAAGCTCAAAAAGTTATTTTTCCTCATTAGGATAAGAGAATTTTGCTTAGTTCTGACTTTTAAAAAGTAGTCAAAGTGTTCCTCTCTCCAATCTGATTTTGAGCAAGAAAGAGAAATTAAAGAGGGAATAAGTTTATACAGGTCCAGCAGAGTCTAGGGGGATGCATGGGCTGAAGCTTTCTTAAAGGTTGGAAACTCCATGACATGTAACCCTGTTTTCAATTTCTTCCCACTTGTTTCTTCAGTACAACTTGGTAGCTTTAAAAGCACTATTTATTAAGCTGGAGGGCAAAGCTGGGTTTATATAAGAGATACCACATGTAGAAGTCTAAAAAAAAAAAACAACTTGCAACTTTGGAGGAGGGGGTTCCTAGTAAAAATTGCCAACTTCAGCATTTAAGGTCACAATAACTACCAGAGTTAAAAAAAAAAAAATAGCTTTGAAAAAGTTCAAAATAGCATTTTAGCACTATTTTTAATTATTTGGAAAAATGAGGTTTGGGAAATACGCATTTAAAAAACTTGGCAGTGTAATGCGGTCTACAAAGTGGGAGTCAAAGGAAAAGTAGAATTTCTGATCAATAAGGAATTCAAAACACGCATCACCTCAGTTTTACTTTGATGTTTTCTTTGAGAATAGGTGAACATGCAGGGCGAATTATTTTATTACCGATTTACATTTAATTTTATTTCCAAGAATAAATCATAGAATCCTAAGTAGTGCAGGTACAAGAAAAAAGGTTAGAGTGCAGTATATTTCATGCAGTAGTTATTCTTAGTAAGAGAAAAGTGACATATTGGTTGACAAGTTGAATCAACAGTATTATAAAAGGTAGTTCAGGCTTAAAATGAGTTTGTAGGTATCTGAAATAAGTCTGAGGCTTTTCTAAGAAAGCAAGCAGAAGCAGCTTTCCATTCATGAATACAGCTGTATATTAGGTCCCTATTGCATACATTATATACAAATAAAATTGATTATCTTCATGTGCCACGTTTAGGACACTCGGGCAGGCACAGTTATGAAGACAAAAACTATACAGATTTGTGTGGCTTTCCTCCATAATTTAAAGCCACATTTGATAGTTGAGGAAACATTTAGTGAGGAACATAATTCTTCCCCGCTTTTTAACACTGAAAGATTAAGGCCAAAGACAGTGAAAAGCATAAGCAGGAAACTAAAATGGAAGGAATGCAAGAAAACCTCTCCTAAATTATTAGGAGGGTGTGGGGGGAGGGGAAGAGAGTCTAGAAACTCTCAGTACACACAGACTAAAACATGACAACCAGTATTAGTCAATTAAAATATAGTTATTCATATTTATATAAGTCTATATTAACTAAAAATATAGATTTAGAATGAGAGAGCGTCAGAAGGGAACAGAATAAAACAGAAAAAAGTAGAAAGCACCATAGTGTCTCTACTGACCTCTTAGGAAAAATTAGACTGAAGGGAGGAGCACTTCACTTTCTTTGAAGATTAGGTAGGATGTTATGCCTAGAGGCAGGGACAACATTTGTCGGCTCAGAAGGGATAATATCCAGTTTTACAGAGGGAGCAAGTGAGAGAAAATGGGAATGCCTTAGCAGTAAGTGTGGTTTTAGGTATTACAGCAGCTGTGAAGTTACTGCAGACTATAAATCAAGGTGATGGAACCTATAAAAACAAAAATTGGACATTCTTTTGATGTTGCATTCAAAAGAAATGGCAACAGATAACTGATGATTTGCATAGTCTCAGATAGTGCACTATTCTTAATATCAATGAACATCAGCATCTGTCAGCTAGTCAAGAATATTCCCCCCACTCAGTTTTAAGGGAAAAAACACAGAGCGAAATATGATTTCTCCCTAACAGTGCAAGTTGTGGCACTAGTGAACCCAGAGATGCTACTGTCCCTTTCTGGCAGTGTTTATTTTATTTTTTAAATTACTCTTACATTTAAAAGCAAAGGGTCTATGCAGAAAGCAATCCCAATTGAGGATGGAAGGGAAAAAGACTACAAGCAAGGACTAATGCTATTATGATTCAGATGCGAGTATTCTTATTCTACACCCAAGAGGTAGACCATGAGCATTTTCAAAGTAGCAAGTCAAATGATGCTGAAGAACTTCAGATTATGATTTTTTTAAAAATAGTCTCCCCACCATTCCAGTATTTCATTTTTAACCTTGGCAGCTCCTAAACAGAATGAAACAAAGTAGTACACCTTTGATTTTTTGTAGCCAACATACCTGACCTACTAGTCCAAATGCACGATCCAAGCTCCTCTGGTCTGTATATTTTCTTATTTTATTGTGCAGCCATCCTAATTCTGCAAGCCTGCTTGTAGTATCTCGGAGAGATTTGGACAAGCTCACCTATAAAAAGTTAGCAGACAGGAGCTTATCAAGTCTTTATTAAAAAAAAAATCCTTAATCCCTACACTACAGTCTCTCTAGTATCTTTGTTTAATATAGAACAAATTTTTTCAAGTGTACAGCATTCATTCTTTATCCTGTGTGAGGAAAGAGAACTAGGGAGGGGGAGGGAATAGTACTATATTATTAAAAAGGTACACACACAAGAGTGTGAACACAAGTAATGTGAATGCTGGCATATAGTTTTTTCAGTGACTGACTTGCTAACATTAAAACAGGAAATTCCATTAAAAATAACTTTTAGAGAAAGTTAAACTGCAAAATCCCTCCTGTAGAACTAAATTAAATTCCATGCACAAGGGTAGAGTTAAAGGCATTAGATCCACAGAACAAATGCTTGTCCCTTCAACTAATCAAGCGGTAGTAACAGAAGGCTGTTACCTTCTATGTGAGCTAACTACTACTGTTTTATAACTATTTACTCATAGGAATAATGAAGGGGGAAAAAAAAAAAAAAAATCAAGAAACCAATGTCCTATTCTAGGTCCCAAATGCAATTCTAGTAATCATCAGAATCATTGTATTCTAGTGGTTACCGGTCCTATGCCTCCGTTGCATCATCCCCCTCCTGAGCTACCGCCTTCTGTCCAAGCCTGTTTTGCTCTCGAGGGATGTTTTGTCATCCCTCATCCGGTGCCTCCATCCCATCCAACACCTTATCTCTGTATTAGAATGGAGGTGTAAAAAACTTCTCTGTGAAAGGGTAAGACTGCTTTTTTTGTTGTTGCCAACATTACTTTACCCTGCTTTTTCCCCCCTCAAATATCTGAATAGTTTCTGCAGGAAAAAAGGTTGTTTTTTTTTCCCAGCTGGGAAAATTTCAATCCAAGAAGTTACCACTTGTTAAAAATTGTAAGTAACTGAAAACTGAGTATTATGCTGAAAATGTTTGTGCAGCCTTGCCTATAGGTAGAGCTGACAGCTCCACCCATAACATTAAATAGAAAACATTTAGAATTCCATGCCCTTAGACTTGCATGGGGGGGGGGAAAAAAAAGCTAGAGCAATGAATAACTATTCCTACCCCTGAGAAACATGGGTAACAACCAACGAACAAAGCTAGCAAATACTAACATGTACGCATTCCACACTGCCCTGTACACATGTAATGGCCAGTCCCATTTTCTCTCTTTTTACACAAAGACACCCAACAGAGTCATCTTACAGAATTTTGATTGAGAACCAATCAGCTAAGGGGCTGCTAAGTATAGCTGACATTTTGGCATTGTGGCATACATTTTAACATTGTTTTAATAAAACTATAAACAAACACTGTATATCCTCCTACACACTTGCACCCTCCGACTCCATAAACTGAATATCAACTACTGTACTGTACCTTTCCTTCTACTTTATAAGAATTTTCAGAATTGCACATTTTGATGTTTTTGCCATCTATGCCCTGGAAGACGTACAAAATATCTCTTACAAGATTTGCTTCAGTTATTTCAACAGAGCCTAAAAAGAGAAAAAAAAAAAATCTAGTTAAGAATGTGTCTTGAAAACAGAAATAAAATTGTTATAGCAAGATATGAAACCTCTTTGATGTTCATCAAGTTCTCCTTGAAGTCTCTGAGGATCCAGATAAAACCACATGTTAACTCCCCCTTACTTGAACTCTCCAGTCAAAGTGTGCTTGCTAGTGATTTCTGAACAGTTTCCTCACAACGTTCTGCTCTGTCCAAACAGTGTTTATTTTGCAAAGTTAAGATACTCTATCATGGATACTGGGTGATCGTTCAGACATTTCCACCTATAAAGCTTTTACACCCCAAGTAGGGAAAGCCCAGAGAAAGATAAAGGGATAGTTCTGTGAGATATATAGCTGTTAATTCAGAAGAGCCTAAAGTGCTAAAGAGGCCAGCTTGGTTTTTGGCTGAGAGCTCTGAATAGAGGCACATGGCTCTAAAGTCTCAGCACAGTTATTTACAGAAAGCAATGGCAGTTGTCAGCACAGCATTTTCTTCATTTTGAGGGCCTTACAGCACCTGTATTGCGTAAAGCCCTACTTAGTACACAAAGATTGAAGACTTTTCAGTCTTTCAGCATAGTCCAAAGTTTCAAGATATGGTTTGAGATTCTCTCCCCCTCTCATTCCTTTCCACTCAAACAGATGCATCAATTTTATAATAAAGCATAGATGTACCTAACATAGGCTAAAGGAAACCAGCTGGGTCAGTTCTGGATCAACAGCTTCATAGCAATACCATGGATTTGCACAATAGGATGTTTATTGGAATGCAACCAATTTTCTTGGCTACCTCAAAGAAATAAAGCTTGCCTGCATCATTGCTTAAAAAGCTCCCGAATTTACTTATCCTTTCTTCTTCCTTCAGAACCTAACCTTGTAAAGCATCCAGGTTGTACTGTAATCCTTAAGCCGGACGGGGAGCGAGAGCGAGCAAGAAAACAAGCTACTATAATCTTACTGGCTCAATTCAATCTCGTTTCATTCAAGAAAGACAAGACAACATGGAAGGCGATTCTTTTAAGTTTTTATTCCAATTAGAACTGCAGTGCCAATACGGCAGTACAAAGCTGAGGTGGACTTTTCTGGTGCATCAACAGTACTATTAAATCAAATTCTAACTGCAAGGCCAAGTTCCATCCTGACAACCCCATTTGGCCCATCTGTCATTTACTGGCAACAATGCAAAAAACAAAAGCACCCAGATAAATTTTCAAATCTAGAAGTTTAGCAGGGCTGTTTCATAGTTTCTAGGGTCGGAAGGAACCTGAGCAGATCATCTAGTCCGACCCCCCGCCATAGCAGGAAACAATACTGGGGTAAAACAACCCCAGCAAGATGTTCATCTAACCTCCTCTTAAAAACCCCCAGGGTAGAAGCCTGCACCACCTCTCTTGGAAGTTGGTTCCAGATCCTAGCTGCCCTGACCGTGAAGTAGTGCTTCCTGATATCAAGCCTAAGCCTTCCCTCTGCCAGCTTGTGACCGTTATTCCTGGTCACTCCTGGCAGTGCACAGGGGAACAATGACTCCCCCAATGCC
>NW_017728906.1:93974147-93991507 GCF_001723895.1 Crocodylus porosus | reverse complement strand
CTCCAGCCAGTTGGCAACCCAATTGACTGTGTGGGTGTCTACACCACAGCCCCCCAGTTTCTTAATGAGAACGGGGTGAGAGACAGTGTCCAAGGCCTTCCGGAAGTCCAGGAAGACTATGTCCACTGCTACCCCTGCATCTAATGATCTGGTAACCTCATCACAGGAGGCCACCAGGTTGGTCTGACAGGACCTGCCACTGATGAACCCATGTTGGTTGCCCCTAAGCATGCAGTCCCCAGCAGGCCCCTCATGGATGTGTGCCAGCATAATTTTCTCAAACAGCTTGACCAGGATCGAGGTAAGACCGACTGGCCTATAGTTTCCTGGGTCCTCCTTCCTCCCCTTTTTGAAGATTGGAACCACGCTGGCCCTCTTCTAGTCCTCTGGGACCACACCAGAGCACCACAAGTGCTCATAGAGCCATGCCAGAGGTCCTGCAATGACCTCGGCTAATTCCTTAAGGACTCTAGGGTGGAGATCATCCGGGCCGGCTGACTTGAACATGTCCAGCCCCTCCAGAAGCCCCCTAACTTGTTCCATGCTAACCTTTGGCCCAGGTGTGCCTCCCCTGGGGCCCAAGGAGGGCCCAGCAGGGAGGTGGCTGTTCTGGTCCCTACTTAGGAAGACAGAGGCAAAGAAATCATTAAGCATGTTAGCTTTGTCATCTGGCGTGACGACCAAATTCCCCAACACGTCCTGCAAGGGCCCCACGTTACCTGGGACCTTCTTTTTGCCCCCTATGTATTTAAAAAACAGACTTCTTATTGTCCTTCATCTGAGAAGCTAGTCCTAATTCTATCTTTGCCTTGGCCTTCTTAACTGCCCCGCTACAACCCCGAGCGACTGCAGAATAGTCATCCCTGGTGATGACCCCTTCCTTCCATTGGGTATGTGCTTTCTTTTCAGCAAGGAGACAGACACTCTCAGATGCTTTTGGTGAGCCATGGAGGCTTGTGTGCTCTCCTGTTCCCTTTGATCCTCATTGGGATTACCTTCTTTTGTGCTTGGAGGATCACCCCCTTAAGGAGCAACCACTCTCCTTGGACATCTGGCTCCCCTCCCCTCTGGGACCTCAGCGCATCCCCGACTATCCTCCTTAGCTCACTGAAGTTTGCCCTTCTAAAGTCTAGGGCTACTGCCTTACTGCATGCCCTTGCCACCTTGCGCTGGATGGTAAATTCCAGCAGGTGATGATCACTGTCACCCAGGTGGTCGAGCACCCACAGCCCCCTCACCAGGTCATCACCCGTGGCCAGCACTAGGTCCAACAAGGTGGGGCTGTGCACCTCCTGGTTAGATGGAGGTCCTGCACTCTGTCTAAGAACCTATGCGAGCTGTCAGACCTGGCTGACTGCTCCTCCCAGCAGATATCCAGGAAGTTCAGGTCCCCCATGACTACCACATCTTTAGCCTTCACCACTACTGTGAGCTGACCTAAGGGAGAAGAGCTTGACCAGGAATTCTGGTTAGGAGGTCTGTAGTAGACCCCCACCGTTAAATCTCTCACCCCTTGACTGCCTTGTACTCTAACCCAAAGCACCTCAGAGTGCCCTTCCTCTGACACCTTGCTAATTAACAAGGATGTGTATTCCTCAATATAGAGTGCCACGCCCCCACCTCTCTTTCTTATCCTGCCCCTCCTGTACAACCTATAGCCCTTGACATTCACCGCCCAGTCATGTGTAGAGTCCCACCACGTTTCCGTGATCCCCACTGTGTCAGGGCTGGTGTCAGCCATCAGGACGGCGAGTTCCTCCTGCTCGTTTCCCATGCTACGAGCATTTGTGTAGAGGCTTTTGAGGCCTCCCATCAAGTAGAACATTTTCTACATGCTAACTGGCCATACTATACTTTTCCTCCTTTTGGTAAAGATCAAACACTCCACAGCTTTCAGAGAAACACAGGCACTCAGTCTGTTACTTGATTCTGCTCTTCACAGCAATGGACTTCTTCCCCACTTACAAGTACATAAAGAGAAGAAACAAGTCTTGAACAGAATGAAACACACATTCAAACAAATGCTGACAAATCAGTAAGGAGGAGTATTAAAAAATCTATAGCCAAATAAAATCTTCTCTTGGATATCTGCTATTCTCCTACTTTCAAACTTATTTTGGGAAGCTTACTCATACCTGCAATGGAACAAAGTTATTCCAAGAATAAAGAGAAAATAAGCTTTAGTTCTATAAAATAAATCTTTAGGCAAATACATCTCTCACCACTTGTGTCCCCTTCTCTCCTTGACCGTGGTACATTGCGAGAAACAGTATTTGGAAGGCCTTTTGAGGTAGAGTTTTGTAAAGAAGGCTGGCTTGCAGTTAGAGTCCATGCAAGACGTGACCCTAACTGTTGACGAAGGCAATCTCCAACTCCTGGAGCTTGATAGGATTGTCTAAAAGGGTAAGAAAAGCAAAAAAAATTTTAAAAAGTTGAAACTAGTTTCAGGCCACTTGTTAGAATATGTGACCCAACATATCCATAGCTTGTATTTTTTGGTGTATGGAGATATTTTTACCTTACTCTGTAGTTGCACATCTAAAACGTGTGAAAAACTCAAGATGCAGATTGCAAAAATGAGTTCTTCTCCTACTGAAGTTTAAGACAATACCATCTTTATGTTGCACACTGTGCAGAATTTCCCATCCCTCTCTTCCCCTCTCACTTCCCAATTAAACCTTCAGTTCCTCAACCAATTTTCTTTTCTCCCCAGATTTGTCAATTTTCAGCCATAGAAGTGATTATAAGACTAAGCTAATGAGTCACAGAACTACACACTGGAAACATAATTCACGTTTAGAAAAAGCACCTTACTGGTTATTTGTTTTGATTAATTTAAAAGGTGTTATTCTGTAAGTCTTCTGGTTGACGGGTGCCCTCCTACTAGGAAGTCAGGATTCAACTGAATACAAAAACTTTAACTTACAAATATGCTTCTCAGCTAATTGTCTTTTGAGTTGCACGTGTATAGCTGAGGTGATGGATGCAGACCCATGTCTGTTCCAGGAATATTTAAGACTATTTTGGGAAAGAATGGAGAGAGTAGGGAAGAAGGAGAGTTGGAGAAGAGTGCTTGCTCTACCTTTTACAGGACAAGAAAAACTAATATGTACAATAATTCATACTCACTCTTAACAGTCACATATTGGATATGTCACAGCCAACAACAACAAAAAATTCTACAGGACATAATTGAGGGAAATACAGCTCATTTCTGCATTTCTTTTTTCAGCCTTCCTGAAGAGACCTCCTGTGCATCCTTTAGGCTCAAGTGTATTCCTTTACCATCAAGTACACCTTTTAAAAAATTCTCCCTTAAACCTACTTAAATTTGTAGGCACTTCCTGCCTTCCATACTAGACTTCTATCCTAAGTTTATCTATTGCCCATCTGAATCCTTTTGGTTCTCATGCAAGTTCTCTTTAGCTTAAATAGCTCTTCTTTCTCTATTATGCTTGCCTCCCCCCATATATTTTCAGGTGACAGTCATCTCTCATCCTTCAGTTCTGCTAACTTTAAATAATCCAAACTTCCAGCCACTTTATTTCCTAAAACATTCATCCGTTCAGTCACCCTAGTACCCTTTTCTCTAAACCTGTTCTACCTGCAGCTTATTCTTCTTGAGTAAGTGACTGGAAATGTACAACATATTCCAAAAAAATGGTTATGACAGTCACTCATACAATGGTATTAATACTTCCCTGCCTCCACTGAAAACATCTCAGTTCCTGCATCCTACAATCTGAGTTCCAGATTCTAGTTTGCTTGAAAAAATTCTCATTACCCATCACAGGCATCACCTTGCCCTTTGTCCTATTGATGGTCATTCTGTTTCTCTTATTCCAGAGTCACCCAGGTCTTTTTGCTCATTATCTTAACTCCTCAACTGCACTGGTACTGCCTCCAAGCAAATTTCATTAATGCTACTTACAATGTCAAATGTCAGTGTCAACCAATTTAAGAACTCCTCCCCCTCCAATTTATAGAGCTGCAACCTTAAAACAGGGAACTGGAAATATACTAGGAGCCAAAACACACTATGACCTGCATCAAGATGAAGCTGTTAGTTTTCATAGACTGTTGATCTCATTCAGCATACTCTGTAAACTATCCTCAACTAAAAATCATTGACAAATTTCAAATTAGATGTCAGTAACTGAAGTTTTTAATAATGAGGACCCCTGAAGTAGGGTTAAACATTTAATTGGATTATGGCATACAAACCAAATGCAGCATCCAAAAAAGCAGTGCTGAGTAACCCTTTTTTCAAAAAGCATCAGGTAGACTGGCAAACAACACTTTCCATGGACAGCGACTGGAAAGTCATAGCCAATTGCTGAACACTAGTATGGTTCTTTCAAATTTAGCATTTGGCCGTCAAAAATGCAACAGCTATCAATGGAAAGCTCCATAAGCCACATTAAAAAAGTTTCAAAAGTTGCTTTACTTCAGAAGAAAGTCTATGAGAACACCTGCATTCTAGACAGGTATGCTTTGATGCCGAGCGGGGATCACCAGCAAATTAAACAGATGCCACAAAGAACTTGAAGAGCTGAACCTTGTCTAGTAACAGCATAAGTCTCCCAAAGAAGGCTCACTTCCCCTCCCTATTAATTCATGGGACATGACGTTTTGGAAACAGAATTGTTGAAGTGACTGGCCATCTCAGATGGAGTTCTAATTCCACTCTGAGGAGGAACAAGGGATGTAGCTTCTCCACCAGTATGTCTCTGCAGAAGACAAACAAGGGTGAATTCATGAGGTCATTAACTCTTTTTACTAAAGTGATGGCAACTAGGAGTACTGTCCTCATAGTAAGGTGGTATAAAGGAACTCTCTCACAGAGCACAAGACCAGCACATTACAGTCCCAGATGGAACCTGGGTATCCATGTGGCAGAAACCCACGAGGAGACCTCCAATGATTCTTGCCACCATGAAGTGCAAGAAAAGAAAACTTGCACTTGGATTGGATTGGGGCACAATAGGGTGCTAACACTGCCCTTTGCACCTTGAAGGAGCCAAGTCAGATGGTTTTAAAAGCAAAAGAAAATTCCATATATTCCAGGACTTAAGTCTCCATCCAGCAAAACAGAAGTCTCCCTACTCCCCGGTGTACATAGTAACACGAACCCAATTAATAGATCCTTTCCAGTAGAAGTTTTCCTGTTCTGGTTTCAAGATCTGCTGCATATACCAGGAGCAGATCCTGTAAGAGATGCTCAGACAACT
Source organism: Crocodylus porosus (assembly GCF_001723895.1). Classification (NCBI taxonomy): domain Eukaryota; kingdom Metazoa; phylum Chordata; order Crocodylia; family Crocodylidae; genus Crocodylus; species Crocodylus porosus. The sequence continues at coordinate 93,986,276 of NW_017728906.1, read as the reverse complement.
AGCATCCAAGCCATCAAAAATAACACACAGGTCTGCATGTAGTATCCAACCCTTGTTCTTAGAGTGCATCCAGGCAAGGAGGAAGTTGTACAAGAAGTAAGACTGGTCCTAATTCAGCCAGCATGCTGCCAGAGTCTTATCCAGAGGTTAAAGAAGACTTATTATCCTTTTGGTCACATTTCTGAATTACGCTCTAGCCCAAGGGCAGGCAAAATATGGCCTGTCAGCCACATATGGCCCACCAGACCATTCTATCCAGCCCACAGGGCCCCTCTGAAGTTTAAGCCAGGGGTTGTCAACCAGGGGTATGCATACCCTTGTAGGTACTTGGACCGTTCCTAGGGAGTATGTGGCCAGGGAGGGACACAGTGCTCTCTCCTCCCAGAAGCAGGGCTGGGGCAGGACAAGGGCACCCCCCTGTGGAGTAGGAAAGCTCACATGTGGCAGCCACTGCAGCCACACACCAGCCCATGAGCTTCCCTACCCTGCAGAGGTGTGCCACTGGCCTCACCCCAGCCTAGTGAGCTTCTTCACCCTGCCCTGGCCCTGGCAGGCAGTGGTGGTGCTTCATCTCTGCTCCATGTCCAGCTGCTCGCTACCCTGCAGACCCCACCCCTTGGCATCTGGCCACTGAGGGTACTTAGACTAAGAAAGTTTGAAAACCCTGGATTTAGACAATAACCCGCCTTTCTGAAGACAGATGAGGAGCAAGTGGCAGGAGCTGCCAGCTCCAGGAGGCGCCGGCTGTAACAAGCAGCTCAGGTCTGGTTGTTACATGACCAACCCAACCCAGCCTCAATCTGACCACCTGGTCCTGCACCACCCCAGTAGCTTCTGGAGACTGGAAGCTTCTGCCCAGGCCTCATGTCACTCCTGCGTGCTTCATCTAGCACCTAGGCTCATGGCCCGCAGTGCTCCCCACAGGATCTGTGATAAGCCCCTCAAGCTGTCAGACTTGGCTCCAGGGACCAGACTTAGTTGATCACACCTGGTGCTGCCAATTCAATGATACACTAGATGACATGGGCTTAACCAGTACAGGGTTCTGAGTCAAGTGAGTAGTTACCCACCAAAGAAGTGTCCTAGCACTTGCCATCATGTAAAGCGTTTTGAAATTGCGCATAGATAATGGCACTGGGCATATTGTTCCAGATTAAAAATCTTTAGGATTAAGGCCTCCAAGTATTTACTGGTCACCAAGACCTGTTTGCAATGAAGATTTCAATTTACCCTGGAAGGAGGGATTGTGGAGTTGGCGTTGGCCCATTCAGAGCGTACATGCTTATGCTGCTGATCCCACTGCTCCCCATGCTTCCAGAGCTCTGGGCAGACTGAGTGCTGCGGTCCTGGTAATTCAATGGAAGGGTCTGAGGCCTGGCATAGTAGTATGGGGTTGAGTGTGCATCCCGTGGCAATGCTTGAGCAAACAGTGCAGCGTAACTTGATACCTAAGGACAAAGAGACAAGAAATACTTGCAAGTTCTTTCATCAAATTATATTAATACTTCATGTTCTCCACTTCTGACTGCAAATTAAATTCACATCTACGCTAAAACAATGCAAACTTTTCTAGTATGAGAGCACTTGTATAGTCGATTTAAAGGTGATGCTCTGGATAGCAACTCCTTAAAATTGCCATTCAAACCAAGACAATTGCCAAACATTAAAAGAACACATCACCTACCTTGTTGGACTGTTTACGTGGATCTTCACTAAGGCTGAGCAGGAGGTAGAGTATTGACCATTTATTTTTCAAAATGCCCTACTCGGGAAGATAAGAATACATTAGATAACAATAAAGACTGTGTTTCACAACCGTCTCTAGATTTCATTCCATTTTACTCTAACCCCTTCTACCTAGCATGCATGCAACTCAGTCTCTGATCCAAGACATCTTGAACTAGTCCTTGCTTTCCAAGACAGAAGGGCAGGATCCTTGTGAAATTCAACATACCATTCCCTTTCTCTGCTGATCACCTTTTAGGGAGGCCTCAAAGTTGGAGAGCTCTAATTTGGTATTACTTTAAACAAAACACACAGAGAAAGGGACCCACTGTTTACAATGTAATAGCTACCAAAACATAGCCAAGGTGAGATATTAGCTACATACAACAGCTAAATGTATCAGCTGGAACAAAATCCAACAGGAAAAACAAGTGGAGATGCAAGATGCTATATTGAGGCATATCAGAAGCCTTTTAGATCTCAGGACGTAATGTGCTCTAAAGAAAATTCCAAGCCATATAAATTCCAAGTTATCCATTAAAGGAGGGCTGTTCAACTTCTAAACAGCTGGGGGCTTCCTGTCCTGAAGGCTGTACCAGGGCAAGCCACAGGCCTCTGGTCTGCCCACCACACAGATCCACCCTTCCACCACCTGCAATGCACAGGAGCCTGCACACACAACCTGTACCACATGCTCATGCAGGGACTCCTCCCCGACTCCCCCTAGCACTGTGCACCTATAGCCTTACCCTCAGCTCCCTGCACCATGCCACAATCTACACCACCCCCAGGAAAAGGTTAAGAAAACAGAAGATGAAAGAGGGAAAAAGGGAGCCCACAGACTGGCTGCTGTTGCAATGGCAGAAGCAGTGGCTGGGCAGAAGCCCTGGGAGTCGCAACTTAACCACCAGTTTAAGAAAAAAAGACAAACATACAAATTCATTTTCATTTGACTGCACACTAACATAGACACAGATTTATTTTTATGGCAAATGCAAAGGAACTGGCAGCTAAAAAGCTTCTAAATTTACTGATCTATCATTTCATACAGAGATTTAGCTGTAGAGTTGTTCAGAAAGACTCAAGTGTTCAAAAGCCAATTTCTCGTAATTAAAAACAAAACAAAAAACACCAAACAAAAAACAAAAAACCACACCACCCACCAAACCAAACAGGTCTGTAAGCTAGCAAAATGAAATAGTGCTAATTTTTCATAAAGTTTTGGGTAATCCAAAATAAACAAATAATCCCAGCTACTCAAAGTCAATCCTATTTATAGAACAGTTCAAAGTAATATCTTCAGCACTTGGTAACTGCACTAGCAAACTCAATTTGTAAGACTGAAAGGTTCAATGGTTTCTGCTCAAAAAAATTCCCCCCCCCCCCACACACAAAATACAATGACAATAGAAGTTACAGAAATATTTTGCTTTCTTATACATTGTTCTTTCAGTTTGTGGAAAGAAGAAGTTTTTCAATTTGAATTCTTTTCTCTACCTGTTCCTTAAACACTGGGAGTAGGAGTCTTACCATATACTTCCCTCCACAACACTAAAAAGCAAAACACCTTCTTTAGTTGTACCTTTGCCAGCTTAATACAAAAGTAATGCCTTCTAGGTCACTTCACTCAATAACATCTAGCCCACACCATTACCTTCACGTTCTTTTTTAATATGCAGTCCTAAGTGACAAGACAGACTCTACTAAGCTCCTGACACTTGGACCATAAATTTCCTTAATGCTTTAAAGATAGCTTGGGACAGACCCAGGATTTTATAACTCTGCATTAGCCTCTGCAAAAGCACAATGCCAATGCAACCTTCAAGACAAGAAATTCAACTGTATGCAAGAAGTCCTGATTTCTTAGGGTTTCCACAAGGTAACTTTCACAATGTGACTAAAACCTAAAGGTAACAATAATGAAAATACTGAATATCATTTTCCACCCGTTTTCATTTTTCCATATCCATCTTTGACAGATGGAAAATAAGGAGTGCTCAACCTCCAGGTCCCCAAGCCAAATTCAGCTCTTGGCACCTGCCTGCGAGGTGCCTTGAGATCCATTTAAAGGTGCCAAGGGGTGCCACACAACCTTAGCACTGTTAAGTATGCAAACAAGATTCACAAGTATAATGTTGTGAAGGGAAGATATACCTTATGAATCTTGTTTGCATACTTAGTGCTAACGTTGCGTGGCACCCCTTGGCACCTTTAAAAAGATCTCAAGGCACCTTGCAGGCTGGTGCCAAGCATAGAATTTGGAGATTTCAAAAAGGAATCCAAAGTGTTAAAAACATTTTGACCAGTTTTGGCCATTCCGGAGTTCTTTGCAGGAGCAGAACTGCTCTATTATGTTTCTGTAGTAAAAAAAAAAAATGGAGTGAAAATTAAGAGTTGACATTTTCAGAAGGATAATCTTGCATATAAAAAGGCTGAAAACCAGTATCTTAGAAAGTCAGTCATTCAGACAGGTATAAGCTTTTGTAGAAAACAGCCTACTTCATCAAATATTATAAATAGACTTACAGAAAGAAATGGTATAAAACAAAGGAATTTAAATTGGAATAAGAATCTAAATATAAAAAGTAAGAGACAGGGAAAGGGCACTGGAGAGAAACTAAAGGCATGTTGAAGAGGTCAATAGGGATAAACAAGCCATTTTACACACTGAAAGACATAAGAATATACAGGAGGATTAGTTGAAAACTAATCCAGAGTCAGGTACATATGCCTGTCTAAAAGGTAAAAATTTCTTACTGGTACAAAAGTAGCCTGGGACCTGAAGCATACATGTGTTTCAGCTCCCTGGCTAAAGAGCAACACAGGCAAGCTCTCCAGCCAGGGGGCACTATGAGGCTTCTCTGGGCCACCACCTTAAGGTGAACCCATTACTTGAAAACTAGTCCTCACCAATGCCTGCAAAGAGGGCAGGATGTCAGAAGGCAGCCTGCAGATTTTAAAAGCAACTCGTGTGAAGTCCAGATGGGCTGCACATAAGGGGACTCAAAGTTGGAGGTACAGGGAACCAGGGCTGAGGACAACTTCTCTGATCCTTTGTCCTGGCTCCCTGGTTTTAATTGCTATGTACCACCTAGCACCACATTTAAAGTCTGTGGCACCGTGAACTGGGAGGAAACAGTTTTCCTGGCTCCTGGTCCTGGTCCCCAAGGCTTTAAAACCCCTGTTCTTGCCATGGCTGGAACTGGACTCAACAACCTCCCTGAGTCTGGAACAGCCTTGCAGCCATGGCACAAATATCAAGCTACCCAAACCTCAGCAGCCTTCCAGCTGTGACAGCATCTCCCACCCCCACTCTAATTCCACCAAGAGGCACAGGAGGGGAAAAGGAGTAGTGGGAAACAGTTTTCCTGTGGCTGCAAAGCTGGGCAAGTGCAGACAGCCTTGCAGCCATGAGAGAATCAATCCCTGCCCCCCCCTCCACATGTGCCTCCCAGGAGACAGAGGCATGCACAGAACAAGAGCTCTTCTCCCTCAGCATGAACTTTCCCAGGGCTCCCAAAGGGTTCTCACTAGAGAACAGTTCCCCAACCTGCCCTGTCAGTTAGCTAAAATTCTCCCAGGGCTGGATCCTCTTGGGACTCTGGGAGGCCTCCAGCCCTACACCTGCCTCACAGTGCACTCCTCCAGGTTGAAATGGAGAAGCATATTTGGCAGAGGACTCTTCTGTGGCTGGAACCCTTCGGCATGTGCACCCACGAGTGTGTGTGGGTAAAACAGACAGAAGAAACCTCAACCTTCAGCATGAAAACCTCAGATTACTTAAATTCAAGAGGGCTGTTTAAAGAAAAAAACCCAACCAAACAGAAGTGAATCAATACACTGCAGGACACATTATCCTAAAATAAATGGCAGTGAGATAATCCTTCAGTTTTATATATTAAAATAAACACTTCTATTTTTACGAAGCTACTTCCTTCCCATAAAGTGTCCTTTAGGCAGTTTTACTTGAACTAAAATAATACTGTTGATTTTTTTCCAATTTTATTTTCAACTGAGCTAATTTCTTGCTTTTGCACTAGTGATTTAGCACCAAGCCCAGAAGCAACATATTAGTAATAATAATTCATTTGTATGAAACCACACTCCAACTGTTTGCTACCCAGTGCAATGTCAAGTTATGTACAAGGATAATAATGTACCTGTGCTTTCAGTTTCCTTCTGCACAGCAAAATAACTGTAAAACACTATTACTGTACCTGCGAACTGAGTTTTCTGTAGAGCTCCGAAAACAAAGCAGCATCTGCTTCCCTTCTTTGTCTGACAACTGTAAAAAGAAAAAGTTTGCCAAGTTGAAAACAAAATTCCAGCACTCATCCCGAGACTTCACATGAAAGCACAACGAGGTATTTCACTACAGATCAACACATTCCTTGGCTGCTAAAAATGGCTTTGCCAAGAGTAACCTGGATGTTAAACGTACTGGTATCGGAACAAAGAGAGGAATTTCATATAAGCCATTACAGTTACTAGAGAATAACGATTTCTGGTCAGTACCAGTTAGCACCAAAGAGAAAAACAATGACAAATCCTATTAAATCCAACTAAATCCTATTATGATCCCAAGGTACTGAAGCTCAATAAAAGTTATTCTAGCATTCATGACCTACACGGACCCAGTCTTAAGTATCCACTGACATTTTTATATTCTCCATAGCTCTGCTTAAAGGCTGGTTTTGTTTTTAAAAACTGGTTTTGTCCAAAAAACACCCTGACAAGTGTATTCATTTGCTGTTAAGCATAATAGAACTATTCCTTCCACCCACCAATGAAGAGTTTGACACACATTTAAGGGAGGCAAACCTTTTATGAATTCTTTTTTTCACTTAAAGCAGGATCCCTCAGATTGAATGGCAATATGGGGGCCCTTTTGGGCCAGATCCAGACCAAGGGTTAAGGGTATCAGTAGCCTGTAAGCAGTTAGTGGAGCCAGCCCTTACCCAACTACTACAGAAACTTGTACCCAATGAAGCACTGTACTCTGAAATTCTGTGTCGGGCTCTATATGCATTCGCCCTACCTTCAAATTCCCAGCCCCTCTAGGAGCCCCACAGGCCAGAAGACATGGCTCTACAGTCTGGACAAGTCAACAGACCATGTGTTTGACACCCATATTTTCAAAATGTGTTCTCTCTCAAGATATAAACTCCTTTACAAAATTAAAATATCATTGTTCCCATTGTACATGTGGGAAGAGTGAGGCACAGGGAAGCAAAGCAACTTGCTCAGCCTCACACAGCCACTCAAGGACATTGTTTTGCTTAGAATCTCAATGTACCAAAAGACAACTACCTCAGGTCTCAATCCTGTACACTATTAAATAACATTCTTTCTTCAGAGACAAATTTATTCAGGCCATTATAGATCTTCAAGAAGACCAGACTACATTTAAAAAAGCCATATAAAATGCCACAGCCATCTAAATAATAAAACAATCCTTGTTAAATGTTCTATATGCCAGTATTAAAAGCTGTTGCTAAGATTTTTTTCCCCAAAGTTATTTCCTGCATTACAACTCTGAAATAAAATAAAAGTAGCAATGATTACCCAGCTATTTACTTTCATAAGCACAACAACAAAAAACAACCCACAACAATGAGAGGAGGAAAAAAAAAAAAAAAAAAATGGAGAATCCATGGTGGTATCAAAACAGACACAATCAAGTATGTGCATAAGCTACATTATTCAATACTGACCAAAATATACAGAAACCCTTAAATGTAAAAAGAGGCCCTACTGAAAACAGCCTTGAATCTTGACTAAAGAATTCTACAAGTCCTCTGAAGAAGGCAACAAGAACTCTAATCTAGATAGGCAAGAAAAGTCACGTCTGACGATGCATGTCAATCTGGCTCTATTTTAACAGAAATGCTGGGGTCCTTAGAGGTATTGAGCATAAGCAGGAGTCTCTAAATCTGAGTATTCCCTTACAAGATTTGCTTGCAGATTGTCCCATAAAATTAAGAATCTTCACAACAGTATTTTGCTTTGCAAGGAAAATATGCTGTATCCATTCTGCAGTCCTACTTCCCAGGATGTCTGCACTGCTTCCCAGTACTCCATATGGCAGGTTGTCAAACTGCGTTCTATGGAACCCAGGGATTCTGTTGTAGGTCGTCAGGGATTCGGCAAAGAGAATAGGAGTAATGGTAGAGTGGGCCAGGAGACAATGAATTGCCATTGCCAGACTGAGTCACCTGGTTCTGTGTTAGTCTTCTGAAGAAGTAACAGAAGTTACATGGAAAGGGTTCCGTGACTTTAGGAAGTTTGAAAACCACTTCCATAGGGCACAGTTCTCCACTACATCTCACCTATTAGTTCCCAATCCACAAAATATTAGCTAATGCCAAAAGCAAGGAGTGCAGCTGCTCTAGGGCTATGTCCCAGTGCCACTCAGGCATAACACAGATATTTCCTTGTTTGGTACATATCAGCAAGTTTGTGGATGACACCAAGCTAGGGGGTGCAGTAGATACACTGGAGGAACGGGTTAGGATTCAAAGTGACCTAGACAAATTGGAAGATTGAGCCAAAAGGAATCTCACAAGGTTCAGCAAGTACAAGCCCTGGACTTGGGACAGAAGAATCCCATGCACCGCTACCACCAGGGGACTGACCAGCTAAGAAGCAACTGTGCAGAAAAGGACCTGGGGGTTACAGTAGAAAATAAGATAGATACGAGTCAGCAGTGTGCCCTGGTTGCACAAATGACTAGCAGCATACTAGGCTGCATTAGTAGAAGTGTTGCCCATAGATTGAGGAAAGTAATTATTCCTCTCTATTCTGCACTGGTGAGGCCACATCTGGAGTACTGTCTAGTTCTGGGCTCCCTGACTATAGAAGGGGTGTGGATAAAGTGGAGAGAGACCAGTAGAGAGCAATGAAAATGGTTCGGGGGCTGGGAGACATGACTTCCAAGGAGAGGATGAGGGAACTGGGTTTATTTAGTCTGCAGGAGAGGAGACTAAGGCAGCCGGGGGGGGGGGGGGGGGGGGTGTTGAGAACAGCTTTCAACTACCTGAAGGGTGGTTCCAAAGAGGATGGAGCTAGACTGCTCTCAGTGGTGACATAAACAGGACAAGGAGCGATGGTCTCAAGTTGCAGCCAAGGGAGATTTAGGTTGTCTATTGGGGGAGAAAAAAGAACAAAACAAAAAACAACACCCCCCCCCACTGAGGGTGGTAAGACGCACCGGAACAGTTACCTAGAGAGGTGGTGGAAATCGCTATCCTTGGCGGTTTTTAAGGCCCGGCTTGACAAAGCCCTAGCCGAAACAATCTAGATGGGGACAACCCTGCCTTGAGCAATGGGTTGGACTAGATGACCTCCTGAGGTCCCTTCCAACCCTAATTGTCTATGATTCTATGACTGGGAGTGGCTAGGCAGGGAGCGTACCCCCCTTTTTTTTTTTAAAAAAGGGAACAGTGGCTAGAAGCCAAAGGGTTTGGCACCCCAACCTCAAAAAAGTAGAATTTTTTATATTTTAGAAACAGTGCAATAAAACGCACATGCTGGTTACTAAGAGCTTGAATCTGAGTAACTTAACAGATGAAAAAAAAGGCAGATAGACGTACGTTCTTTCTTGATTTTCTCTGCCACGAGGAATTCATCTCTTTCAACAGTAGGAGCAAAGTTGCTTCCAATGACTCTCACTGCATACTGAAATTGCTGGGCTGCATCAGCTGAAAGAGGAAAAACAACATTAGCTATTTCAAGTCAGCTTTTAAAATGGAAAACAGCTGCTAAATGATTAAAAGCTAGTTTAAAGATAAATCTAATGCGCATATATTTCCTGCAAGAGGTGTGTTCCAACCTAGAGGCCGTCATTACAAGGCCACAGAAATCCAGTTAATGAACTACATTATAAAGGGATATCTTCTTGACAGCCCATTTTTTAAATTAAAGTCAAACTCAAACTAGCTGCCCTTGCATGGACTAATTTGACTATTGACTCAGATTCTTCCAAATATTTTGAGTTTATTAACAAGTGGAATACTTGTGTCACATTTTAAAAGGTATATAGGAGAGTGCTGCATTTTTCTTTTTGTTTGTTTGTTTAGGTACTTGAAATGTAGCTTAAATTGCTCTGACTGCAATTCATTCAGATGAGAAGTATTTGGGTCAAGTAGATAAGACCATCTCCTATTTGTTACAAAGCCTGGGGAAAAAAAGTTACATACAAAGTATGTTGAACATGACAAACTGTTTCTCAGGTACTTTCCTCAAAATAAAAAGGAAGAGTTCAGCAAACCTCCAACAGTTTCCTGCAAACCTCCTTTCTTCATATTAAAGTCATCTGAATAACTGCTAGTGAGCAAATGTAAACTGTTCTGAAATGGCAATTCCAGAAGTGTTTTGCTCTCTGTATACTTGAAAACTGACTCCTGCATGAATCAAAGAGCCTACCTACTTTTCTAGTTCTGTGATGAGACATGATCTGGTTGAGCAGATTGATAGACAGTGGAGCAGACAGTAGCAAGAATTTTCAGTTATTTTAAATCTCTCACCTCAAAAGCATTCAATTTATCCAAAAATTTCCAAACAGATTCCCAGACAATCAGAGATTTAAACCAAAAATTGTCTGAGTGAGGAAATTAAAAAGAGAGACCAAAAAAAAAAAGTCAGCTTCTTATTGTAATTGCAAATGCACCTTAGCTACAGGTAAAAGGCAGGGCAGGGTGCCACCCTGCTAACTAACTCATTCAAAAAGGGATAAGTTTTCTTAGGCTACAGCCTACTTCAGCAGATGCTATAGTCTGTCAACTGTGATGGCTTAATCCTTTCTGAATAAGTTTAGACTCTAAAAGGTGCCACCCTGCCCTGCCTTTTTCCCCACAGAAAAGGGGAAATTGCAATTACACCCTGCCATGCCTTCTACCAGACTTCAGAACAACACAGCTAACAACCTCTCTCCATCTTAAAAATAGAGAAGGCAAAGCTTTAAAACAATAATTCTCCAAGCAAGGTGCTTTGAGACATTTCAAGGATGTTGTGGGGTGCCACTGTTAGGTGTGGAAACATGATAAAACCAAGAGATTTCAAACAGAAATCCATAGTGTTAAAACCTGCTGTGGTCAGAGTTCTTTGCAATAGAGGAACTGCTTAGTTACCATATTTACACAAATATAGTATTGTTATTGGGTATTGTCTTATATACATGGAAAATGTATAAATTTGTTCCAATTTTCCAGGCATTTAATCTAATTATTGGAGGTTTGCCTTGAATTTGTCCCCTTCCCACTGCTCCAGCATGGAAAAATAAATTGGGGAAGGGGGCAAAGAAGAAAAGCCAGGTAGTCCCCTTGCCCCCACCACTACTTCCCCCTGTACCCCTTGCCCTTCCCTCCTCGTCCGACCCTGCTCTGAGCATGTGGAAGTGAGGGGCAAATCTGAAAACACTGACTACAAAACAAACATAGCCGGGAAGACCTGGGAAACTATAGGCCAGTTAGTCTTACCTTGATCCTGGGTCAGCTTTTTGAGAGAATTATTCTGGCACATGTCCATGAGGGGCCAGCAGGGGGAAGATCATGCTTAGGGACAACCAACACAGGTTCATTAGCGGCAGGTCCTGTCAGACCAACCTGGTGGCCTTCTATGACCAGGTCACCAAATTCTTAGATGCAGGGGTAGCAGTGGACAGTCTTCCTGGACTTCCGGAAGGCGTTTGACACTGTCTCTCACCCTATTCTCATTAAGAAACTGGGGGACTGTGGTGTCAACACCTACAGTCAAATGGGTCACCAACTGGCTAGAGGGCCGCACCCTGAGAATGGTGGTGGATGGGTCATTTTCGACCTGGAGGGATGTAGACAGTGGGGTCCCCCAGGCCTCGGTCCTTGGGCCCGCACTGTTCAACATCTTCATCAGTGACTTGGACAAGGGGGTAAAAAGCACCCTATTCAAAATTTGCTGATGACACCAAGATGTGGGGGGGACGAGCACATGCTAGAAGGGAAGAATAGGCTGCAATCACACCTAGACAGGTTACAGGGGTGGGCAGATGAGAATAGGATGGGTTTCAACACCTACAGCCAGTACTCTTTCCTGCTATGGCAGGGGGTCCGACTTGATGATCTGCTCAGGTCCCTTCCAACCTACTAAACTATACCTACAATAGCTGGTATATAAGAAAAGGATTACAGGTGCCCATAGACTCTGTTCACCCGGAATTGATACAGTTTACCTCTTTTGAAACTAGCGCAAATTTCAGCACAGGTATTTCATAAATACACTTAAGTAGCACTTCAGCATCTACTTCTCTATAGTAGAAACTATGCTTGGTATTAGTCCAAAGCAAAAGAGACTCATGATTTAGTTCACTGGGCTGGGCCCCAGCAGAGTCAATAGTGTTTCAAGACATGGCAATCCCACAGCTCAGCATTT
>NW_017728906.1:93964314-93974047 GCF_001723895.1 Crocodylus porosus | reverse complement strand
GGGAGGGGGGGTGCACACGCACATGCCAGATATCAGCCCCCCACCCCTGCAATGATTCATGTGCTAGTTAGCCCATTCATGACTGGGCTGTATTAACCTATCCTTGTGGTAGGCTACTATCAGCATGTTTACCCAATATGGGTCATGTTGTTTCAACAGAGAGCATGACTGTAGGCTGTATTTGATTAGCTTCATAGCTGATGTCCCTTACTGAGCACGTTGCTTTTGGCAGCACTTTTAATGATAGACAATATATTTGCATAAAAGGAAACCTCATTTAAAGTGCAAGATGAGGGGCTTTCCCTGCTCCCCCTACAATGCCGACTGGGTAAAAAAAAAAAGCCTTGGACTTGATATCAAGTAAATAGGTATTTTTCTTCAGTTAAAAAAACAGAGTGAAAACTAAGAGCTAGCATTTTTGAAGAGATGCAGAGAGTCTGCAAAGGTCAAGAACCACTACTTTAGACGAGACTGGGTATAGCAAAGAGACAACAATGCAGCCTTCCAGTTGATGCTGAAACTACATCAAACTAGGGCAATCTACTTGGAGATCCCTTTTCAGCAGCAAAATGATAATTCAATCTCCACATCCACTCAGTTCTTGCTTTCTGAAGAGAAAGTCAAAAGCTTTCATCTGCATTTTCATATAGTGGAAGATTAATGTACTTAACATTTCTATTGGTTCTACAAATAACTCAAGTTTGAAGCAAGATTTTTACATATCCCACCAAGATTTTAGTGTCCCAGATCTTAGGCCAGAAACAGACACTGCTGCTGTGCCACCTTAAAAAGTTTTATAGTAATACAAAGCCCAAGCAAACAGACATCCGTGCTTCTGCTTTTCACCACAAATGCCCAAAACTGTGGCCATGACAAACAGACAGTAAAGATCTGCAACACTGCTGCACCAGATGTCTGTTGGCTTTATAACAGGAGAGCACAGACAGCCCAGAGCTGCCTGTGCACTCCAACTGCCTCAGGCAGGTGCTCCCAAAGCTTCAAGGCTCTGACCCTGCATGCCCCAGGAATTCTCTTGCAGGATAGAGCCCTTGAAGTCCCAGGAGCACCTGTACACATTTCCTCACTGGCAGTGCTGCTCCCTGGGAATCCTCTGCTAGATGTACATATCCAGAGTTGGAGTACAGCAGTGTGGTAACAGGCAACATCAGCATCTCCTAAAAAGAACAGATGAGTTGTGCTGGGTTGTGCCCTAGCACAGCTGGTCCCACTCCAGGGACAACATCTGTTTAGAGCCTTATAGCAAACAATTGTTTCTGGGAGCGATGTCAATATCTGACTGATATCAGATACAAAGCAAGCTAGGTTTTGTACAGAAATCTTTAAAAACAAACAAAAAACCCCCACAAAGTTTTTACTAGCAGCTAATTCAAAAATTTATTTGCTTATGTAATAAACCACTAATCTTATATTGTTTCCCCAAGAAATAGTAACAGAAAATACACATTTATTTCCTTTGCAATCATATGTATCATGTCATCCCATAAATAAAAAGAGTCACGCTATAACAAACTTGGTCTACTCAAGATAAAATTGTAACCACACTACTTGATTTTTGGTGCTCTGATTAAAAGCACTGAAAAGTAGACAGAGAAGAACCCCTCCCTGCCCCACAAAAAAACCTACAACATTCTGAAAAGTATTCAATAATATATTTTCCATATCTACATATAATTTTTTCAGAGATACAATTAGTGGCACAATTGTAAATTAGTTGAATATTTACCAAAATAAATTAAAAAAAGTTAAATGGTATAAAAAGCTTGCTACATTTAATAAGTTATTCAAGAACTATAAAATTTTAATCTAAAATTTACTCTAAGTAGATTTTTGTGTTTCCATCTGAATGCATGACTTCCATAGAGCTTGGCAGATAGTGTCCTTCAACTTCCATCCATTCCTCCCTTTTCCCCAAATAGTACTGGGAGGAATTGCACTAATTAAGTTTTCAATGTTGCACTTCAGCACCCTTAAGGAACTTTTGAAGCCTGTACCTAGTGTACATGAACTAAACAAAGGCAGGGTGAGGGCCTTGGCTGTGAAGCATGAAAGAAAAAAAAATGTTTTTAAAAAAGAGAGAGAACTAAACCAAGGGGAGGAAAACAAAACCAAAACAAACTAATAATAATTATTATTATTATTATTATTATTATTATTATTATTATTATTAAAGAAGGCAGCAATTATACTGACTGGACAATTTTACATTTTCAAATGACCCCATTAATCAGAGAGAAGGGAAGATCTCAGTTTGGTAAACTTCTTTATATAAACATTTTGGGGGGTTTTCCCCCCTGCCTTGGTGTACTTTAAGAGTTACAGGTAATACTACAACAAAAATGACATCCTGAGACCATACCTGTTGTTTTTTGTCTTGAACAGTGGTTTTTAAACCCCCACCACCACCATTTGTAGACCCTTAAGAATTTTTTAATAGAGATGTGCACCCCTTGGATTGTAAATGTGTATTCACATACTTCTGATTGATCAGTCATCTTTCACAGACTCCTTAGACATAGCCTGCAAGCCCCCTGGGGTCTACACACCACAGGTTGAAAAACACTGATTGAGAGAGACAAACAAAGTACTATACTTTGAGACACAAAAACAGTTTCCTGCATTCAGCGCCTCATTTTGCAACAGCACATGATTGGAAAGGGTTTTTGTCGATTTAAAAATGTGTCCTCCAAGTTAGCCCTTCCCATCCCAGAACAACGCCAGCCCTGCTTACCGTGGGCTATGCACAACCTGCCCCTTTCAGGGGGTAGATTCCACAGCTAAGGTGCAACCTGCTGCTCTGCGGCAGCCTGGGGCCAGGACAGACCATTAGGGCCAGGTCCCTCCAAGTCAATCAAGTAGAGTTGTTTGTTCCCCTCCCATGAAGGGGCTGCAGGCAGGGGGCACATGCTTCCACAAGAGGGGTTGCAAACAGCCTGGGATGGCTGTGCCCCCACAGGGACCGCAACAGGCTCAGACCTACTGGGACTTCCACCTGGCTGCCCATACTAACCATCCCCAGCCCATCTTTCTACCCACTTGTGCACCTCTGAGACGCCAACCACGTAGACACAAGTGCTCCACATTCTGCCCTAGCACCACAGGGGAGAGGCAGAGTGCTCATGACTCACTGCAGTGCATGCTGCTTTCTGGGCACAGTCTGGCAGCCCTGGGCATTTCACTAGGGCTTAGCCCCCACACAACTCACTCCCTGCAGAGCCAGAAGCTCCCTCCTGCAGACACAGCATTTTGGGATGGATCCAAGCTTCTCCTTGCAGTGCCTGTGTGGCTGGTGGGCATGCGTTTCCCCCATCCCAGATTTCCTTCAAAATAATATGGTCACCCTATTCATAGGTCATCTAATCCAACCCCTACCTGAGACAATCCTATATAAATCCACTGTCTAACCTCTTAGCAAAACTGCACAGTCAACCCTGACAAGACGTAACACACTAATCTGCCACTGGTAAAAGCAAGTGGACTGTGGCAGCCAATTTTCTGCTTCTGTAAAACTTAATATATGCTGAAAATACCTCAGAAAAGGAGGAAACTACAGCCCCCTGACACCTGCCCCCACTGCAGCGGAAGGCAAAAACCACCACCATCCATACCAATCTGACAGTGGGGCAAAATTCTTTCCTGACCCTGAGCAGAGGTGCAAGACTAACCAGGAAACACTGGGTTGAAGTCCCAGCAGGAGCACTGGAACAGCTTAGTCCTAATCCCCAGCCTTGGCTGCAGCCACCATCCAATGCCTCTGAGGAAGGCTTAGAAAAACCCCCCCACAACTCTGACATGCTGAAGTGTAGGGGAAGGGGGGAACGAGGTGATGCAAATTCCTTCCCAGCCCCAGGCAGCAACCAGCAAAGCACAGAAACACGGAAAATACCAAACAGTAAACCAGGCTACATTAAAAAAATTGCCAAGGAGTAGCTATTCCCCTCCTCCCTTCCCCACATAATGGAGAGTTCACAACTTCCCTACATAATCTATTCCACCGTCTCACTGTTCTAACAGTGAAGAGATTTTTCCTCCAATATCCCATCTAAACCTACTTTGGTGCAACTTCAAGCCATCCTTAAATACAAAAAAAAGGACATCAAGCCAAATGCCTCCAAAGCCTGAATTTTGGCCAGCTTTCAGAGCCAAGTAATCCCAATAAATGCTATACTATAAAGCAAAAAATGAAAACTTCATTTATAAGAATATTCATTTCCTTTAAAATGAAAAGACAGCAGTCATTCAAGTTCTATTACTAAAGTGAGAAGACGACATTTATATCTTTGATGAGAGAGACAGAGAGAGAGAGAGAGACTGTAACCACTGACATTTTTACATGTCAGTGATTTTACATAATGTAAAAATATCAGTAATTACATCGGTCTCTCTCTACTCAAAGATTGACAGAAAAGCTTTCCTTAACATTGGAAATAATTTTTTTTTTTTTTTTTTTTAAATGCAGTCCGTTAACATTGGTGGTTTCTGTTGCCTTCTAATAAGTAGGTTTACTTGAGCAAGGCCTCCACTGAGCTAAAAGCAACTGGAATCTATTTTCCTTATGGATCCATTCCCTGGAATGATTTTTATCAGTTTTACAAGTCTGCTTTTATTTTTTCTGCCTCTGACAGAAATAACCAGTTTTGTATCACACCCAAACTGTAAGACCTAACTCAATATTTGTAAAGTTCTCTGAAAGATTTGGATACAAGATCACATAAATGCAATACAATTGTGCTTAAGTACTCTACTGTTTGCAAGTTAGTGTCATTTATATTATATCAATTGTCAACTAGGATTTTTCCCCTCACTATAGCAAAAAGAGCATATCACCAACTAAAAGTTCAGTAGTCACCTAAAGATCACAGGCAGGAATGAAGTTCTATATAATCCAAGAGTAAAGGTTGCATACTTAAGTAGCCCTGTAACAAAGGCAATGGAAGCTAAATTCAAAAGCGACCATTAATAAGATCTCAAAAAAAATATCTAAGGGAAAACTAAAATGATCACAAGAGAGAATGGTGAAGACAACACTGTCTTAAAAGATGTTATCATATGAACCTTTAGACAGAAAGCAACAAATTTCAGGAGGTAGGTGTTTAAGAAAGACAGTTAAACCAAAAACCAGAGTTGACTAAGAGTTAGAAAATTTATGAAGTCTGCCAGCTTTGCTTGATCACTGTTTTTTCAGCTACTCCAATACAAAAAAAACTGGGAAAACTTCTGGTGAGTGTTGTAAGTTTCCTCATTTTTTTAAAAAAACCACACCACAGCTGAAAAAAACTCATCTGAGAGAAGATCTTGCAAACTTCACAATTAAATGTAATTAAAAACCAAACTGTTAGATAAATTACAAGTTAGAAAAAAAAAAGTTACAAAAGGAAGTGCCCAGAGAGAATATAATTAAACTGAAATCCAATTAATACACCAAAAGGGAAAAAAGAGAAACAAGAACAGAAGGCTGATACACTTATGAAACTAAACTGAGATTTCAGTACCAGACTACTACATTAGCCCAAACAAACTATTACCCTTTTAATCCCTCCCTACAACCTGAATTTAAGTCAATCCTTTATACATCAGTAGTCCTAAACTCATGGCTCATGAGCAAGTGTTTGCCTGTTAGACACCCCAACACTGCATGTGGCTGGAGGAAATTTAAACATTAAAATCAAGGCTGACAGGCATGGAAAAGTTTGATGCTGCTCACATATTATTTACTAAGTATTTTTGCCTGGAAGCCAGCAGAGGTTGAGAATCACTGCTGCATGAATTCCAACTACTATGGTGAAAATAATGTATGGGAAGCACATGGTGAAGCATTACTTGCACATAACCACACAATTGCACTTTTTATTCTCCTTCTTTTCATGGAAACATGTCAAGGGCTCATCTTTCTCCAATTTATTTTTAAACACCTCTCCTATTTACCAAACTAATAAACCATACCACAGTCAAATGATATAGCCACTTTGACCTTAACCACAGTGTTATTTATGGTCCCTGGTTACCTAGCAGAGTAGCCATGTTAGTCTTGAGGCAGACAGAAGGCAGGGTGGATTTGCACTTTTACAGACCAAATAAAAATCAGAGATGTAGAGAAAGCTCTCTCTAAGCAGGGGCTTCAACTGATGCTGTGAAGGGACTGCAGGAAGCAGAGCTGCTAAACAGAAAGCAGTGACTGGAATATAAAAAGGTAGTGGCAGGGAAGAGGTAAGAAAGGAGGAAGCACTTGAGAGAGGCAAGGGGGTAGGAAAGAGAGAAAAAAAAAAAAAGCAGTCAAACTACAGAGGGACATAGGGCTTATAAAAGCCCATCCATATAATGGAATAAAAATCTAGTCTTGGTTTAGGCCATACTTAGTCCCAATCCAACCAATGGATGATTTCTTGTTCTAGAATTTCCCATTCAATTTCATTTTTAAAAGCTTTTTATCCAAGCACTACTCTGAGGTCAGTGATAGATTGTCCGAGGAGGTAAAAAATGTTCTGCCACGGGGGTGTCCATCTTTCTGGTGTTAATGTCATTCATTCTACCACACAGGGATCACCTTGCCTATCCACTATAGACAGCAGAGTGGCACCATAACCAAGTGATGACATAGATAACATTGGTAGAGATGCAGATAAATTAATTTCAGATGTTATAATCCTCGTGATCCAAACAACACTGATGCCATCTGGTTTGAGGAAGCAGGTACAGCTAGCATAGGTCAGGAACAAAGTCTGGCACCTCACTCATTCCCCAGTCTCTTGGGTGTAGTTCCATGTCCCCAAGCAAATCAGAAACCAGGAGCAACACCATCCAGAATCCATCTGGAGGCAAAATTCAGCAGAGCCCTGTATTTCAATACGGATGGTTAGATGGCTGTCAGCACTAGCATATCTTGCACTAATAAACAATCCCAGAGCTAAATGCTTAGTGTTTAGCTTCAAGGGCTTACCCTCCAAATATGCCTACTGCCACACTTATAGAAGTTGCTCTAGAACAGGGGTGGGCAAAATATGGTCTGCAGGCCAGATTCAGCCTGCCAGGTAAATTTCATCCAACTCATGGGCGCCCACCAATTGTACCCCACCCAGCCCATGCACCTCATTCCCACCCTTGTGAGCAGAAGGGCCCAGCCCAACCAGCACACAGCTTCCAGGTGGGACTGCTACAGCTGCCAAGGGACCTGCTCCACTTCTCTGGCCTTCTGCTTGATCTGGGCACCAGGTTAGGGAAGGGGTAGGGGCAGGGGGGAGCTGTAGCTGAGCAGAAGCACAGAGCATGCTGCTACCAAACCCAGCCCCATGGAGCTCCCATGTACGGAGCCAGACCTCAGATGGACAGGATGTGGGTAAGAAGGAAGGGGGGACCCCCCCACACACATATATATTCTCCCCCATGGCACACAACCCCCCCACCCAATCACCAGTGGCAGCAGCAGGTACTCGTGGCTTGTACAGGCACTGCTGCCCAGCACTGCATGTAGTGAGAAGTGCAGCCAGGTTGACTTGCCTCACACTGTGGGAAGCCCCATGCAAAAAAGAAGTGCAGCTCCTGGCACCCCCACATCACTGGGGAAGCCTGACGCAGTAGAGTTAGCTGCCTTTGCCATTCCCTGCCGTGCAGGTCCCGGGAGTCTGCCAGGAAGCAAGGCAGGGTTCCCCTCCACTTCCAGCAGAGTCCTGGGAGTGGCAAAGGGAGCCAGCTCCATCATGCAGAGCTTCTCCCAGTGGCATATGCAATTGCCAGGAGCTGCATGTGCTCCACAGGAAGCTCAGAGCAATAGAGGCAAGCCAGCCTGGGTGTGCTCCTTGCCACCACAGCACTGGCTGGAAGCATGCTCCGCTGGGCAGCAGCACCTGTGGGGGCCATGAGTACCCCTAGCCCGCACTGCTTGCTGCTACCACCAGATGTAGAGGCTGTGCAACATGGGGGGAGGGGGGGGGAGGAGTATATGCAGGGGTCCCTATATCCCCCCACACACTGCCCCCACCATTCTTTATTGCCCCCCCACACACACACAGCCACACCTCATCACAAAACACAAGACAGACATTAATTTTTTTAGTTATTATGCAATCACTTCTATAACCATAAATCATGATAAAAATATTTTTTTGTAATAAAATATATTATAGGCGGTATTTGACTTTTGGTGTATTATTTGTTTTTTTTCTGTTTCCAAGATAGCAACACTCCCTACCCAAAAAGAGTATTCTGGGGGAGAAGGGGAGAGACTTCCAGTCCCATGATGGCAATCAGGGGTCAGGGCACTTAAGGGGCAGAGCTACCCTTCGTGGCCCTCAACAGCTCAGCAAAACCCATTAAGCAGCCCTCCAGCCAAAATAATTGCCTGCCCCTGCTCTAGAACATCTCAGTGACATCAGCAACCAAGCTTGGCAGCCTAGCATAACACAACTGACGACATTAGTTACACTAAGCATCTGGTAGCAGCTGTACATGCATTTCTGCCATAAAGAAACTTAAAGCCACAAACTGAAAAAAGTAAATAGAGGGCCAGATATATACCTGAAAGATCAAGTGATAGAACATAAGAAAAGGTCAACTGATACTAGTGTTGCCTATCTACTTGTATGTCCTTTGATTGCAAACTCCAGAAGGATATTCCCTACTTCTGAGAAGTGTCTGAAAGGCACTTATTCATGTGTGGGAGCACAGAGAAAGCAACATCTGTGCTAAGAGGTCTGTAAAACAAGATCTTGGAGTGCCTTGAGAAATGATGGATGTAAAGAAGGATACTGCACTGAAGTGTTAAGACAGAGAAAAAAAACACCCATGGGGGATACACAAAGCAGCAAAAAAAAAAAAAAAATAATCACCTGGACAGAAAGTGAATTACCACGAAGAAACAGATTTTTATTAACAATAGAAAAAAGCAGTGCCTAAGCACCTTAAGTATACCAGAGGACTCAGTCACTACATGTAATGAAGGTCACTGGACTATTGAGAAGAGACAAATTAATTTGTTTAATTGCCAAATTTACAATACTAATGGGGGTTGGGGGGGAAATGCATAAATGTAATTTCCAATAGGGAACTCCCTCCCGGGCCATCATAGGTTCTCCACCACTATCAATTCTAAAGGATGGCATGAACATCCAGTGCATTTGCAAACTTACATCTATCCATATTTCACTACCTGTCAAAGTCAAGAAATATTATGGATCTAAGGGATATTTTGAAGGACTATGCCCAAGATCAAATGTATAGATGATAAATCAGAGAAACCCTTTTTTTCCTAACGGAAACTACAATAGGAAGTTTAACACAGAATGTGGACAAATTCCATAAAGGGTTTTTTTGTCCACTAGAACCAAGTCTCCTATATCAGAATGGTCATAGATCTGCAATGGCCATAGGTAGCCTATGGCTTGATTTCAAATGTCATCTGAAAAGACAAGATCTCCAGAAACATAAATGTCTCTGAATGCCCTAGTGTAGTGTAAAAGTGAAACAGAAAAAATGAACTGGCACCTAGCAAACTTAACTTGCATGACCTAAGAGGACTTAAAACCAAGCTGACATAAAAGTGCCTTACCATTCGTTAGGTTACACATCAAGAATCCCTAAAACTGATGACAAATACCGACCTTTCTGGAAAGATACCAGTGTGGCAAGTACATACCGACCTTTCTGTCCTCAGATCAGGAATAATGTCAGCTTTTTTGTGTTTTCCTGGTTTGTTTTTTGGTGGGGTTTTGGTTTTGTTTGT
>NW_017728906.1:93954059-93964214 GCF_001723895.1 Crocodylus porosus | reverse complement strand
GGGGTCAGGGAGGGGGATGGAAGCCTACACTGAAATGTTGTTCCCTCCCATCTCCACAATGGTTCAGCATTCTTGTGATGGTGCACTACACTGGGAAAATTTCAAGTCTGATAACCAACTGGACTGTATAGGCTAAATCTTCAACCATTTAAGGAATGGTCAAAAGACTCCAACACTGACAGCATCCAGAGATCCATCTGCTCTCATCCTCCTTCACCATAAACCAAAAGAACAACAACAACAACAAAATCCACACAAACTAATTACAGGGGACTTTTCCCCAGAAATTCAAACACACAAGTCCTATAACAAAATAATGATAGGAAAATTTAACGACTTCATAAAAGCACCAAAAAGCAATCAAACCCAGCAAACTTCTCAAAGTTCTGAAGTTGTGGCATACAAGTGCCTTCATTCTAATATCACATTATCCTTGTGGTGCCCCTTTAGACAGATATCAATGTATAAGCTGCATCTTGATTCCTGTTAGGACTTGTCTAGGTTTAAGAAGAGCAAAGTAAGAGGCAAACGCTGAGAAGGAATACAAGAACGTCAAACAAACCTTCTGGAACACAAATGGAATTACAAATCAGAAGAGGCTGGTACATTATCTAGACTAGGGGTGGCCAACCTGCGGCCTGAGCAACCCCAGGGGCATGGGCAGCCTCCGTGAATGGCAGGCAGCAGATCAAGTAGAGAACAGGTAGCACAGGAACCGACACAGCAGGAAGCAGAAGGTAGACCAGGAGATCAGCCAGGAATCATCAAGCAGGCAGAAAGAAAAGCAGCAGACTGATCAGAGAGAAAGAGCATTAGAGTGGCATATCTGACAAAAGGTTGACCCAGTGATCTAGTCCAACATCCTGTTTATCACAAGCTATTACATTTCAACCAATAACTATTATATTAAGGGGTGCACCCATAGAGATTTCTTGGGTCAATACCATTTTTAAGAAGGCATATCAGCTGATACCAATCCAATTTCTGATACAGCTGCATCCAGCTGGTAAGTCCACTGTGGTGGATGAGGAGTGGGGAGGGAAGGGGCATGGTGGGGAGGCAGATCAACACCCCCCCTCCCCCATGATGAGGGAGGGGGCAGGGGTAGGTACTGCCCAGCCAGGAGGGAGGCCCATGGGACAGAGTTATGGCTCTTTGGAGGCAGGGAGGGGAGGAAGGGGACGGATGCATGCCCCCTGATCTGCTCGAGGTAGGGGCAGCCAGGCTGCAGTCCAGGCTCTTCTCGGTGGGGGCTGGGCTCAGGGCATGGGCTACGGAGGGGGCTGCAGCCACCCCAAATTCCACCACAACCCTGCTCCCAGTGCCACTCCCATCACACATCTGGCATAGCCCCAGCTTCTCCCAGCGCACAGGTGGAGGAAAGGTGATCAGCTGGGATTGTGCCAGGTGCATAGCAGCAGCAGCAGCACTGGGAACGGGGCTATGGTAAAGTCTGGGGTGGCTGCACCCCCCTCCGTAGCCCCCACCCTGAGCCTAGCCCCCCATCAAGAAGAGTCCAGTGCAGTCCCAGCTCCAGCCTGCAGCTGCAGCCTGCCCACCCCATGCAGATCATGGGGCACAGGGCCCCCCCACTATGAGCCACAGCTCTGTCCCATGCCCCACCCCAGCTAGGCAGCCCCTGCCCTCTCCCTCACCTGGGGGGGGGGACCTCAACGCCCTGCCCCCCTATACCCCTTCCACTACAATAGAGACTTAACAGCTGAACGCAGCTGTTCCTCACTGCTTGCATGCTGCACTGTAACTGTGCCCACAAACGAGCATTTATCAGCCAAATTAATCAGCTGCATCAGGCGGATTTCAAATACAGCCAATTCTCTTTATATTGGTACCTATCCAATATCAGACCAATGTATCAATGCACCTCTAATTATATTTAGCCCAATAGCTTGCATTTGGCCAAGTTATTTATTCAAGATCCTTAACATATCAAGAAATTGAGAATTTAATACTTCTCTCAATAGTTTGTGCCAGTTCTTAATTACTCTGCTAAAAATTTACATGCAATTCCTAATTCCAATGCCTCTAGCTCCAGCTTCCAGACATTGGTCATTATACCTGACCCTGCCACATTAGGCACAACTCAGTATTTTCCTATGGACACACTCTGACATTATAGTCCAATCATATCTGGGTCTTCTTTTTCACGAGCTAGCTATATCTGCTTTGCAAACAAATATGTCCACATTACTAAATGAGTGCAGAAGCCTTACCTAGACAGCTCTTAAGTAAGCACACATA
Organism: Crocodylus porosus; assembly: GCF_001723895.1. Classification (NCBI taxonomy): domain Eukaryota; kingdom Metazoa; phylum Chordata; order Crocodylia; family Crocodylidae; genus Crocodylus; species Crocodylus porosus. The sequence goes on along the minus strand of NW_017728906.1, from coordinate 93,961,955 downwards.
TCCTACCCTTCCTGTGCTTAAAGTATTTTATCTGCTTCAGTTTAATATTGATCCAAACAAACAAAACCTGACGAGTTTTGAGGTACAAGCTAAAGATTTGTGCCTGGCTACTTTCTAGTTTTATTTAGGTGCATGTGCCTCCCAAGTCTCACGTAAGGAAGAGCTAACAGAAATGCTTAACCGACGCCCACCCCCCACAAATCCCAATTTTCCCCAACTTCTAGGGAGTTCCAATAGGTCTGTCATTTGCAAAAAGTACCATTTTTAAATGGAAAGTTGTCCAAGGGCTACAATGCCCACAACATTTTGTTGAGGGAGACCATTGTTTGGAGATCTTCATTCTTATAGGCCCTTTCCTGAGGGGTCAGCAGCTGCAGCAGCAGACCTGTGCACCCCTCCTCAATGCAATTAACTAGAAATAAATGTATGTAAGATTAATCTATTTAAAGTACCCTATCAACATCTACAAAGCTCTTGCATCCTGGTTTAAGTGCACCCATTTACAAACAATGACAAAAAGGATTACTTTCCCCCAAGGGTTGAGACCAACATACAGAAAATAGAGCTACGGTGCCTGGGGGAGGAAGGAACTGTGATCAACATTTCCAAAATACCACTATCAATTTTGAAAAGTAAAAAGAGAAGAGACCATCCTTTTTATTGTCTGACAGAATTTGGCAATACAACCTAACCCTGTTCCCAGGACTTCAACCTAGACTTAATTCCCTTTTACCAATTAAAATGGAAAAGAAGGGAAGTATTTATGTTGTGCCTCCTCTACACCAGTAAGCTGAAAGCACTCAGACTAAAAGTGTTCTTAAAAATAAAGCACACAAACCAACACACACTCATTCAAGGATGTAGCTGGGAAAGTAAAAATCTAAACACAAAGTGCCACAGAGCAACAGCTTTGAAAGCAGACGCAATGGCACTCAGAACTGCATGTTGCCATTGCCTTAAAATTTCAAATGCTATTTTCAGAATCAGCTCTAAATATAGAAGTTTATTGCATAAATGATACGCAATAGCCAGTTTATATTTAGGAAATGTACTGTTATTAACTGAAGTATCAGTTTATTTTCATCAAATTAAGCAATTCGCATATGTAGTCCTGGGACCTTATTCTTCTATAGAGGATATCCAAATAGCTCCAAACTGAAAGCAGTGGTGTTTACTCATATCCTGCTGCAGATGAACTATGGAGAAGAAAACTGGTCTGCAAAGAACACATCCAAAACTAACTAAGACTTCACACATAAGGGCTTAACACTTCTTGGACAAAAGTCTTCAGAGGGATTCTTAGTTTTCAAACACATTAAATCAGAAACGCGTTTCATTCATTTAGGAAAAACACCGTGGCAACTCCAAAATATTTACAAAGTTACCCTTTAAGATGGAGAGAATCTTTAGGAAAAAGCTGTTGATCATTTTTCTTTTGTGAAGATGGAGAGGGAGGGGGTTGGTCTTATGTTTTGTTGTTTGGGTTTTTTTTAAAATGCATCTTTGTTAAAGATCCCTCATTCTCAACACTTCAGTGAAGGTGAGAAAATTCAAAATTCTCCTAGACTTCTCTCAAAAACCCTGCAAGCAAAAACTACGCTAGGTGACACCTGACATTCCTAGTACTTAAAAAAAGTACAACAACTTAAGAGATGCCACTAGTGCACACAAAAGCACATGTGTGTGCATAATCCCCTTTCAGATCCCACATAACTATCAACAAGCATAACCATTTGGGCATCACCATTTAGTCAGAACAAGCTAACGAAGAACTCAACCACAGCAGGTCAGGATGTCATTCTTCCTAGATTTATTATATGATGTCTCCAGAAACATAGGGGAGGTAATACAGCAAACATCTTATCTGTTGAGATGGGTGCACGTGGATTCCTCTCTGCTCAGGTAAGGTTGTATCACCAGGGCACCGCCCAGGCAACAAACAAATGGTTTTGGCTGAAGTCCCCCAGGCAAAGGCAGGAGGGAGGAGGAAAGATGGACAAAGCATCTCCAGTCACAGACAACTTATTAACAGCCCCACAGCCTTGCTCAGGGCACCCACCAGGGTGGGACCTGGCAGCTGGTTTCATTCTGCTGCTGCTCAGAGCCTGAAGGCAGTGCAGAGTTACCCCAAAGCAGGAGAGTGCCCTTCTCCTGCAGGAGCCAGCCAAGGGCACGCGTGCACAAGGGGGTGCCCAGCCTACCCCTGCACAGGTGGGGGAGAAAGAAGCAAGGCCAGGTCTCCCCCAAGCAGAAAAAAAAAAGAGAGAGAGAGAGACAGCTTCCCTGCTCTGCCCTAGGCCCACCCGGCTGCCTACACGTAGCAGGAGCAAGAGAAACCTGCAGGCCCAGCTTGGGCAGGGGGGACCCCACACCTGTGCTGTGCTACCCCCCTCACACACCCTCCCCCCAGGACAGAGCCTCCAGCAAGGCCCGGCCACCCCCCAAGGACCCAGGGCCTCGGGCAGGCTCAGCCCACCGCCCGGGCGCCGGGGGGCACTGTCCACCCTCCCTCCCCGCGGTGCAGGGGCTTGTTCGGCTGGAGAGAGCAGAGCGTGGTAGGGCCCGCGTGGGGGGAGGGGAGGCAGCCGTTACCCTCGCTTTTGCCCAGGATGCGGCAGCAGAGGTTTTGCAGCAGGACGTTGGGCGACTTCTGATCCGGCCCCGCCATCCTCACCGCACCAACAGCCACCCCCGCGCGTGTGCCACCGCAGCCCGTTACCTAAGGCGCCATTTTAACACCGCCCGCCCAAAGCGGCGAGCGCCCACAATGCCCCTGCGCGCAGCCCCAAACGCCTTCCCCAGCGCTGCGCGCACTCGCGCCGGAGGTTCCGCCGGCCCAGCGGGTCCTTGAGTGCTCTCCAGCCCTCACCTACCCTCAGGGGCGGGCCGGGGCCCTCCGCGCCCCGCTCACGGCCCGGCCCGCCCGGCCGCTTCCCGCTGCAGCTCCGTGCGCGAGGCGCCCGAGGTGGCCCCAGCCTCGTGCCCCCCGCGCCGCCGCCCGCCAAGGGAATGCAGAAATCTACAAGGCTTGGTTCAGAAACGATACCTTTTATTAGACCACCTAGGAAATCGCAGCAACACCCCCCCCCTCATTTTCTGCAAGCTTTCGGGCTCAAAGACCCTTCGTCAGGCTCTGGGAAAATTAAAGATGTTAAAAAGTCCCCAGAGGTAGGAAATCATCTTTATTTTTTGCACAGACGGAGCTGGAGAGGGAAACTGGCCTTTTAGGTCCATGAGAGTGTCTCTGAGTTGTTCCTCCCACCCAGGGCCATCCCTCAGTGGGGTGAATCAGGACAATTGCCCCAAGCCCTGTGCTTTGAGGAGCCCTACGGACAGTGCCGTACAGCCCCCACTGCACGCCACCGGCTCTGTGCTGCAGCTACCTGCTACCCCTCCAACTCTGTGCTCCGCTGTTCGCTATCCCCCTGCCTCACACTGGCTGATAAGCCCCAGGTCCTGCACACCCCTAGGCATGGCTGTGCTCCCACCAATACCTCCCACCAATAGATCTTTTCCCCACTAAACAAGGATTCAGGCCACCCCCTGCAGAAATGGCTTCCTGCACCAGCTTCTACCTCCAGATACACACTCTCTCAGGGGAGGTTTTCAGGTCTCATAATAAGAGCAATATGAAGGAGAGTGGTGCCAGGGAGACTTGGGGCCACCTCTTATACCCCCTCTCCAGCGCTTCAGCACCTAAATGCAACCCCCTTCTGCTCTGCTCGAGACCCCAGAGATCCTTCCTGCTGTGTTTTGTGATATGGGCGCACCACTAAGCCACCAGATGTTGCTTGTACAACGTGGCAGTGTTACCTCTGTTTCGGGGGTCAGGCAGGATGGAATGGGATGGCAGTTGCAGGGAAGAGAAAGAGAGACAGCAGGAGAAGGTACAATAGGATCTTTCATCATCACACAGTGGACTGTGATAGCCACCACATTGGCCAACACATGGACTGTGGTTGACTTTAATGTGAGGAAGCTGGAGCATGGAAACAGCACCCGTACAATCTTGACACGGTGGCGATCTGGACCAAATAGCAAAGGAGAACTGTAGACAACAGGAGAACTCCCTCTTGCTGCAGTCTTCTTCCATTTTTACAGCTGCTGAGATCCTAACATCTTCTATCTGCTCTGCCATTGAGAACTAGGGGTTGGATGGTAGTTTGTCTGGAATCTCCCCTCAAGCCTGTCCGCCATAGGTGACTGCCAGGAGCATGAGACTTCGGACAATATCACTCTGAGGCTCATTGGGGCACAAAAGCCTCTCCACCGCTACAAGGTTTACCATCAGAGAGGGGCTTGGCCAACATACCAGGACCCTAAAAGCATGAGTTTCTACTACAGCTAAGGAGTCAGGCTTCCTAGCAGAGGACTGTAACATACCTACATCCTTTGTGGACAGAACACAGACATGGGGCATGTAACACCCATTGACAAGCAGGTAACACATTAATACATTTAAAGTATGACTTGTGCACATCAGTGGTTAAACAAACTAATAGCCCAGTCCTCAAAACCCTTACCCAAAGGAGCAGTATTAACTGAAGAGCTCCTAGCAATTTTTTTTTATTTAGGTTGTCTAATACTTTTCACTATGAAAGATCCTTGTGACATTTATAACACCTCCATACTTGACAGCAGGCCACTGAAATTCAGTATGGGATAATCCTCAAGAAAGAAAAACGCATTTCCTTATTTCCATGAAAAGTCTCTTGAATTTTATGTAGGTTTAGTCAAGTTATAAAACTATTAAAAATTGTAGTAGTGTTGGAGTGTAGTTGTAGCTGTAATGGTCCAGGGAGAGGGAAGGGGGTTTTTTGATACCTTTATTGGGCCAAATATATAGTAGGCACAAATGTTAGATAAGCCTTGGAGCACAACATGCCCTGCCATTTTACAGCTGTATTCCTGGGAGAAAATAATAATTGAATCTCAATATTCTGAACAAAAGGTTATGCCCAGATCATCAATGCAGTAGTACTCACTGTAGCAGTGGTAGGAACTGGTCTGGAATAGGCCTTCGTTGTTCCCACAGTAAGTGTGGTACACAAGCTCCACAATCTGTTCTCTCTTCTCAGAAGAGCAAAAGCTCCCACAACTTTAGGCTTCAGAAAGAGGCAAGCAGATGAGAGCCCTAAGACTAACTCCTGTAACCCATTCATGAAGTAGTACATGGTACCAGTAGTACCCTTACCTTTATTTTTGCTCCAGAATAGCTACCAGCTAATACTGAGACAGTGCGATGCTACAGAGGGTTCAGAGTTCAGTCCCCGATAATGATGTGTATGTTGAGATGTTACAAGTTTTCATAACAAAATTCTTTTTTACTTTTTTCCCTTTAAAAATAGGAAATTATCTTTAGTTTTAATTATATAATGTTAAAAGAAAATTATTTAGGTCAAAGTCAAGAAGTACCACTGCTATAGTCACTTGTGCAACTTAGTATGTTCTCCTTGGCATATTTATTAACGTAATTTTTAATTACATGATCACATGCTATTTTTTCCAGAAGGCATAAGTTAGATGCACAAGAGGGTAGAATATGTTACATGGATAACCAAACATTTGCCAATTACTTGCTTAAAGGAGTTCATGTTTTAAGTTTTTTGTATTATTAATTAAAAAGTAGATCTAGAGGCCCCAGTCAGGGATCCAAGTTAGGCAGCATGCAGACATAACAAGGAAGGTCTGTCTGCATGACTGCTTTTATACATGTTTCAACAGAAGTAAGATTTCAAAGATTTCATAGACATTAAGGCTGGAAGGGACCTTGGAAGATCATTGAGTCCAGCCTCCTGCCCCAGGGGCAGGAAGTCAGCTTGTAGCAAAACCCCCAGTTTTTCTTTTTCTTTTCTTTTTTTTTAAATGCATTCCCTCCCCTTCCCAACCATTTCTGACTTTGTCTCTCCCTCTCTATTCCTGATATATAAGTATAAGTGAGCTATGATGCAGGATAAGCTCTAGCATTTTATTTTAGTAGCAAGTTGTATTTGTTTTGTTTTCTCTCCTTATTTATATTGTATAATTATTATATTTATATTGATTTTTACTGTTCTATATTACTGTTTTACTGATGCTATATGATTTAGGCCTACATATGTAAGTTAGCATAAGACATGTCAAGTTTCCATTTTGTTTGTCAAGTCTCCATCCTGTCCCCAGGCCCGGTTGTGTAACCCATGACTCACACGTACCCCTCCTATGTAACTTGGTTCCTGAAAGAAGGGGGATGAATGAGGGTGCTTGAGAGACAATGGCAGTAGGTCTAAAAATAGCCCCCTCTGAATGACCAAACCATCAACACCAATACTTGGACCAATGACCCAGCCATTGGAACCACCTTCAGTATTCAAGAAACAAAATATGAGGCAACCCACCGTTGTGCCAAGCTGGACATGCTCAGTAAGGACACCTGGAACCCTCTAGAACAGAACTGACATTGCCTGGACAGGCCCATAGGAGATCAGTGTATATGTACTGAGTGTGCAGGTATTGACAATTGATTTTTGTCTAATTTTAGTATGTATGTGCTTGACTTGGTGATAGGTATGCATGTGAGTAGGCTGGTTTGGATGTGTATGTGCTTGAGCTGGTAGTGTGTGTGTGTATGACCTAATTGATTTGTGTGTTTGTATATGTGCAATTGTGTCACACACTAACAGTCTAACAGTGCAATATTGAGATCCTGAGAGTTGGCCTGACCCCACAGGGCAACAAGCTGGGTTCATACGATCCCAGCAAGAAAAACATCCAGGTTTCCCTTGAAGGTGTTCAAAGTAGGTGCTTGAGCCACCTCCAGTGGCAGGCTATTCCAAACCTTGGGGGCTCAGACAGTAAAGAAGTTCTTCCTTATATCCAGCCTGAAATGGTCTTCTAGGGGTTTATAACTGTTCGACCTTGTCATCCCTCAGGGTGCTCTGGTGAACAAATGTTCCCCCAGATCCTGGTGAACACCCCTTATAAACTTATAGGTGGCCATCAGATCGCCCCTGAGTCTGTGCTTTTCCAGGCTGAAGAGTCCCATAGCTCTCAGCCTCTCGTCAGAAGGTCTGTTTTCCTGACCTCTGATCATGCACGTCGCTCTCCTCTGGACTCTTTCAAGCTTCTCCACATCCTGTTTGAATTGTGGAGCCCAAAACTGGATGCAGTACTCCAGCTGCGGCCTCACCAAGGCTGAGTACAACAGGAGAATCACATCCTGGGATTTGCTTAAGAAGCATCTATGGATGCATGCCAGGGTTTTGCTTGCTTTACTAGCTGCGGCATCACACTGAAGGCTCATGTTCATCTTGTGGTCAATCCTGACTCCCAAGTCCCTTTCATCCATAGTGCTAGCCAGTGTAGCACTGCCGAACCTATAGACATGCTGCAGGTATTTCCTCCCAGGGTGGAGAACCTTGCATTTTTCAGTGTTAAACACCATCAGATTCTTATCTGCCCACTTCCTGAGTCTGCCAAGGTCAGCCTGGATTACCCCCGTCTTCAGGTGTAGATGCTTTACCCCAAAGTTTGGTATCATCCGCGAACTTGGCTAGTCCGCTTCTGACACCAATGTCCACATCATTAATGAAGAGGTTGAACAAAATAGGTCCAAGGGTAGAGCCTTGAGGGACCCCACTGGTCACAGGGCACCATAACGATTGACTTCCGTCAACCACCACCCTCTGGGACGAACACAGAGCCAATTTCCCAGCCAGCAGATCATGGTGGACCCGAGGCCACAGTTGGCCGCTTTTGCCAAGAGGTGATCATGGGATACCAGATCAAAGTCTTTTTTAAAGTCATAGTTTCATAATTTCATAGTTAGTAGGGTCGGAAGGGACCTGAGCAAATCATCAAGTCTGACCCCCTGTCATGGCAGGAAAGAGTACTGGGGTCAAATGACCCCAGCAAAGT
>NW_017728906.1:93939242-93953484 GCF_001723895.1 Crocodylus porosus | reverse complement strand
AAATTTGAACAGGGTGCTTTTTACCCTTTTGTCCAAGTCACTGATGAAGATGTTGAACAGTGCGGGCCCGAGGACCGAGCCCTGCGGAACCCTGCTGCCCACATCCCTCCAGGTCAAAAATGACCCATCCACTGCCACTCTCTGGGCGCAGCCCTCCAGCCAGTTGGTGACCCATTTGACTGTGTAGGTGTCGACACCACAGTCCCCCAATTTCTTAATGAGAACGGGGTGAGAGACAGTGTTGAAGGCCTTCCAAAAGTCCAGAAAAGACTATGTCCACTGCTACCCCTGCATCTAAGGATTTAGTGACCTGGTTGTAGAAGGCCACCAGGTTGGTCTGACAGGACCTGCCTCTAGTGAACCTGTGTTGGTTGTCCCTAAGCATAATCTCCCCTGCTGGCCCCTCGTGGACATGTGCCAGAATAATTCTCTCAAAAAGCTTACCCAGGTTTGAGGTAAAACTAACTGGCCTATAGTTCCCTGGCTCCTTTTTTGAAGATGGGAACCATATTAGCCCTCTTCCAGTCCTCTGGTACCACACCAGAGCACCATGAGTGCTCGTAAAGCCATGCCAGGGGTCCCGCAATGACCTCTGCTAATTCCCTCAGCACTCTGGGTGGAGATCGTCCAGACCAGCTGATTTAAATACAGCCAGTCCCTCCAAAAGTTCCCTGACTGGATCCTCCCTGACCCATGGCCTAAGTGCACCTCCCCTGGGGCCTGAGGGGGACCCAGGGGGGGGATGATCTGGTCCTTGGTCAGGAAAATGGAGGCAAAGAAGTCGTTAAATAGGTTAGCTTTGTCATCTAATGTAACGACCAAATTTCCTAGCATGTCTTGCAGGGGCCCCACGTTACCCGGTACCTTCTTTTTGCCCCTTATGTATTTAAAAAAAGGACTTCTTGTTGTCCTTGATCCGGGAAGCTATTCCCTGTTCCATCTCCGCCTTGGCCTTCCTGACTGCCCCCCTGCATCTCCAAGCAACTGCAATATAATCCTCCCTGGTGATGGCCCCTCCCTTCCATTGCGTGTACGCCTCCCTTTTAGCTAGAAGACATTCCCAGATGCTTTTGGTGAGCCATGGGGGCTTTTGTGCCCTTTGATCCATATTGGGATTACCTTCCTTTGGGCTTGGAGGATTGTCTCCTTAAGAAGCAACCACTCTTCTTGGACACATGGCTCCTCCCCTTTCCTCCCCTCCATGACCCCAGTGCTTCCCTGACTATTCTTAGCTCATTGAAGTCCGCCCTGCTGAAATCTAGGGCTGCTGCCTTGCTGCAGGCCTTTGTCACCTTGCGCTGGATGGTGAATTCCAGCAGGCGATGATCACTGTTGCCCAGGTGGTCAAGTACCCGCAGCCCCCTCACCAGGTCGTCACCTATGGTCAGTACCAGGTCCAACATGGCGTCTTCCCTGGTGGGGCTGTGCACCTGCTGGGTGAGATGGAGGTCCTGCATTTGGGCTGGGAACCTACATGAGCGGTCAGACCTGGCTGACTGCTCTTCCCCGCAGATGTCTGGAAAGTTCAGGTCACGCATGATGACCACGTTCTTTGACCTAACTACCTCCGTGAACTGACTTAAGAATTCCTGGTCTAGCTCTTCCCCTTGGTTGGGTGGTCTGGAGTAGACCCCCACTGTTAAGCCTCTTTGCCCTCAACTGCCTTGTATTCTAACCCAGAACACTTCCATGTGCCCCTCCTCTGACTCTGTGCTACCTGATGAGGATGTGTGTTCCTCCTTAATGTAGAGTGCCACACCCCCACTTTTCCTCCCTGTCCTGTCCCTCCTGTGCAGCCGATAGCCCTTGTTATTCACTGACCAGTCACGCATTGGGTCCCACCACGTTTCAGTGAGCCCCACTATGTCTGGGTTGGTATCAGCCAGCAGAAGGGTAAGTTCCTCCTTCTTGTTTCCCATACTATGAGCATTTGTGTAGAGGCATTTGAGGCCTCCTGCAGATGTGTGCACTAGCCTCCTAATCACAGCATTGCCCTGGCCCGTGTTGCTTACCTGTGTATATGTTCCACTCGTCGGTCTAAGCTGGGCTGTACTTGTAAGTGCTGCTTGGTTTAGTAGTCCAAGACTTCCTCCTCCCTCATCTTCCCTTTCCCCAGCGAGTCACGGTATATGACATCAATCTCTTCCCCCTTGTCCAGGTGATAGGTCACCTGGTTGTAAAAGGAAATGAGATTGGTCAAGCATGACCTACCTGCAAGAAAGCCATCCTGACTATCCCTCAGGGTGTTGCCATCGGCCAGTCCATTAAGAATGGCCTCTTTGATAATCTTTTCTAAGACTTTCCCTGGAATAGAGGTCAGGCTGATGGGCCTGTAGTTTGCCACATCCACTTTCCTCCCTTTCTTGAAGACAGGCACCACACTGGACTTCTTCCAATCATCAGGCACTTCACCAGAGCACCAGGACCTCTTGAAGATCTGTGTCAGGGGCTGAGCTATGATGCAGGCCAGCTCCTTGAGTACTCTGGGGTGTAAATTGTCAGGGCCACTGTGCCGGCTGTAGGTATTATTAGGCTTGCTAGTACTGCCCTGCACTTGTCTGCCTACCAGTGGCAACAGGGTAGACCTTGGCTCTGGATCATCAGGTTTGCCAGGAAGTGGATCTTACATTTTCTCACGTGCCTCGACTTTGATGACCTATATATTCCTGGGAGGCAATGCCCACAGTGATCCTGCCTGGTCTTGATCCCTGTGTCTTCTGTGGAGCTCCAAACCTCCCCTTTACCCCAACCTAGCCTCTCCAGATGGTGTTTATGATATTCTTCCGCAGCCAGGTTGCAGTGCTGCCTGTTGTAACCTTATTTGCCCCTACCCCAGGGTGTCCTAGTGCCTTTTTGGGTACACCCTTCCAGGGGGCAGTCTCAGCCTGTGCTCAAAAAATCAAAAGAAGCAACAAAAACAAATCACAGAAAACCCCAGCTGCTTCTCAGCCTTCTTGTCAGGCTCTGGCAATGTCCCTTTTTTCGTGATCAGGTGTTCAACCTCCCAATCACCAAAATTCAGGCAAAACAATCCCTTAATCCATTCTTTGCTGTATGCTAGCCTGCCCTACACCCCTATGAATGTTCACTGTCTCTTGGGTTTTCCCCCTGTGCAGGAAGGCTCTACCTGTGGCTGTAGATTTTTTCCTTCAGGCCCTCCTCCAGATCCTCTGTTGAAAATACTCTAGTTTGGAGATTCTCTCAGGCCCTGTGGACTCTTCGCTCCGGATCCTCAGCTTTAGCTCCGCTCTGGAGATTACCGCTAGCCGCTTGCTTGCAGGCCTCTGCCTGCCTCAGGCTTACTCCTGCAGCACTCCTCAGGCATGTTCCGCAGTTTCTGCCTACTGAGACGCTCAGCTGCTCCTCTCTCTGTGCAGTAAAATGGAGTCTCCACTCTCTCTTCCAATCACATGGCCCTTAATGGTTCATGTGACCACCTCATCAGGGCTGGCCTGCACCTGCCAGCTGCCCTGCTGTCACTCAAAGCCCTTAAAGTGACAGGGACCCATGCAGACTGCTAGTGGGCCAGGTTCTGCCCTAGCTTCGAGGCAGCACCTGGTCTGATCCCCTGAACCTGCCTGGGGAGCAGTGCCCAGCGGGCTTCCAGCAAGTGGGCTCAGGGAAGAGTTGGATCAGACCAGGTGTTGTCTCCGAGCTGGGACAGCACCCGGCCTGCTAACAGCCCATCCAGGCAGCCCCAGGTGCCATGGCCACTGCAGAGAGAAGGACTGAGGCCCCCCACAGCTCAGGTGCCAGTCAGCACCTTGCCCCCAGCTGCAGTAGAGGCGGGCAGGCTCCACAGGAAAAAAAAAGGATTGGGCCCATCTCAGCTTCTGCCTTCAGCAAGCACCTGCTAAAGGCAAAAGTGGCAAGGGGCCTGATCCATTTTTTCTGCAGAGACTGCCCACCTCTTTTGCAGCCAGGGGGTGAGCTGACAGCTGCATCGTTGGAATTTGTAACATTGCAAACTAAACTACATCCAGATGTAGTTTAGTTTGTAACAATGCAAACTCATCTAAAACCCCGAAAACTGGTGCATGTGTAATCTGTGACTCCATCAAGCCACATGAATGGCATTTTCATCAAGTGTACATCATGACAACCGTCACATGTACAAGCACCCTTATTCTTAAAAAAATCTCACTTAAATCAGTTAGTTTCCTTCAGAATTTAGGGATCACTCAAAATGAGTGAAGGCCCTAAATTAGTATGGGGTTGCAGGTTACACATTTCATAATGGTATGGGCTGCGTCTCTAATTATGCTGTAGTAATTTTCTGTAAAAACATTGTAATACATTATGTCTAAAGTGACAGAAGAATTTCTGGACCAATTACCTAACCAAACTTAAAACACTTGTGTGGGAAACAGAAACTGTAGGTAATTCACTACTGCTGACTGGGCCTAAATGTGGTGTTACTGCAGGATTCATCTATCAAGGCAAATGGAAGGGTTGCTCCTTTGGAAAAAAACAAAAGATATTGACAATATTGTGTCAAGAAACATTGTTGCTGTGCCAAATGTTTAGGTTCTAAGGAAACCCAAACAAAATAGCCTTCAGTTACTGACAGTATAGCATTCAGCATAGCATTCCATTACATTCAGTTACTGACATCCTTTCAGTTTTATAAAAACTCATGCTGGTCAGTTCTACCTATGATAATTATGTCATAGTTCTATAATTAGAAAATGTTATAGAGCAGAACAGTAAGAGCACTATTAGAATGTACTAACTCATGTCTGTGAGCAAACGTGTAATTACCCATTTAGGTTTTCTGTTGTTAAACTGTGGCAAAACCACATCCTTCGTCTGAGCCATCGAGTTTCTTGCATTATTGAAAAAATATTCTATCCTTATATTCCGTAAAACTGAGGTTTTATGCCTGTAACCATGAGTTATGTAAGTCACTGATGGAAAAGATCTTCAGCAGGTGTATTTTTTTTTATTCTGCTGACTTCAACTGATTTGTGATAATTTCAAACAGCAGAAGTCTGCCCCATATTGACTAAAGGGTTACAGAATCAGGCCACAAATTGTTCAGTCCTTGTGTTTTCTTTATGGGTAGTAAGGTCCTGCAAGCACTTTTGTTTGTGTTTGTTTATTTTAAAGTTGCTTGCAGAATTATGTATTTTATCATTGCTGGTTGGCCCTAATACCAATAATTGTTTTGCAATTCTATACTGTTAACTTAATGCAAGAGGTGCTGAAAATCCATTAGACGGGACAAAGGCTTATTTGTACAACCACTTGTATGCACAAAAATCCTGTAAATGCGCAAACGTTTTGGGGTGGGAAAAAAAGGCCATTATTTGTTTTTTTACATACTTGAAAGCCCCTCATGTATTATGGTACACAATGGATTGGGTCATTTAAGTACCTAGGTGGAGTTTTAGGAGATTTTCCCCATTTGCAGAGGTTTGTTTGTTTTTAGAATTTACAGTAAAAGTTATAAAGATATTTCATTTTTTAGCATCAGCAGTCTCTGCTGGTCTTGCCTTTGTTATCAAAGTAATATTCATGCTTATCTATCCAATATTACAGAGCCAAAAGCAGAGGTTTTTTCGATGTGAAGATATACCTCCATATATACACTGAAATCTACTCAGTATTAATTATTATTGATTACATAAAAATGGAAAGCATCCTATATCGCTCTAATGAATAGTATCACTGAAGCCAAATAGTATAACTGCAGCCAGCACTATAACTGCAGCCAAAAAACTTGGTAGAAGTACCAGTGGACATCATCTAAGTACTTATGCTGTCCTCACCATGATGGTCATTTGGATATTTTTGAGCAGTCAATAACTAATGCTTCTGCAGATTTTCAAATGAAACAATTTTCTGTTATAAAATGATAATTGGGTTAATATCAAAATATATCAAAAAGAAACATGGATATTTGTTGAAATTTAACAAAATGGTACTGAAACATTTCATTTTCATAAGGTCAAACCACTTTATTTCAAATATTATGTACTATTTTGAAATGAAAAACATCAAAACAAAGCACAAGTGACCTTATAAAAACAAAGTGTCTCAAAAAGCTATTTTATTAGTTTCAAAGTCATATTTTTCAGAAATTACATGGGAATTCATTCCATGGGAAACTGAACTTTTCTTCCAATCAGGGATAAATGGAAATGTTAAAATATCATAAAATTTCATGCAACAAAAAGTTTTGGCCATCACTAGCTGCTACATTTTTTAGCTGTTAGGAGCCCTAAAAGCCAGTCTTGTCTGCCTGCCTCACTGAGTTATGTCAGGCTCCACACCACCTTATTAGCTAGAACAGTGGTTTTCAACCCGTGGTCCTTGGAACTCTGGGTGTCTGCAGGCTATGTCCAAGGGGTCCATGAAAGATAACTATGATCAATCAAAAGTTTGTGAATACACACACTTAAAATTCAAAGGGGTCCACACCTCCATTCAAAATGTTTTAGGGGTCTGGAAATGAAAAAGGTTGAAAAATCACTGAACTAAAAGAAGCTCTTTGGCCTGTTTTGTGGTCCCAAACTTTAGCTTCTGACTTCTGGTTTGTTTAGGTCTAGTCAAGGGCCCTAAATAATAGGAAGGACTGTCCACTCCTCAGCCTGTTACATAAGCAATAGCTAATTGCCTGTCAAGAATGATGGGGTGGGGATGAAGCGCTGCCACCTACTGGCCTGTGCTGCTTCCACTCTGCCTCTGGCCCTGTTGCCACCCATCTGGCTCCATGCGTCCTCCCATCCCCTGCTGCTCCACCCCGTGGCACCATCACCTCCCAGGTGTCTGGAAGGGGGGCAAGCTTGCACATGGCAGCTGCAGCTACCACCCAGCTTGGCCTCAGGGAGTACCTGATTTGCCTTCTGACTGCACTCTTCCCAACTTTCTGGCTCTCTGACTCAGCTTGTCAGATGGACTTCCTGACTTCTGGCTTCCTGGCTCCCTAACACTTAGATTCTGTATGCCCTTCTGGTCCTGGTTGGTCCCCCAGGCCCCAAGAGACTGCCAGATCCAACTGCCTATGACGTGGTGGACAATAAGAGAAGGAAAAGTATTAGAATGAAATCCCAAGTGCAAAAAATTGCCAAGTAAGAGTAATCTTAAAAGGTGTAAAATGTATTTGTAGTGAGATACTGTTTTAGATATGTGAAATACCAGAAAACTTCTGAAGTACTGTTACATAGGTAGTTCATTATAAAGTGTAAAATTCAACAACTAGGCAAAGCTTTACCAGAAAAAAGTGTTTAAGATCCAAAATCAAATCAATCACATGTATAATCTGGAACTGAAAAAAACTGCATACATTTATATATTGACTTTAGCAAGGCTTTTAATATTGTCTCCTACAATATTCTCACAAGCAAGCTAAGGAAGTATGGATTAGATGAATGGACTGTAAGATGACTAGAAAACTGGCTGGATCATCAGACTCAGTCAGGGTAGTAGACAATGGCTTAATGTGTAGCTGGCAGGCGGTGTTACATGGAGTGCCCTGGGAGGGTCAGTTTTGGGGCTGGTTTTGTTCAATATCGTCATCAAAGACCAGGAAGGTGGGATGGAATGCACCCTCAGCAAATTCACAGGTGACACCAAGCTGCAGAGAGTAGTAGATATGCTGGAGGGTAGGTCTAGGATTCAGAGTGACCTAGACAAATTGGAGGATTGGGCCAAAATGAATCTCATGAGGTTCAACAAGGACAAGTGCAAAGTCCTGCACTTAGGATGGAACAATCCCATGCACCAGTACAAGCTGGGAGCTGACTGGCTGGGCAGCAGCTCTGCAAAAAAAGACCCAAGAGTTACAATGGGCAATAAGCTGAATATGAGCCAGTAGTGTGCCCTTGTTGCCAAGAAGGCTAACGGCATACCGGGCTGCATTGGTAGGAGTTTTGGCAGCAGGTCAAGGGAAGTGATTTTTCCCCTCTATTCAGCACTGGTGAGGCCACATCTGGAATACTGTGTTCAGTTTCAGCCCCCGCACTACTGAAAGGATGTGGACAAATTGGAGAGAGTCCAGCAGAGAATGACAAAAATGGTGAGGGGGGCTGAAGGACATGACTTACGAGGAAAGACTGAAGGAACTGGGCTTATTTAGTCTAGAGAAGAGGAGACTGAGAAGGGACTTAATAGCAGCCTTCAAATACCTGAAGGGGGGCTCAAAGAGGATGGAGCTAAACTGTTCTCAGTGGTGGCAGATGACAGTACAAGGAATAGCAACAGTCTCAAGTTGTAGCAAGGGAAGTTTAAGTTAGATATTAAGAAGAATTTTCTCACTAGGAGGGTCGTAAAACACTGGAACAGACTACCCAGAGAGGTGGTGGAATCTCCATCTTTGGAGGTTTTCAAAACCTGGCTAGACAAAGCCTTGGCCTTGGCTGGGATGATCTAGTTGAGGCTTTGAGCAGGCAGTTGGACCTTCCATCCTAATTTTCTATGATTGTATGTATGGCAGTATTTCTCCTGTACTATGCTTACCTTTCTTTGCTCCTGACCCCAAAGGCAAACAGCAGTCCTTGAGTCCCAAGACTCAGGGCCAAGGTTCAGTATTCCTTATCTCACAGTGTTGGCAGTTAAAGAACACAATTTTGTTCCGCTGTTTTCTTTTTAAAATGCCAAATGTATTTGTACTTTTGAAGCAACACTATCAGCTTGAGTTGTCTTAAATGGGCTCTTCTATTTAATCCATTTTATGGTGTACCCTCTAACCAGTGCTTCTTGGAATTTTATTTTATAATGTATCTAAAGGAGCACTGTCATTTGCAGCTTCTGATCTTCTGTCAATTTTTATAGATATTTTCAGTGCTTTCTTCCTTTCCATCTAACTCACTAAGAAGATCATGAAACTGACAATATATAAAGTTCTGTGAAACACACAAGCTAAATAAACTGAAAGTTAGAGAGGATATTTTTTCCAACCGATTTATTTCTGCTTTATTAATCTTAGCCTTCATTTGTATCCACAGTAGGCAACCTTTTCAGATTGTCGCGTCCGAGGACCGGTGTACCCTTGACCTGCGAGCCTGGGTCGGCACGACTGGCTGGACGCAGGTGGGGTAGGTAGTCGGGTAGGTGGGTAAGCGAGAGGAGTCAGGAAGTTTAACACGTCTTGGTTATACAGAAAGTTTATTTTTACTTACACTACAGGAGATTGCAGTGCAGGAAAGAAGTTGTGGTTGTGCCGTATAGAAAGAGAAGTTGAGGTATTCAGTTCAGCATGCAGATGTTTTCATTGCACAGATTACAAACTGCGTGGTGCAGATTTTAAGCAAAGCATACAGGTAACTTTGATCTGAAGATTTTCATGAGCTCTTGACAAGAACGAACGAGCCGGCAGAACGGATACACCTGAAAACTTTTACCGTAGGTGGAGAGAGGTCAGCGACTGGCCAAATTGCTGACTATGTCTCCTGGGCATGCGTGGAGGTCTCCGCAGAAGGCGGAAATCTTTCCAAAATAATAGTTTACAGGGTAGCCTATTACAACACGCCAGGCTTGAATAATTACAGGACTGCCAATCATGACTGTGAACAGACTTTGTGTGTTCTTAGGTTTCATGCGAGATTGACTGCGTATGTGATTTACATTTAGGCTGTGGGGGGGGTTGGATACGGAACTATAATGACAAAATATGTTACGTTAGCCTTTTGATCTTTTTGCCATCGGCATCTGAAACCAAAGATTTTTCTTTGACACAGATAAGCACGATTGTCAAGTTAAATGGCTCTCAAGCACAAGCATAACCACCAGTAGTAGGGAAAATAAATTGACCAATAAGGCCTTTAGATGTTCTTGTCTTAGGCAGCTCATTGCCACAAGTGGCTGTGTGTTTCAGGAAGAGGTGGTCTACCTGTGTCAGAAAAGCCAATCTGGCAAGTACTGCACATAGCCACCATATTGGAAACCAAGATGGCTGCCGTGAATTCATGTTTTAGTTAATATTTCAGCCCCCATTAGGGTTAGAAAATTAACTTCAGTGAAGAAACCAACATTGTATGAAGTAAGGAGTTCCAAGATGGATGACGTATATGTATATATTGACTTCATGTAATTAAAAAAACCTACCAAACAATACTCCAATACTAAAACTTCACAAATTTTACTACTCTACATTTCATAGCAGGCTAATAGTACTGAAAACATTATAACTCAGGTTAGCCTACTTATTTGAATTATACTGAATAAGACAATACAAGTTTTATTTCAAACGGTAGGTGTCAGATATTAATAATACATAACTTAATAGCAATGAAACACACAGGCATATGTTCAGCTTGAGGCAATAGAAAAATGTAATAGTCCAATTCAGTTCTAATATTATAAAAGCCTACGCCTGTCTCTCTGTCTGTCCATAACACTTTATTCACACTTTGATTGGCTGTCTCGGCAGCCAATCAGAATGCCCTACACAGACATGGACAGATAGCGGAGCACCACCATGACAGTGGGGATTGAGGGGCTGGAGGGAAGTGGGGCGAGGCCAGCAGAGCTCCTTGGAGGCAGAGGGGGACATTGGGGACTGGAGTGCCACCATAACAGAGGTGATGGAGTTGGGGGATGAGGCCAGGGTCTGCTCCTTGGAGCCAGGGGCTGGTGCCCCCACAACAACAGCCAGCAGGGAGGGGAGTGGCAGAGAATGGGAGGGAGGGGAGCAGGAAGGCCTGAAGCGGTACAGGGGGAGAGGGGGAATGGCCCCAACCCTGGCCTGAGGTGGGGAGTGGAAAGGATGCAGGCCTTTGTTCCCCCCATCATTCTTGGTGGGCAATTGGCTAGTGGTAATATAACAATGTAACAAGTGGGTGTCCCACGGCCAGTCTAAACGTAGGCCCATCCGCTTGTCTCTGGGTAAAGGGCTGTGTGAAACACCATTGTTTCGTTTCAACGTCCATTTCTCCATTTCAAAGGGACAGTGTTTCATTTTGCTTTTTCATTTCAAAGCACTGTCCCGTTTTGTTTCATTGAAATTGTTTCACTGTTTCAACTCGCTTCGATGTTTCACCCATAGGCTATAATGGGGAATCATGAAAATGCCTAAAACATTGTCATTTATTGCCTGATTCAGATGCAAATTGTGGGGATGGTAGCCCCTTCTGAGAGCATGAAGTCTGTTAAGTTTCAAGGAAATACGTGCAGAGATATCTCAGAAATTGCACCTCAAAGTCTTGAAAGCAAAATTTGCTAGCAGCGGCAGCCTCCTGTCATCCGGCATGCAGATCTGGGGGTCTGCACTCCCAGGAAGGCTGTGGGGCTATGCTGGACCTCCCGGGGGTGCAGGCCCCCAGATCTGTGCCCAGTGCCAGGCTCCATGGAGCTCAGGCTGGCGGCAAAAGCCAGAGTGCAGCCCCGGCTCTGCCTGCCTCTCACCACCAGGCTGCACTCCAATTGGCTCTATCACTTCCATGGAGCACAGTGCCAGCTCTGCCCACCTCCCACCATGTAGCTGTGGCAGAGCCGATCAGAGCGCAGACCGGCTCTGCTTGTCTCCTGCCACTGGGCTGTGCTCCGATCACCTCTGCCAGCCCCACAGAGTGCAGCTCAGTGGCAGGAGGCAGGCAGAGCCAATGCTGCACTCCAGTCAGGTCCTCCAGCCCCATGGAGTACAGCACTGGCTCTGCCCACCTCCCACCACCAGGCTGTGCTCCGTGGGGCTGGCAGAGCCAATCGGAGTGCAACCCAGTGATGGGAGGTAGGCAGAGCTGGTGCTGCACTCTGATCAGCTCTACTAGCCCCACGGAGCTCAGCGCCAGCTCTGCCCACCTCCCACTGCCAGGCTGTGCTCCATGGGGCTGGCAGAACTGATCAGAGTGCAGGCCGGCTGTGGGAGGTGAGCAGAGCCGGTGCTGCTCTCCAATTGGCTCCACCAGCATCATGGAGCGCAGCCTGGTGGTGGAAGACAGGCAGAACCAGGGCTGTGCTCCCTGCTAGGCTGAGCTACATGTGGCTGTGGAGCCACTCAGAGCACCACCCTGGCCCCCCACTGCCTCCCACCACTGGTCTACTTCGAAACTCAAAACATTTCAAAACTTTCAAAACATTTTGAGTGCCCTCACTTCATTTTGAAGCTGTTTCGATGCTTCTTGTTTCATTTCAATTTCTCTGTTTCAAGCTCGAAACAGGTAAAACAGCTTTGAAACAAAACACTCAGCAAAGTTTCACACAACCCTATAAAACACCTGCTTACCTTTTCTGCCACGCCTTAATGATAATGATTGATAAATCTTGACAAGGCAGGAGGCTGCCCATTTACTTGCCCTGATGCCAAGGGTTGATACAGACATCTCCAACCACCCCTGTACCATGTCCTGTGCCTCACAGATGACATCAATGACCTCACACCCAGCCTTGGTCTGTTTGGCCTAGCATGTGACTTGCTTGTCTGGCCTAAACCCTGGCCACTCAATCACTTGGGCTCCCAGCCCTTTACTGTTCCTCATTGTCACAGGAGCACTTGGGTGCCCTGTTCCTATGAAGGAATAAGGGCTGCTGAAGCTCCTTGAGACAGCACAGGTGTTGGTTGCCGGAGCAGCCAGGCTGATCACGTGACCAGAAGGGGGCAGGGCCGGGCCTTTATAAACAGCCCAGGCCAAAGCCTAGCAGCAGTTCCCTTCTGGCAGCCTGAGGTGCAGGAGCTCTGCAGGAGAGCCAAGCAGAGATGAGCGGTGCAGCCTGAGCACCCAAGGGTTCTCAGGTACATCATGGTAAGGGTGGAGAGAACCCTGACTGGGAGGCCTTTGTAAGAGAGCCAGGTGAGCCTAGATACTATGTTATAGCCAGGAGGCTTATTGTTGCATTACAGCTGATTGGCTTATGGTTCTGTTTAGTTATTGTTATACCAGAGGACCGGGCGAGGCTGTAGGGGTGGAGGAGGCCTCATCAGGAGCTCCCCAGGGAGGTGGGGTGCTCCCAGTGCCAGAGAGGGGTGCTGTATTGTGGGGCATGTAGACCCCAGCCCTAGAAGGGGCGAACAGATTGAGGAGCCCAGGGAGGGCACGTTTAGTGAGAGGAAGCCCAGCGTGGGCGTAGGTAGAAGCCCTAGTGGGGCAGGACCCAGAGAAAGGGGTCAAGTGGGCCAGGTAAGGCTAGGGCTGCCTGAGCCCCAATTGGGAAGGGTCCCAAAGGGGCTCCACAGTGGTGGGGACCCCGGTGCCCGCGAGGGCACCATAGTAGGGGTGTACTACCCCAGCCCTGACAAGGTGCACGGTGCCAGCGAGGGTACTGTAGTTCAGGGTGCAATACCCCAGCCCTGAGAAGGGGCAAAGAGGATTTTGGGGGCCAGGCATGGCTAAGGCCACCTGAGCCCCACTTGCAAGGAGCACCAGTGAGAAGCCTGAGAGGCTCGTGTTAGGCCCAAGGGGGGGCACACAGGAAGAGAAGCCCAGGTTAGGGTGCTACTATAGAGATGAGCCTGGAGAGGGAGAGTCTGCGATTATAGAGAGCCCAGAGAGGGCGAGTGCGCGGAAGGACAGGCCCCGGGGGGGGCACCGTCTGTACGTGGAGAGGCTCCAGGAGGGGCGAGTATATTGAGCGGACCCCAGGAGGGGGGCGGATATAATTAGTAGGCCCGAGAGGGCTAGCGGATAGAGGGGCGCCAGTTGCGTGACAAGCC
Organism: Crocodylus porosus; assembly: GCF_001723895.1. Classification (NCBI taxonomy): domain Eukaryota; kingdom Metazoa; phylum Chordata; order Crocodylia; family Crocodylidae; genus Crocodylus; species Crocodylus porosus. The sequence goes on along the minus strand of NW_017728906.1, from coordinate 93,939,896 downwards.
CAGGGGCGCCAGTGAAGGGGCACCGGTTGCGTGACAAGCCCGGGGACGCCAGTGAAGGGCGCATACAGGAAACTGACCAGATAACGTCCGGTACATCTGCGAGGCTTGGGACGTGCTAAAGGGGAGGTTGGAGGCACACATAGCCCATAAAGCTGGGGTGCACCAGGTCACTCCATACGGAACGGGGATAGTATAAGCATAGCACGGTGTCCAAGGGGACAAAAGGCAGCCTCCCATATAAAACTATATATAACAACAAGACGTGGCGGGCGAGAAAGAGGGTGCTGGATCGCATACTTGGCACGGCAGGGGGCGCTAGAGAGATTATGGCCGCTCCTAGGCCCCACCCCGTGACACTCATGCTCCCAGCCTGGTTCCTCTCAGGGCTCCCAGCCCCCTATCAATTCAGGACTCCTCCCCCCACCCCCAACTGGTCGCCAAGCCCCATTCCCTTTCAGGGCTCCAAGCCCCATATGCCCCACATTGGGCTTCTCAGTATCCTCTAGCTTATCCCCTGCCCTCCACTGGGCCTCAACAATCCCTAATCCCTTTGTTAGAAATATTATTAAAAATGCATTATCAATAGTGTTGTTAGAACAGCACAGCTGCCAGCTCTCCCTGTCTCCCTGGTGGAAGAAGGGGGGGGGGAGATTG